>NC_051185.1:98727345-99092853 GCF_013339695.2 Rhipicephalus sanguineus | reverse complement strand
ACCGCGTTTGCACGAGGAAAGGCTTGCTGGGGACTTTCACCACCGTGCAAGACACTCAGGGCAGCACCTCTATTTTTGTTTTCAATCCATCCTCGTATAGTGTCACGTTGATGCGATGGGAATGTCTCGGCAGCATGGAACCCCTAGAAGACGCACAGGTTATGGACGAACCATATGAAATGCACTGCCACAGTTCCAGTACGCTCGGTGCTGTTTCCACGTCTGGTTCTTCACCCGCTGATGTATTTGGTTCCTCCATTGCTGACAACCTTACGCCGGCGCAGCGTTCCCCGCTTCTGGGCCTGTTGGAAGAATTTCGCTCTTCTTTCGATGTCGCTCGAACTTCTCTCAGCCGCACGTCCGCCGTTACGCATCGCATCGACACTGGCGCCCAGCCGCTACTGTGGCAATGTCCATATCGCGTATCTCCCACAGAACGCCGTGTAATCAACGAGCAAGTCGACGACATGCTTCGACGTGATGCTATTCGACCTTCTAACAGCCCCTGGGCGTCTACTGTCGTGCTTGTGGCGAAGAAGGACGGTTTTGTGCGGTTCTGTGTGCACTACCGACGACCTAACAAGATCACTCGTAAGGACGTGTATCCACTACCACGAATAGACGACACGATTGACAGCCTACAAGGAGCAGAATTCTTTTCATCTCTCAATTTGCGCTCAGGGTACTAGCAAGTACCTATGGCCGATGACGCTTGACTGAAGACAGCCTTTGTCACGCCCGACGGTTTGTACGAATTCAACGTCCGGCCGTTTGCGCTGTGTAATGCACCCGCCACCTTTGAGGGCATGATGGATACCGTTCTGCGCAACCTGAAATGGCACACATGCTTGTGCAACCTCGACGACGTCGTTATTGTGGCTCCGGACTTATCGATCGCATCTTCAACGCCTGCGGCATGTTTTGATGCGTTTGATCGACGCCGGTCTCCAACTGAATCTAAAGAAGTGCCGATTTGCAGAATAGCAGCTGACAATACTCGGTTACGTCGTGTCCAAGGACGGTATTCTCACCGATCCAGCCAGGCTTCGGGCCGTGACCGAGTTCCCCAAACCTACGTCCGTCAAAGAACTGCGCAGTTTCGTAGGACTGTTCCTACTTTCGGCGCTTCATTGGAAACTTCGCGACTATCAAATCGCCGTTGACGAAGCTCCTCGGAAGTAACGGCCCCCTCAATTCGTGGTCGTCAGAGTGCGACGACGCTTTCGCGAAGCTCCGTCGTTTGCTGACGTCGCCTCCCATACTACGCCACTACGACCCTACGGCCCCTACAGAGGTACACACAGACACCAGCTGTGTTGACCTGCGCGCTGTCCTTGCGCAGCGCAAAGCAGGGTTCCCTGAATATGTCGTCGCATATGCAAGTCCTACGCTTACCAAAGCCCGACACGAAATACACCGTCACCGAAAAGGAATGCCTGGCGATCATCTGGGCCATTACGAAGTTCTGACCTTATTTGTATGGTCGCCCAATTGATGTCAGCACCGACCATCATGCACTATTCTGGCTGTCATCATTGAAGGATCCATCAGGCCGCCTCGCCCGCTGGGCACTTCGCCTACAGGACTACGATATCCGCGTGCTGTACCGCCACGGACGCCAGCATGCTGACGCCGACGCACTCTCGCGCTCCCCCTTGCCTGACAACAATACCCAGCGCTCAATGTCGCTACCTAACCATCGCTACCGAACAGCGCAAGGATCAATGGATCGCTTCACTGATAGACTTGCTCACTGATCCATCGGCAACACCATCCACTCGCGCGTTGCGTCGTTAAGCCCACCATTTCGCCATTCGCGATGACCTCCTTAACCGACGCAATTACAATGTCGACGGCCGCCAGTGGCTACTAATACCCCGCAGTCTGCGTTCTGACATATTCGAATCGTTCCACGCTGATCCGCAGTGTGCGCACTCTGGGGTGTCGAAAACATACCACGGCATTCGCCAACGGTACTTTTGGCGAAGGATGTACCACTACGTGCAGAAGTTCGTTCGCTCCTGCATCGGTTGTCAGCGCCGCAAAAGTTAAACGCACCAATCACCAGCAGGTCTGAAACCTTTGCCTTGCCCTGACCGGCCGTTTTGGCGCATTGGCATCGATTTGTATAGGCCACTTCCTCTGACGTCGGCTGGTAACCGCTGGGCCATCGTCGCTGTAGACCACCTTACGCGATGCGCCGAAACTGCCGCCCTCCCATCAGCTACAGCGCGCGATGTAGCCTCCTTCCTGCTCCACCGGTTCATGCTGCGCCACGGTCCACCCCAGGAGCTGCTCAGCGATTGAGGCCGTGTCTTCCTGTCGGAAGTCGTCGAAGCCATCCTCAAAGAGTGCAACGTTGTTCACCGCAAAACTACTGCTTACCGCCCACAGAAGAATGGGCTCACCGAACGTTTTAACCGCACGCTGGGCGACGTGCTCTTGATGTACGTCGCCGCCGATCACACGAATTGGGATTTCATTCTGCCTTTCGTCACTTACGCCTACAATACCGCCCCTCAAAGCACCACTGGTTTTACAGCGAAATCTGTTATGAGAGCATTTCAGCGGCCGTTTTTGGCACCGTTGTTGTCCGCCGCCGGTGTCCGTAACCGCTATCGCAAGAAATAAGAAAAAAAGGAAATAAGAAAAAAATTCCACGATGAAACGAGGTTCGAACCTGGGCCCTCTGCGTGGGAGCCCAGTGTTCTACCTCAGAGCCATGCCGGTGCTTTAAACTACGTTGCAAAAAGACCCTATACAGGCTTCATGTCGGGAAGCAACCACATTAGTATATGCAATGTAGTGTGATAGAAGAGTAAAATAACAACCAATCGTCACACAAACGCGAATTCTGTAACCGGGCGTCACACAATGCGAATGGCGCAACGAGTCAACTGGTCGGTTGTTGAATGCTTCCAACCCATTACAAAGGCCTCTACGATAATTCTTCATCGTCATCAGCCACAGCATCAACAAAGTGCACATAATGCCTTACAGATGTTTAGCGAGTACCAAGGCTCTCCGCAGAATGACGAAAAATTTCATAGTGGCTGCTTCCCTACTTCACAAAAATTATGATGATTTATAGCGTAGAGGGTTCCTCGCAAGTGCACTTCTATTGGTTACCAAGGAAGCCCATGAGGCTCTCATGATCCATTTCCTCAGGCTCTCAATAAAGTTAATTCCCTCTCTCTCTCTTTCTCGCTCTCCGTTTCTGCGGTTAACGCATGTTATAACGCGTGGTGGGATGTGGTTATAAAGCGTTAAATAACGACCGGGCGTCACACAATATGAATTACGTAAGTAGTGGGTCGTTTAAAGCTTCCAACCCATTACAAAGAGCTCAGCCTAAATTCTTCATCGTCGTCAACCATCGCATCGACAAAGTGCACATAATGCCTTAGAGATGGTACCTTTCTCCTTCGCAGAATAATAATGTCGTGGTGGGTGCTTCCCAACTTCCCAAAAATTATGATTTCTGGCGTAGTGGGTACGTTGCTAATGTACTTGTATTAGTAGCCACAAGAGAGTTTATGACGGGCTTTAGAAATGCCGCTCTTCCAGCTTTCGCTGTGACTGTGCTGCGCTTTCCGCGCAGGCCTGGTGTTTTTTCATCCTTCTTCTTATTGTACGGCAGGCACCAGTCGCACACAATCGACACAATCCTTCAATACAAGCCGGATCGATCTGATTGTGCGCCTATTTCTGACACAGCCAGACTTGCTGAGGAGTGTCGCGAGCTTCCCAAGACCTTTACAACGCATGACCAAGAGCGGCAAAAAAGCATTCGCGGTGACACCAACACTTCCTCAACGGAGCGCTCGTATGGTTGTTGGTCCCTACCAATGCAACTGGCCTCTCTTCCAAACTACTGCCCAAATACGAAGGCCCCTACCGTGTCATCGAACGCACATCCCCGGTCAACTACGTGATTGAACCCATTGAACCATCTTCGGACATGCGGTCGAGGGCGCGACACTGTCAAAGTGGAGCGCCTCAAGCCCTACCGTGCCCGCTCATAGTGACCAGCTGTTGGGTCGCCAGGCGGCTCCCTTTTCGCACCCGGGATAATTACAGAGAAGCATTGGAACGCTGTAATGGGTCGTCCTCTCGAGCGCCTTCTAGTGGGTCGCCCTCTTCGCCTCTTCTCGGAGAGCACACCCCTCGTGCTCGTGAGAGTCTGCGTTCCGTCATGACTGTCGTCGTTGTGCATCGTCGCCGTCAATCCCGCCGTCAATAAACGCCTTTACAGCTCAAATACGTAGTTCAGTCGTGGCTTGATGAATCGTTCTTAGTGAACCACTTTTGGGCGGCCACGCGCGGGAAAATGTGACGAAGAACACGAAATTATATATATGATGTTCCCATATCGTCTTGCGTGGCAGAAATATTTCGTTCACTGTGACAAGCACGAACACTGCACAAGTGCCACTGACCTGGAAGGCGTTCATCGTGCACAATTGTTCCGCTCTGCCCTGGTGCCTGAGCATGATTTCACTAAGCACTTGAAACCTTTCACCTGCTTCGTCCGCTGTACGGTACGTGGATCAAAGCTCGTTCCCCGCACTGCGCACACTCAGTGGCTACAAACATGCTCTATAAACGTTGCTGGATATAAGAACCACCGGGAGAACACTGCTGAGCTAACAACGCGGTCTAAAGAATGGCTACTGTGCGCCACGGTTCGGTACAAGACCTACGGAAGCGCAGATGCCGTCGCCGCTAGGCAACGCGGCGCGCCACGTGAGCATAGCAACGCCGCCATTGTGCGTAGTGCGTATGGTCGATAAAACGCAGTCTTGGCGGTAACGCGCTAACAGTAACGGCGTTACCGGTAACGCATTACTTTTTTCAGTAACTTAGTAACGTACTCGTTACTATTTCAGAATTGTAACGGCTAACGAACTTACGTTACCATTTTTCGGTTACGTGAGCTGTCGCGTTACTCGTTACTTTTTATTCCAATTATCGTTGCAGTTTTACACAGAGTTCATTCGTGTTGCTGGAGCCACAATCCCAGAGCTCGCCCTGACATTACTGTGTCCCTGCGGGGCGGACTGCTGTCAGCCCGCCGAACGTTGACAAAGCGACCACGCGCGGGGTCCTCTGTTGTGCGGTGGAAATTGCAATGGGCAGCCAATTGCCGAAATATCTTGAATGAATCTGCTATATCTTCGGCTACCTTGCTACGAGGTCCAAGCTGTCGTTGATCGTCGATGAAGTGAAGCGAAATTCAGTCCTCGTAACCATCACAAGCGAGATGTCGAGATGTGATTGGCTCATGGACATCAAGACTCGGTGTGAGACTGAGCTAGCTCCAACACAACGGAGCATGACTTCTTCGGAAACGCCTACTCGAGATCATCGCCAACAGATGATGAGCGACTGTCTGTATACCTTGGGTACCGCGTGACATCGCGTTGAGCGGGCTCAAGGATAACTTTCCGCGCTTTCACCAGCTCTTCCTGAAAGTGAATACACGAGTACCACATAGCGCATCCGTCGAGTTCCTATTTAGCGTCGGTGCGAACGTATTTCCTAAGAATCGAGCCGATGATATTAATCACTTTTTTTGTAACGTACCACCGCGAAAATTGGTTTCCCCTTGTGCCACAGCGTCAGAAGTCATCACATGTAACTACAGACAACTTTAGGCCACTATAGTACCGCAAAGGTTCAGGGAATTTGTGCAAATTATTCACGTTAAATCAGTACTTCGGGTAAAATTGTTGCTCAATCTAGAACTTTGATGTGGAAATAAAATATGAACTTTACAAAGTTGCTATTGTAGTTTGGATTGAGTAACGGCAAAAGTAACGTCCGTTACTTTTCTGTTCGGTAACGGTAATGGCAGCGCGTTAACCTTTTTTAGGGGCGTAGCTCCTCTTAGTCTAACCTTGTCACGCGTCCGTTGTCCGGCGTATCTCCCGGCAGCCGGCAGTAAACGGCAGTATCTGTCCGGTGGTGGTGGTGGTGGTGGTGTGCGGCGTGACCACCCTTACTGCGCATGCGGATACCCTCTCCACACACCTCCTCTCCACTCCCCCTCACCATTCCCCATGTCCACTACCCCTCTCCCATTTCCCTCTCCACTCACCCTCTCACCTTCCCCTCTCCCATACCCCTCTGCACTTCCCCTCTCCCCTCCCCCTTTCCACTCTTCCTCTGAAACGCGGGCTGTCTAATGCCGAAATTCTCTCCTGCGCAACGCCGCGATGAGCTCGCGCGCATGCGCGTCCCCTCCCCTTCTCTCTCCTCTCCTACGCTGCCCCCCTCTCGCCCGCCTGTCGACCGCGTTCCCCGCTCGCCCTGTGAGAATTAACGGCCAGGCTAGATGGAAGATACGACGCGCGTAGCGTCCCTCTTCGCGTTCCACGACGCGAGGTCGGTAGCATGCCCAACGAACGCCAACGGAACGCGATCGTGGAGATGCTCCGGCTTCGCATCGCCTCATGGTCCTCCTACGGTCCCCCCCCCCCCCGCCCCTATCTTGCCTCGCGGCGCTGCGGCGCCGACGCAGGCAGCGTCGCGAGGCAGCGTCGCGGCAGCGTCTTGATTGAAAAAACCGACCGCTCGCGCTGCACAACCGTTCACTGACCACCCCATATATATAGGCACTGGATTTTGACCTCCAAGGTAGTGCGTGTGTGCGATTGCTCCTGTGCGTGATTAAACAATGAAAATTCACAGCGTACATGTAAAATTAAAGTGAGCTGCAAGTCGTCATAACTCTCATCGAACCTTTAGTATAAACGCGCCCGATCTCACGTCGGTGATGATGTACTGGGCAGAATTCACGGCAGATTCACGGTTTACCGATGAACCTCCGCAGCTTCGCCCACTCATCATAACTCACTCCGTGGATATGCTGTGATTTTTTTTGAGTAACGTAGGGCGGAAACGCGTTTTTAGCGTAACGCGTATTTATCGTAACACGTATTTAGACTAACGAGTAACGTATTTCGTTACTTTCTTTCGCCAACGCATGCAACACTGAAAAAACGTCACTTCCTCCACACTTTTCTCCAAGTGCGCGGGCTGGGCTGGCCCTCTCATTTCAAGAGACGCCCTATCGTATCCAATGTATTGCGAAAAGTGTGGCCGAAGTGACGTGAGATTTATGGGACAAACAAACCGGTACGGGGCAAACAAAACAGCAGACGTCGTACGTCGTGCTCTCCGCGGTGGTTGACTTCTGTGCAGGTTTGTAGTCCCGGCGTAAACATAGCGCGTATTGCGCGGTTCGCACGCAGTAAAATGTTGCAAGCAGACGTTTACCAGGCTGTTCTTGCGTAACAGGCCAGAACGCTGCGCGCTGAAATTCTTCGTATAGCGCTTTTCTGCAACATTACACAAATTACCCTTACATGCAGTAATAAAAAATATTCAGATACTGCATGATCGTATTCACACTCACCAAGCAATGACCTACGCGTTCTGCTGGGCGTTAAGCCTTTCTTTTCCTTTTTCGTAGACCAATTTACCGATCTATTGGCCGAAGAGCTGTTCTTTGCTCGTGGATATGGAGTGAGCGTTGTAGCTACTCGGCGCAACGCCAACCTAGAACTTGACGTAAAAAGAGGACACCGCTCTATTCTACGCGCGACCGTGCACGTAAAGTTTGTAATTCCAGTGCACACACAACTACAAGCACGCAGCGCGCGCACACTGCACAATACATACATCACGTAGTCCGATAACAACAACAAAAATTTAGTACCCTTTCGGTGAACGACGCAGCCTCTAAAAACGTGCAATTCCTACGGCGCGTGTTATGTACGGCGCCTCCAAAAATAAGAATTCACGTGTGTTCTGAGTTTACACAATGAATAGGAAGCAACAGAGCGCACATCCGAGAGCTTCGCATGCAAATACCACGCGATAGTGATCAGCAAGGAAGCGAACGTAGACGTACACATGAAAAGTGACACCCTGTACTTTCCGCATTGCACGCGATTTGAACCGGGTATACGCAACAGCTGGGAATTGCGTAGCTTTCGTAAAACACACAGAAGGACAAGCATCTCTGAATCGACTGCACCGCTTGCGCGGTGAAAAAAAACGCTGGAGAAGTTTTGTGACCCGCACGATGCGCGCATGCGCTTGCAAACGACGCGACGGATATCGCGAAATGTTTCGCTACTCCTTCGCTGGAGACGATGCGGGTGTTTGAAATGTCGAGGCTTCACGAATGTGACGTCAGGGCCCCTTCTTAATATTCCATCCTCCGTAGTTCTTTCCTTCTTCCATGTGAGTAATAAACCTCTCCTGAAAGTCACCCGCGCCATAATGCGCCAGCGTAGTGCATCGCGACAATAAAAAAGAAATAACAAATAAAGAGCTCCGAAATCAGTCCTCTGCTTCAGCCGCGCGTTCGGGCTTGGTGTAACGGACGTGGCTCATAGCTTCATACGCCATTTCCGGACACCATCATGCGATGTTCACTCATAGATACATCGTGCTGGTGTTAGCAGGATACGGTGTAAACCATGTTCTATCCGCCAAGGAATGTCTAGCGCCGCTGCTGAAGTTAGCAGCAGCAATCTTAGCAATGATCCAACGAGCGCCCACTGAAAGCAGCGCTTGAATGTCGGTCGTCGGTGTGGTAGTTTTGACAACGATTTCCGGGCACCTCCTTCCAAACTTACTCGTCCCCGATATTAGGAACTACCATGTCTCGCACGGAACACTCGCGGGATATTATTGAAGAAATTTCAAGGTGGTACATTCACGCGTCATGTCCGCCATTTGATTCTCAGTCTCATTTATAGCTATACTTATAAATAACACCAAGTTCAAAGCATACCTCATCGACCATTTCGTTTATTTCACCACACACCGCGAAATTATTAAGGCGAACGCCTTATATGGCTCATGAGTAACGAACGCTTCGAGATTTTGCGAGACCTGAAGGTTCATCGCGAGACCTTGTCAGCGGTATCGGCATGAACTCGTACGATGAAAATAAATATGTGTAATCAAATAAAAGTCGCTGAAAAATCATGCGATACCTAAATTAGTGTGTGTTCGCAGTAATCATGCCGGAAGTGGCATGACATAAATGTAATACGACGCCATCAATGACGTCACAGATCGCCAGAACTTGTGACGTCAGTGCGACGTTATTATGACGTCAGCCGATGATGTGGCATGATGACGTCATCACACGACATCATAGCATGATGAAAGTCAGGTCGATCACGGAATCGATGGAAAACATCGCCAGGCCTGCACGAAACACGCAGCACACTCACAGCGAAACCAGGAAGAGCGGTCTTTCTAGAGCCCGGTGTAGACTTCCTTGGGTCTGCCGCCCCCTGGCTACGCCACTGGGTGTCACAAGCTTGCAAGGGGGCGAGGACTGAGACGAAAAATAAGAAGGGGAAAGGGAAGAAGATGGCTTTCCCCTTCCAGTCACCTTAGGCCAATGCATAAAGCACCGTGTGAACTTGTCGCCGTTGTCACATCTCGGAAAGCGCCGTAACAGCTTTCTTTCAAAGGCTCCCTGGACGAAGCTGTTGAGAAATTTTCCGCCGCGATTCGGTGAGGCCAGTGTTACTGCACACGAAGCCAAGGGTGGTACAACCAAACATGCCATATCAGGCTAGCGAGCTTTCAAAACGAAGGAAGTATTGTGCGCCGAGGGTTGCTAAAATGTAAACCGGCCTTCCTATTATTTCCGGTTTATCCGCCGTACCCTCTTCTCGTTTTTATTGAAGAAGTGGCACGAAGTGTGTGCGTGCTTCATCGAGCCGCTTGGGGATGCTCTAAAAGAACTTTCGAGAGTGTATGCTCGCGCGTTTTCTCCGCGTTTCGCCTTTTACTCTTGTTTATACATATGCTTAAATTTCACACCGAACACAGAGTATAGCTTAGCGAATCTTTGATTTATTTCACGATACATTTCATAATTATTTTGTTGCGGTGTGATAACTCGGCAAGTGCCACGACTCGGTTGTTTGAAAAGCTCCCTAAATATGCCTGGAGAAAGCAGTTGAGAGATTTTCCGTCGTCATTCTACTAGGCCACTGTTACAAACCACAAAATTAGGCATGGTATAAACACACCATTTCAGACAACGCAATTTTCAAAGCCGACAAAGTATCGTGCGCAGAGAGTTTCCCAAGTAGAAACCATTCTCCTCGTTCTTGTCTGTTCATTCGCCGCCCCCGCTGCCTCTTCATCTTCTCGTTTTTATGGAGCTAGTGGGGAGAAATGTGTGCATGCTTCCAGTTGTTATCACAACCTGGAACAAGAGCTCGTCGTTCCGCCTCCTCGTCTTGACGGAATTGTGTCACTACGACAAGCCTGTAGTGATCACGCGGCACAGTTAGATTTCCCAAACGCGCGTGCACACGCACACAATTACGCGAGCACACGGTTGGACGGAGGGTGGCTCGCTCATCTGCGCGCCCACCAGGGGCTAGAAGGGCGCTGCTGTTCACTGAAAGGTCCACTGCCAAATTCTTTGCAATGCCTGATTGGGGGGAATAGTGCGTAGGAATATTTTTGTTGATATCACATTACTCTTGAAAAATAGGCAGTTATTTAAGGACAACAGCTATGCTCGATCATTTCGGCAGCGAAAGAAAGCACAAGAAAATGGACAAAAAACAGCATGTGTATGCACTGAAGTAAGCTTTACAGGAGCAGACCGCAACAATATGAAGGCTCAAAAGAGCTGCAGGGGCAGGGGATGTTATATTGCTGGAAATGAGGTGTGCGTAAGATTTATCAGTAAAGTTTGTGAACTGTACCTCTGCACCATATGTTTCGGCCGTTTCATCCCAAATATCCTGCAATGCGATAGCAAGAAGCTGCCTTCATATGACTCAGTGGGACAATGTTTTCCCACTTTTGAAAACCCTCTCATGCATAAGTGGCACAAGTGTGTTGCACTCTTTATTGACTGAAGCACTGGCTGGAATTGACGAAATTTCTTCTTTCTACTATTTCTTTGTGCTTTATACGAGAACCGGTTTGTATGTCATCGTGTCAAACTTATAGCCGCACTTTCAAAGGGCTAAATTTCTCAATGGTCAATGTCGGCCTTGGTCATTCCAAGGTCACATTTCGGATGCGCCATGACATTTCCCGAACATGGCGTGCTTGACAGTCATATCCTGCAGTGGTATGCCAAATTTTGCATTTGTTTTGTACTATGCACTCTACAACACGGCGAGATCTGTTTGCAGCTGTCCTTATACATATAATGGTCAACGGCCCTTGGCTACTGAGCGCACAGCAGTTCAGCATTTGTTTAAAATGAGATGATGACTTGTATAACCATGTTTTTTACTATAATAATAGACTTATCCCCGCTTGGGCATGGCACGAACTGCGCTTGGAGCCGCTCAACAAAAGCGCCATGCTAAATCCTTATTCGCTTCTACCATCGTAGTTTCTCAGTTCAGTCATGCGGGTTTTCCCTAAGTACACCGTTGCTATTTGTCTAAAACGCCATACCGATAATAGAGGGATAACCTTTCCGGCTAAACATTTACTCTTTTAGCAGAGTGTCTTATTAGATTCCGAATAATGTAAATATTTCTAAATTTTCATCTTCGTACACAAGTCACTTATCTTAAAAGGCGGAAATCAATCACCATTTCGGCTGCGGTTGACTGAATCAATACATTTACCAAGGGGAAATACAGCTCTGGCTTTACCAATCCATAAGTTGAATGCTTCTACTCGCCTACGCTGTATTTGTCCAGCTTGTCAATGATAAAAGATCTTGGCTTATCTTATGCCGTTGCCAGCAGTATAGTTCACGGAGCCCATTGCAAAACGCTCAAAAAGTTGTACGCTGGACTTACGTCGGAAGGAAGAATTCTACGCCATCGATGGGCTTAAAGGGGCCCTGAAACACGTTTCCCAGTAATAGCTGATTGGCTTCACTAAAAGGGCTTATTGCCGCAGGAATCGACTGGCGTAAAAACTTTTAGAATCTGTGAAGTACGGTGACCATGCAGCGCACGATGCTCGAATCAGCCAATGACCGTGGGCTCTTGGTTTATAGCGCGGTCATTCGGGTTTATGGCATCATTTGTCGAGCGAAAAGAGAACGATTTCTAGCTGACTTTGAGAGTTAATTGTAAATTTCAGGCCTCGTGCGGTGCTATAATTATTGGCTCGTGTGTTCTGAGAAGCATCGACTACCATTCGGCGGAGCTTTCTGATCATGATGAAGGACTGTTGCAGGCCCCTCTAATGTCGTAGGAAAAGGCGTGAAAGTGCTACTGAAAGTCCAGAGCCTTTCCTGAACGACTGTGTTAGAATGCCCTTTCTGTGATTGTTTTTTTTTTGTTTCCTTTGTGTGTGTGTAGTCTTTCTTGTTTCCCTCCCGCAATCGTACTCTCTCTGTCAGCATTTTCTTTCGACTCCCTATTTCCCCACTCCTGGACAAGGTAGCAAACCGGATCAATAACCGGACTTCCTCTTCCTATCTCCCTCCATCTCTCTCTTCCTGTCTCTCTGCAACACAAAATCTGAGTTATTGATTTTCAATGTTGTCACAAAAGTCGCATATGCTTAACATTGCCTGCGCATAATGTCCTAAGGTACGCCATGAAAAGGGTTTCTTTTTTTTTCTTTCCCACTTACGCCCAAGGCGAAAGCGCTCTAATTCTTCTCTAAGAATGGTGTGCCGTGAGCGCACGTGCACCGCTTAGTGCGTGTTACCGTGAGCCGTAAGACGAGCATCCGAGCTGCGTGCCTGATAATGTGTTTTTGTTTTGTCTATTACCGAACTGCTTGCCGTGAAGGTCACCGCCAGCAGAGCCTGCGCCTTAAGACGAACATCTGAGCTACGTGGCGTGCTTTTGTTGTGTCTAGTATTGAACTCCTTGCCGTGAAGGTCACAGCCAGCAGAGCCTGAGCCTTAAGACGTGCATCCGAATTACGTGTCAGATCATGTGCTTTTGTTTTTGTTTTGTCTGATACCACCGGACGTTGTGTCCGAGCCACGTTTCACCTCATGTGCCTTTGTTTTGTCTATCAATAAACGGCATGCCGTAAAAGTCACCGACAGCGGAATCTGAACCACGGGACGTTGTATCCGAGCTACGTCTTAGACCGTGTGCCTACGCGACCGCGTGACTGGTGTTTTGTGTGTGAGTTAATGGTTAGCCCGTGAAGGACACCGAAAGTGAAATGTGAACCATGCACGGTAGCAACCAGTGCCTACGTGACCATTTCAAGGATGTATCGGAACTACACTAGAAGCTGGGACCGGCGCCCGGAGAAACGTATAAAAAACGGCCCCATCCTAGCTTCATCAGTCTGCTCTGCGCCGGAGAAGAGATCCACGCTGGGCAACTCCCGGGACACAACGAAGCCACCCAGCACCCCCGGTGATCGTGGAGCCGCCGCTGACCCACCTCGCCAGCTTCGACGGTCGCTCATGAACGGCGCCGGTGTTGAAGGACTCTGCTGCGCTCGGTTACGTATGTCATTCGCTTGAACTTAGTGGACTGCGGACTCTAATTATTTGCTCGGCTCTTGCTGTTTGGTAATTCATCTGATACTGCTCAGTGTCTTGATATATTTGAATTTTCATGCATGCTGTACTTATCTGAATAATTGTGGTATGTATAATTAGTTCACCCTTGTATTCTAGATAGCTGTTCGGTTATATGTAAATATCTTTATCTTTGTTTAAACGCATTATTAAAGCTTGTTGTTCTTTGATTGGAGAAGGCCCTTGACTCCTTCATACCGGCGATTTGCGCAAGCCATACACCAGAGGCCCAACCCCCATGCCACATCTTGGGAGAAGCTTGTGCTTCGGCCCCCAGTCGTGACAAATGTCTTAGGGCACGTGTTTCAAAATTTTAACGGCGGGCTGAAACGTTGAAGCCGAGAAGCGATTCAGTAGCAGAAATTCGAAGTCTAGCAACAGCAACTGCAAACATCAGCACACCCCACTTCTTTTTTTCTATTCTGAGATATCAGTTCCCAAAATCTGCTAAGCAAAAAATTCAGGACCCCTTGTCCAATTGGTGAAATGGGGACAAGCGAAGCTTGACGTGGGCGCACGTAACGTACTGCCTTTCTTCCTTTCTTTCTTCCTTTCTTCCTTTTTAGATGCAAAGTATCTTAAGGCCGAGCTCAATCCGGTGGTGGTGGTGTGCGGCGTGACCACCCTTACTGCGCATGCGCATACCATCTCCCCTTCCTCTCTCCCCTTCACCTCTCCCATTTCCCTCTCCCCTCCCCCTCTCCCATACTCCTCTCCCTTCCCCCTTTCCACTCTTCCTCTGAAACGCGGGCTAGACATGCCGCAATTCTCTCCTGCGCAACGCCGCGATGAGCTCGAGCGCATGCGCGTCCCCTCCCCTTCTCTCTCCTCTCCTACGCTGCCCCCCTTTCGCCCGCCTGTCGACCGCGTTCCCCGCTCGCCCTGTGAGAATTAACGGCCAGGCTAGATGGAAGATACCACGCGCGTAGCGTCCCTCTTCGCGTTCCACGACGCGAGGTCCGTAGCATGCCCAACGAACGCCAACGAAACGCGATCGTGCAGGTGCTCCGGCTTCGCATCGCCGCATGGTCCCCTTTAGCGGGAGATGGTGTATTCTTTCTTTCTTTCTTCCTTTCTTTCTTGCTAGCGGTGGTCCCAAGCACGCTGTTTTAGGCGGAATCGGCGTGGCGTCTTTCATGTTCTTTCCAGCGTTCCTCAGCCTGTAGAACGGCCCAATGAAAGGACCATCACGCGATCGCGGAAGCGCGGTTTAGGAATTCAATTTTATCGAAGTCGGAATTTTTCCTGAAATGTACAATTCCTGATATCGGCCTTACGCGTTGTCCAGCAGCTCGCTTCTATTCCGCCATCGCGAAATACTTCAGTGAAGCACGCACAGCAAGTGCACTGCTTCCAAATTGTTTTAGGGCGGAGCTCTTAAGCATGGCGTTGTGTCGTTAACCGTAGACAAAAACTATCATCATCATCATTCACCAGCACGCGCCCTCTCCGTCCTCTTCCTCCTCTTCGTCGTCGTCTGCATCTTGAGCTTCGCGCCGAGAACACGTGCGCCGATATTTCCGGTGGGAGTACAATAACTCTGATGGCCGAGAGAATGAGTACAGATAGAGAGAAAGAAAGACAGAAAGAGAGAGAATCAAGTAAACACAAAAAAGAAATAGAGAGATATAGAAAGACAGAAAGAGCGAGAAAGAGAAAGAAATACGGAGAGAGTGAAAGAAAGAAATAGAAAGAGACAACAAAGACCATTGAAGAAACAAAGCGATGGCAGAAAAGGAAAAAAATTAGAAAAAGAAAGCTGAACGCTTACGTTAGTAGGCAGCATTGAGCAATGCAAAAGAAGGAAGAAAGAAAGAAAGAAAGAAAGAAATAATGAAAGAAAGCGGCAGGCCTGCGCGGAAAGCGCGGCACAGTCACAGCGAAATCTAGAAGAGCGGCATTTCTAGAGCCCGTTGTAAGCTCTCTTGGGGCTACTAATACAAGTATACTTGCAAGGTACCCACTACGCCATCAATCATAATTTTTGTGAAGTTGGGAATCATCCACTAGGCGCACTATTGATTTTGTGGAGAAGCGAGGTACCAGCTCAACATCTGTAAGGCATTATGGGCATTTTGTTGATGCGACAGCTGATAACGATGAAGAATTATGGCGGAGCGCTTTGCAATGTGTTGGAAGCTTTAAACGACCCACTTGTTACGCAATTCGCATTCTGTGACGCCAGGTGGTTATTTCACTCTCCCACCACATTATATAACATACGTCAACGTGAGAAAGAGAGGCAAAGAACTTCATTGAGACCCCGAGGAAATGAACCATGGGGGCCTTATGGGTTTCCTTGGCAACCAATACAAGTGCCCTTGCGAGGAACTTCCTATGATATAAATCATCATGTTTTTTTTAATAGGTAAGCAGCCGCTATGCCAGTTTTCGTCATTTTGAGGAGAACCGTGGCACCCGCTAAACACCTTTAATGAACTATGTGCACTTTGTAGATTCCGAGCCTGATGACAATGAAGAAATATGGCAGAGCCCTTTGTGATGGGTTGGAAGCATTCAACAACCCACTCGTTGCGCAATTGGCATTGTGTGATGCCTGGTTACAAAATTCGCGCTGTGTGACGCCTGGTTGTTATTTTACACTTCTACCATGCTATATTACATATGTTGATGTCGTTCCTTCCCGACATGAAGCCTGCATAGGGTATTTTCAAGCATGGTTTCTTTTCAAGTTTTCAAGTTTTATCTCTTCAAGTTTCAAGCACCGGCGTGGCTCTGTGGTAGAATACTGGTCTCCTACGCAGAGGGCTCAAGTTAGAACCACGTTCTATCCTGCGTATTTTTACTTATTTCGTTTTATTGTGTTATTTCGCGCGATTGCGGTTACGGACACCGGCGGCGGCGGCGGACAACTGCAGTGCTAAAAGCGGCCGTTGTTGTGATCTCATAGCACGCTTCGCTATAAAAAAATAAAGACAACCAAAAGAGGCCGCTCAGTACCGTACTTCCTTCAGGCTTGGCACCACTAGTGCGAAGCTGCCTTCATTGTTTTTTGCGTCTTCGGTAGAACGGACTCGTATGCTTCAGTTCAGTTCACAATGGACGAGCGTGGGCGCGTGGCCTAGTATTCAAGGTACTCGCTTTCGGACCGCCGTGCCCGGGTTCACACCCTAACTCCGAAAAGAAAATTTATTATGCTGTACTTAATTTTTCTTTGGTGCGCGAGCGCCATCTGTAGGTGAGCAGAGTTCTTTGTGTGTGATGAGGGTTTTCTGAACACCACCACCTCAGTCGCCATGTCTCCGAGTCAGCCACTACAAGCTTCGCCTGAAAAATTGCATCGTTAATTGGCTAGCGTAAATTACGATGTCTTAAAGGAAACAGCGTAACGGTAACACGAACACTCCATCGCCGCAATGAAAACGCACCAAGCGTCTTGGATGCGCTTACTTGTACGCGGGACATGCTTCAAAGCGTTTCTTTTTTTTCGGTAAGGCCCCTTGAGCAAAACACGGAAGCAGAATGGAATGGCACAACAACCAATCTGACATATGTCACTGTCACAAACGTCTGCTTATTTTTTGTGTCCTAAGTGTGTCCTTATTTCTTGCAGATTGTGCGTTAAAATGAATAAAGGACATGTTATTCTTTCTCGTGGAAAGCAATGCGCCTAATTTTTCCAGCGTCACATATTCATTGCCTGCCATTTTTCCATTTAGGTAACAATCACTTCGTTAATCAACAACGAGTATTCTCTAATTACTGAGAGGTCCTGCACGCACGCAATGACATGAATTCGGCTGCCCTCAGTTTTGCGCGCTTTGATGCGACCATTGTCTACCCGCAAAAACTTCAATTGCTTTTCTCTCTTTAGTGAGAGAATTTGTGCAAACAATCTCTTGATTTTCGGGTGTGAGGTGGGCATTAACGCACACATTGGCGCCCTGTGACTGAGGAGACCCAAGTGGCTCGGTTGTTAGACGGGCTCTGCGTGATTTACGGGACAATTCATCTTTCTTGACCCGAGAACAAAATCTCGCGATTATGTTCGTGCCCTTTTTCGCAGGCACGCGCTGTACAGCGTCGATATCATCCTTATTTATGGGGCAGACAAATACATCGCCCATTTTATGAAGAATCGCGCTGCAGTCCTCACCCTTTTTACATGGCACACCTTTATATCTCAACGTTGTTAATCCGCGAACGCTGTTCAATATCAGCCAGCTTAGTAGCCAGTTCATCATATCATTTCAGCAGAGACTTGTTTTCGGCTGTGGCAAATTCATGCTTTTTTTTGGTTCGTGATGAGAATTGCTGATGGCAGAGACACTTTTATGAAGCTGTTCATTTCGGCTCGAAATTTCAGCATTCGATGGCATCATGAAACGTAACATTAACTGCAGCACTTTAAATAAAGGCAGCAGCTACCGCGACAACAAAAGTAGGAGGAAAATCAGCGGTGCAAACAATGTTCAACCAACCTGCGCAAAGGAAGAACGTTGCTCAGTGCACTTGACTTCCTGCTACCACGACTGCCACTGCCAAAATGCGGCTACACGAGCACAGTGTTGAGCTTAAGTAGTGTCTCCGGTAGGTGTCCTCGCAGTCCGCTCTGGGGCAGAAGCTCACTGCAGGTGGCTGTAGCGACAAGGTAGTGGCGTTTCTCGACCAGCTGTTCCAAGTAGACGGGGCGAGAAATCCTGAGAATATCCCGATAGCCGTAATAGCCGATCCAGATAACCGTCAACACCTGCACAAGTCAACACGTGTGCAAAGGAAGAATTTTGCTCAGTAGACTTCACTTCCACTACCACGACTGTCGCTGCCAAAATCTGCCACAACCAAAGTTGTTGCAGAACGCTCACGCGTGCTTTGTTGAGATAAGCAATCTCTATTTTGGTGAGCGAGAGAAATGCAACAGTGAACCAGTCACTGCAGCATCGCACTATTTCCTCAGCTGATAATTTGCGCTGCAGTCTTAATGACGTTTAACCAGCTAGCCCAATCTTCAACGTTTCTAAGTTGTTGTTTGTTGTTGTTGTGGTTGGTGGTGGTGGTGGAGGTGGTGCGATGGTTCTCCCTGTCTCCCTTAACGACCAAAAGGCACCGCATAGAGCTAGACCCTGCGTTGGCACTGTCGGCCCCTGTACTCCTGCTTCCCCAGTGGAAGAGACGCGCGTCGAGCGACTCTCCTGACTTGACGCCAGTGTCGCTTCGTCAAACGTTCGCCTCGTGCGACCAGAATCGGGGACACTTCAGCGTTCCGTTTCCGGGTCACTACGGCTTCAGCGCGTGCACTGCGAGGCGCGAGCCCTGGGTGACCGAGTCGCATACCAAGTTGTCAAAGTTAGCCATACTGCAGTTGGTCGCAGAGCGGCGCTGCACCTCTGGAATTATAATATAATGTTACAGAGACTGGCGTTGCAAAACACTTACAGTTAAAGATCGAGCTAACGTTCTAACGCTGCAGTTATCTCGCTCAATTGGAAAAATTGCAAACTCGAGAAACGGATTTCTCCGTTCGCCGAAGTTTAAAAATGTAATGTAGCGACACCCGAAAGCCACCGCGGCATAGTACTTGCGACTAACCCACGCATGTGAACGATCTGCGAATGCGGCGTGGACACACAGCCTCCAATCTCCGGGCGATGAAGGCTTCGTCGAAGGTTTCGTATGTAAATCTATAACAATCTGCCGAAATATAATGAGGCGGATAACGAATTCAGTGATTCTACGAGCAGGCCGAGCAAGCAAACTGCATGGAGGCTATCACTGTAATGTGTCGTATAAAGCATGAAATAGCAAAAGCAATCGATAGGGGGAGAATTTACAGGGACAATAATAAAACCACCGCAGTCCCAAGCGCCATCTGGTACGTAACAGCGCTGCCTACTGCTGTGTCTGTTCTTCCGTGCATTGGCGCGGCGTGCAGAGTCATCAAAGTTAAGCTATGGCCGTAACTGTGGCGAATAGATGATTTAAAGCGATAGCATCAGAGCACACGCTCGAAGAAAAACCCGTCTGTGTCCGAAAGAAATCACCCCTTTTCATAGGCGTGCGCAGGGTTCCCAATCAGGGGGGGCGAAGGTTCATCGCAGCGCCCCCCCCACCCTACTATGTCAATGTATGGGGCAGATTTTGCGCCCCCCCCCTCCCTCGTAGTTGACTAGAACGGTCAATGTACGGGGCAGAATTTGCGCCCCCCTCTTAGGTGACTAGGGGGGGCGGCCGCCCCCCTGCCCCCCTGTGCGCACGCCTATGGCCCTTTTTAAATCGAAGGAAAACGATTTGAAAGAAATCATCCCTCTTTTAGGGGCGAAGCTCCTTAAGGCGGCACCCGTTCGTCCCTCGTAGTAGTAGTCGTAGTAGTAGTGCGTAACAAGTCTTACGCTTTGACCTCCAAGGTGGTGCCGGTGGGAGATTTTTCCTGTGCGTTGTTGAACAATAAAAAACTTGCAGCGTGCGCGTTAACTAAAAGCCGAATTCTTCTGTCTGTCATTCCCCATTAGCAGCCATTGGCATGTTCCAGTAGGAAACGTTAGTAGAAGTAGAAGTGTAAGTGTTACCTAAAAGCCGACTTCTTCTGTCTCTCATTCCCATTAGCAGCCATTGTTTACCTCCAAGGTAGTGCCTGGTGAGATTTCTCCTGTGCGTGATTAAACAATAAAAATTTTGTTCAAAACGCCGTTGATTGATGAAATAAACCTACGAAAGACCCAGATGTTTTGTAAAAGCAAAACGAAAGAACGCCAGATGTTTCTAAAGCAAAGCGAAAAGACGCCAGCTGCTTAAAGGGGTCATGAACCACTTTTCCAAGTAATGATCTAATGGCCTCAGTATCGGAGTGTACTGCCTCCCGAATCGATTGCCGCAAAAATTTCTCGAATCCGTCAAGAATCAGCGGAGTTACGGGGGTTTGGCGCACGCTCCCAGCGCTTTCTCTCTTTTCTCGTGCCGGCGAGCGCACTGGAAGCTAGACAGGGAGGGATGGCATGGGGGAAAGAAGTTATGCCAGCGCGCGTCATGAAACGCGATCGCTCTCCCGCTGTGATTCGCTTGCGCGAGTGCGGCTACCGTGTACTGAGGAGTGCGGCGCCGGCAAGTGGCGGCACCCAGCGGCAAGAAGCGCATCTGATCCGAACGCCGCTCTCGATTTACGTCGGCTATCGGCCAATAAGCATGCTATGTCTCTTGCGACGTACAGCGGACAGACGCCCCGCCCACCGACGAGAGTGAGAACCGGCCTCTGTTTGAAAAGAGGGTGCCTGGGGAAACGGCAACTTCGCGCTCCGCTTGTGGCCATTACGCGGTGCGCACGACTGTAATATTTGGCAGATCAGTTCATAGCCGTGTCAGCTTTCCGCAGGATGTGTTTTTTCAATCAGCCCAAGGGGTGCTTCATGACCCCTTTAACGAAAGACGCCACATGTTTTCTAAAGCAATGGTTTTCTAAACAATGAAAATTCACAGCGTACATGTAAAATTAAAGTGAGCTGCAACTCGTCATAACTCATCGAACCTTTAGTATAAACGCGCCCGATCTCACGTCGGTGATGATGTACTGGGCAGAATTCACGGAAGATTCACGGTTTACCGATGAACCTCCGCAGCTTCGCCCACTCATCATCATTCACTCCGTGGATATGCTGTGATTTTATTCATTTATTTCAGGAAAACTTCGTTAAATTGGATTGGGTGCCAAGTCATTTTCGTTCATTCGGCTTGATGAAAACATTAAAACCTACGCGCACGTGCCGGGGAAGAAAAATTTCTTCGCTAGATCGGAAACTTCGTAAAATCAGGTTTTTTAAGGAGTTTTAACCATATATGGCGTCAGCCTTTCAGAAACGTTGGTGTTCGAAGCGGGTTAAAGTATTGACCGGTCTGTAGTCAACATAAAACCATCCTCAACAAAATTATACGTAAGAGTACTTATTGAGCTTCGTACAACTTCTAGAGACGAACACATACCAACTGGTCAATTTTTCGTCTTGCTACCCTATAAAAGAGGGTTTTCAGTATTGGTGGAAGAGATGCAGAGAAGATATATTGACAAAACCGAAGTCATAGGAGGCACAAGATGTGAATTCGTATGATGCACTCGATGGCGTGAACTGATGTGTATGTAGCAGAGCGCGAGAAGGATGCGCATGCGCAGTAGAGGCAAGGAGGATCAGAGAAAGTGAGACACCTAAAATCGTTCAAGGAAAGGAAAAGTGTGAAGAAAATTTGTTACATTTTGCCCGCCGCTCCGGTGATTGTGCTCCGGTGATCGTGCTCCGGTGATTCACCTGTTCATTTCCCATTATGTGCAGCACGGTAGTTATACTGACTTGCATATGGTGAGCCCGTCTGCCACACTAACGTACGGCGAGGTCCATATTTTTTTATGACTTATTACTTATTGACATTCGCAACCCTACAATGTGTCGTTGCGTGCGTAGAGTCAATACAGTCGAAAACAAAAGAAAGCGTCACAATGTCTTGACAGAACGTGGAAATAAAAGCACTAAAACGGTATGAGACAAATAGCACAGACTATAATTTCACCATTTGCACAAACATTTGCATGTATTTATATTGACTCGTATCTGCATTCTTTTATATAAATATCATCATTTACTCCGTGGATATCATCATTCACTCCGTGGATATGCTGTGATATTTTATTGAACGTAGAGCTCGGTTAAATAGGGAAACCCGAACTGCGCAGACACACCGTGGCTGCGCATAGCTGCACAGGCAGATCGACACGTGCTAACGCACCTTATTCATCAAAAAAGACACTTCTGCACCGTAGAGCGATACCGAGGCCTCACTTACACAGCTATCTCTTTTCCCGTTAATGAAGAACGCTTCCAAAACCTCCCGAGCCCACGTGTTTTTGCTATGTCCCAGTATCTTAGTCTGTCGGAATCGTGCTTCGCATCCACAGGCAGCGCAGTGAGCTGGCAAATTCGCCATTTCTTTATTTTTGATCGACAGCTGGTGTTCACGTGCGCGGTCATTTACGGAGCGTCTTGTTTGGCCCACATAGGACCTGCCGCAGGAAAGCGGAATCGCGTACACCACTCCTACATCGCATTGCACCACCGCGTTGGCATGCTTTTTGCTACATAGGCTACCGCGCTCTTCGCCGCTTGAAATGCGCGCGAACAGCTTCTAAAGCTTCTTAGGCGCAGAGAACACCATGCCAACTCCGTGGCGATTGACAATCTTTTTCAGGTTGTGTGCCACCCGGTGTATATAGGGTAACACAATCGGCTTCTCACGCCCATTGGACGAGACCCCCAGCTGCGGTTTTCGCAAACGCCCTTTTAGCTTTTTTAGGAGGGTTTCAGCCACCACCATCAGCACAGACTGCGGGAACCCAGCTGCCTTCAGTCGCCCAATCTGAGCCCGGTCGCCCGATCTGAGCCTGTATGCACCGAACTACGGAATACACAAGCGTTCGACTTTACAAACATTAGGAATCCGAACGTGCCTTGCAGATGGCTGATTAAATATTGGCGGCGAGGAGTTACGGAGTCGCCCTCAATCGGACGCGCCTCGATTGCGTGCTAGGTAGGATACCGCCGGTGCACTCCCCATAGGTTTTGCTGTCCACGCTCTACAAAAACACCTCGTGGAAGCCCTCCAGGGCATTTCTGTAAGTACTTTCGCAAGGAACTGTGTTCTTTACTGTCAAAATAATCATTTTTGACGAACAAAAAGCACAAGATAGTCTACAGTCGCTGTCTATTTGCAAAAAACCGAGCACCAGCTTCACGCGGTCACCGCGTTGGAGACCCCTGAAACGGCCTCTTGCGTGAAAGGTTGTCACTCGCTGAGTGCAAACTATGTGAACTATCTCGTTAGAGTAGACTGCCTGTATAACCAAACGGAGCATAACAGAAAGAAGCCTCAAGCCAGCTATCGCACGGCTTCGCGACGACCGACGGTGCCTCTGCTTGTATGAGCGTCTGCATGTATGTTCGTACTGTTGGTTTCGCTTTTGCTACGAGCGCGTTTTGGCACCGCGCTGTGAACTTTACGCCGCAAAATATGAGAATTTATGAGTACACAAACAACTACTGTTGCGCGGTCGCTATCAGAGCAGTTCAAAAAAGATGGCTGATCCCTCCGTCATAGTGATCGGTATAACACGAAACTGAAACGCGTCGTAACAGAAGTAGTCTGTTGTTTATAGTGCACTGGTATATGAGAGCTTGTACAATGTCTACTGCTGTTTGGCAGATATAGCACCGCTTGATGTGGACGCATCGCACTCACGTTGACGCCTAGTGGCACATCTCCGTACCAACGACAAACGCCCATGATCTCGATTTAACCCTTGCGGTAGCAGATACGTGGACACCGCATATGGTGAATCCCGCGCAAAGATGGCATCAACAAGCACATAATAAACACTGATACCCGATATGCGTTCCTTCAAAGCGTCGTGAAATGCGAAGAGAAGTGCTACGCGCGTCGTGTCTTGCCTCTAGCCTGGTCGTTACTTCTCAGAGGGCGAGTGGGGAACGCGGTGCGACAGCCAGGTGAGCGTCGGAGAGCTATTAGATGCGAAATATCTTAATGCGGAGCTCAATCCGGTGGTGGTGGTTGTGGTGGTGGTGGTGGTGTGCGGCGTGACCACCCTTACTGCACATGCGCATACCCTCTCCACACACCTCCTCTCCACTCGCCCTCTCCCCTCCTCTCTCCACTTTCCCTCTCCCCTCCCCCTTTCCACTGTTCCTCTGAAACGCGGGCTAGACATGCCGAAATTCTCGCCTGCGCAACGCCGCGATGAGCTAGAGTGCATGCGCGTCCCCTCCGCTTCTCTCTCCTCTCCCACGCTGCCCCCCTCTCGCCCGCCTGTCGACCGCGTTCCCCGCTCGCCCTGTGAGAATTAACGGCCAGGCTAGATGGAAGATACGACGCGCGTAGCGTCCCTCTTCGCGTTCCACGACGCGAGGTCGGTAGCATGCCCAACGAACGCCAACGGAACGCGATCGTGCAAGTGCTCCGGCTTCGCATCGCCTCATGGTCCCCTTTAGCGGGAGATGGTGTAATTTTGTTCGATATGGATGGATGCTATGAGCGAGGCTTGGGCTAAAGACGCCACCTGACTGTGTGTTAAAGAGTTGACGAAATTAAACTTGTATTGGAAACGCGCCGAACGGGACGGTCGTAGCAACGGCGCGTTTTTGTGCCCCGTGCCTGGTGGCACAGATATCACCACTCCGTTATAAAGGGGACGCTCATAACATCCATCCATCCATCCATCCATCCATCCATCCATCCATCCATCCATCCATCCATCCATCCAAGAGCACTGTGAGAGGAAAGTGTGAAAGATAAAAGCCGCGTTCATGTAGCCTCCGTAATGTGTCCGGCGGTAGCTCACTGGGATAAACGACCGCCAGCCATCGTCGTGGACCGAGGGGTCATGGGTTCGATTCCCGTCAACGGAAATTTTTCTTAGAGTTTTCATTTCTTAGCCACCCGAAGGTGTACATTTTGCGGACGTACTTCCGTGACGGAAATACGTCATGAAAGTCTTGGTGGACGCCGGCATAAAACACCTTCGTGTTAAAACAATTTCGTCACAACTACGGATTCGGTGCGCATGGCAACTTTGTGATGTGCCGTCGCGACGATTCAGTGTTCTTTTTTTTCGGTCCAAATTCTTGTACGCTTCAGTGTCATTTGACAAGTTGTCTCACACTGCGTATTGATCGGACTTCTCAGCGGGCAAATGCCGCTTGCTTCTGTTTCTTTATTCAGTGCATTCGTTTTGTAAGGCGCTCACAAAACGTGAGCAAACGCGACGCCTTTTTTTAATGCTCCTTGCCAATGCAGGCTACTACGTGAAAGGAAATATGACCGTAGTTTGTTTCATAGATATTACTATCAGTATAGGGTTATATAAATCATTGCAATACACGATTACCGACGGTGTAGAGCTTGTACACACGAGGTAAAATCTAGATGGGGTTTCCTTAATCAGGCAACATGCAAAGTTTAAGAACAATACCAATAAAGAATGCTGGAAAGTACCAGCGTCAAAACAACATGCGGACAACAAACCCTTCGCAATAACGAACAGAGTACTAGACAGAATAAAGATCGAAACGTCTTTCATTTGGGCGGCACTACCTTTAAAGGTATTCGCAGTTCTACGAATTTAATTAATTTTTATATTTGCGCAAGAAAACTTGGTCTGGTGCTCCCTCTAGATAAAATGAGTTGGTTCACTCCGTTTTGTTCTCGTTCTGCATCAAGCAGAAATGTGTTTGTAGAGTAGTATATGCCTTATGCTTTTTAGGGGCGAAGCTTCTTAGGGTGTGGGCCGTTCCCTCCTCTCAAGTAGTAGTAGTAGTAGCAGTAGTAGTATGTAGCCATATCTAGTTTATGAATTGCTCAATAGATGGCGCTGTGAGTATACTAGTTTATGAATGTTACAATAGATGGCGCTGTGAGTATACGAGTAAAATTGCATATGACAACACTAGATGGCAGTATAGTTTTCTTGTAGTTGATGATGCAATATGCGAGATGGCGCTGTCAGAAGCGCGTCGTTAAGCTGCGCGACGCCGCCGCCAAGATCCTGCCATACGAGAGTGGGAGGACGAAGCGGCACGGCAGCGGCGCGAGGATGCTGCTGTACGAGAGCGGGAGGCCGAAGCGTGTCGTCTGGCTGCGCGACGACGCCGCCAAGATCCAAGCGCTCGAGAACGAGAGGCCCAAGCGGCACGGCAACGGCGCGAGGACTCTGCCGTACGAGAGCGCGAGGCCGAGGCGGCACGAGAACGGCGGCAAGGGGTATATGTACACGCTTTATGTGCAGTTAACGCCTTGCATTGTTCGCGAAGCCGGAGCACTTGCACGACCGCGTTCCGTTGGCTTTCGTTGGGCATGCTACCGATCTCGCGTCGTGGAACGCGAAGAGGAACGCTACGCGCGTCGTGTCTTCCCTCTAGCCTTGCCGTTAATTCTCGCAGGGCGAGCGGGGAACGCTGTCGCTCTTGGGGCGCTTTCTATATCGCTCGGAGTCACGCTCGCTCTTGGCGCGCTTTCTCTTTCGCTCGGGAGCAGACACTTTCCCTGCATTTCACCGATCAGAAAGCGATGGCGATGAAGGGACCACGTAAACCAACAATACAATACAAGTTTGATGTGTAATATATACACGGTGTTTGACACTCCTTGTATGATGTAGGGGGCGAATTTCAGGGAAGGGTTTCACTGTTTACCGATGATTTTCTCCGGAGCTTCGCCCCACACATCATCATTCACCCCGTGGATATGCTGTGAGTTTTTCTTTTGAGTTTCTACAAAATACTGGATCTGTCATTGTAGGAATATGTGATTGTATTTTAAGCATTAATAGAATTGAATAATCTTGCATTATTGTTGCATCAAGCAGAAATGTGTTCGTAGAGTAGCGTATGCCTTATGCTTTTTTTTTCTTTTGAGTTTCTATAAAAGATTGGATCTGTGTTTGTAGGAATATGTGATTGTATTTTAAGCAATAAGAATAAAATTGCATAACCTTGAATGACTGTGCTTAACTGTCTTTTGCAAATTGCGAAATTGCTACGAGCGAATTTCACTTCAAAGGCAATGAGAATAAAACGCTCTTATATTTCCGTTTTGAGCAAACAGCGGCAAGAAATCGAGCCAATGGTTTAATATTCGTCACAAAAGAAGTTACCGCATACAAACATGGTCACAAGAGAAGGGAAAAGGACAAGAAAAACGCCAGTGTTTGTGTTGTCTCGCTGTCTTCATTTTGTCCGTCTTTTCAAGCTTTCGATCATTTGATTCTGATATTTTAACCTCTGAATTAATATTCGACAGCTCTTTATTTCGCACAAAGCGCGCGTAAAAAAAAAGAAGAACCCAATCTGCACGTCTGAACAGCAGTCGCGTCACGTTTTCTACTTGACGCCTGTTGTGTAAAAAAACACCTGTAAGAAGGCAAAATAACGCTAAACCGACGTTGGTCAGACTTTCACTGAAGGCATAAACACAGTTACATTTATCGTGTAAGCAGGAAGAAAGTCATTCAATTTTTTTGCGCCCATTGTCGTGTATGCAAAAAACTTAAGCGTTCTACCTCTTGCCATGTACGGCACTACGTCATTGACGTGGAGTTGTAGTAAGCCTAAAGCAGGCGTACCCCTAAGAACCCCTCGAGAGTAACGATTCGCAAGGATGCACCCCTTTAGGGCAGATGCCTTTGATAGACGCCCGGTGCGCCAGCCAACCAACTAGCCACGCTCAGCCAACCGTATCTAAGCCCGGTGAGCTCCAACGCTCATTACGCGCTACGACTCCTCTGCCGATTGAGCCTACCGGTTTCGAAGCCGGAAGGCCAACGCATCAGTCGAACAGTCAAGACTCACTCCTGAGCTGCGATCAACTTGGACGCATATCAACTCCACCCGGTCCATTTTGGATTCGGGACCATCCGAATATTACTCACAGACCTCCCATTGCCGTCCTCACTATGACGATCAACGCTGCTTAAAATGGAGAAACCGTGAGAACTGCTCTGGTGAGAGTTATTGATGATAAACGACTTACATTACTATACATGATATAACTTAATGAATGCAACAGTCTGAAGGACCGCATCTAAAATGCGAGGGGGTGCTCGCAGAACCAAGAAAGTACGAAATAAGGAAAAGCATGGTGAAAGAATGAACGTTACGTAGCGACTTCCGCTACGTAACGGCGTCATCGCTGCTGCCAAGATGGCTGCCGCCCGCCTCGGATCTAATAAGTCATCGCCGTGCACTCTGTGGCCCTTAAGTTCTCAACTGATGCTTGTATTTGCCTTAGCTTGTTCCCCAGAAGCTTCGACAGCAAAGCGATCGTGATATCTTTGAAGTCTTTCCGAGTACCGTACTCAAGTTCATCGGTAGGCTTAGCAGGAATGAGTGTATTGGCCGAATACGTGGCCTCAAAGATGTACGGCAGCTTCAAGCTCAGAGGCCATATATCACAAGTTTGTGCTTCTTCTTAATGCTAATAGCTGGCGCTACAAGTCAAATAAAAAAACATACTTTTCGGTGGTGTTGTGTCACTGTGACTCGTTTTCTGCACCACAGAACTGCTAATGAGACATAAAAGCTATAATCAGGAATATATCTTGTTGGTCCATTGACGGAAACTGTACACTGCTTTATGAGGTGTCAGGTTCATTCCCTCTGGTCACACTGTGTGACGCTGAGCTAACGCTCTTCATATGGTTTGCCGCCCTCTCTGACGGCGTTGATGCGACGACGCCGAGGGACGCAACGCCAGGAAACGCCGGCAAAAACGCTCTATATGGTTCGGGCTTTACGCGCTCTCCGCCACCGTCGCGCGCGGCTCGCCGCTCCTGGTGGCGGAGAGCGGGAGGCGTGGCGTCGTAGCCGGGCAGACAGATTGGCGCCGGCGCGCGCGACTCGCCGCTGCTGCTCTGCGCATTCGAAAGGGGTGGCGTCGTAGCCATGGCGCGCGCAGCTATTCGCCTTAGCTGTGCAGTCGCCGTCTGACAATGCGCTGGTGCCGCTTGATAGCGCCTCTGACTGGCGTTTGCAGGTGGGTAACGCCATGGAGAAGGAGAGCGCAAATGCTGCTCAACGGCGCAGAAGAGCCGAGAAGCTTATGTGATCGGATCCCGAAGTAGTTGCCTGGCAATTAGCGGTTCAGCGTACGAAGAATGAAGAAGCAACCTGACGTTGAGCAAAAATAAATATGCATGTGCCACATAATACGTATACCGTGTGTGTGGCATTGGAGCACCAGTAAGCATGACAATCAGGCTAATCCTAGACAATCTGGAAAGCTCATAATAATCAGCTGAACATTTGCTAACGCTACGTATATCCTGGCATAGCCGAGCTAAGCCACTGCAAATTTTTTTTTATTGTGTCTTTTTGTGTGATCGTGTGTGTGGGAAAGTTCTCTTCGTGTTTCCCGCGCTTCTCTGGGTTCTTGGGTGAGCGCATGTATGGCAGACAGCCTTTCTTGCGGTGCTATGCCACGAAACGGCTGTGCGAATGAAATGCCAGAAGATACACGGCTGCGAAATATCTCGTGTTTACCTGCGGCCGACAGCGTTGAGAAGAATTGCTGAAGAATATCTCTCGTTAAGGGCTGTCCGGAAAACGAATCAAGTGGGAGTCGAGCGACAGGTCTCTAGCAATAGGATTTTCGCTTAAACCTCTCTCGAAGAACGTTCTCCGTTTGTAAAGAAGCCCTTTGTCGGGCGGAGCAATGCGGCGCCTGCGACTCGTATAAACAAAACCGAGCTGCGGGCGAATGCCGGGGGTCGGCACGTATATCAGCTGGCTTCGGCGGCGTTTTCCTGCAAGTGCGCCTTCGGAAACGCGTGGTAGTGTTGGCCGGAACATCTCCGTCAGCGCCTCGTACGACCGTGCGCTGGGCGAAAGCCAGTGCATGGGATTCGGACAGCGACTGCAGCGAGCGTCTGCGCAACGAGCTCGGAGCTCAGATTTACGACTTCAACTGCTCGCCACGGACTGCGACTCTGCGGAGCTAAATGACCCGACGACTATGGTGTTGAGATGTCGATGGCTGGAGGCATCCGAGCGCCGTGCTCGAAGCGTGGGAACGTGACCTCCGCTCGAGAGTGCCGTGGCTGAACTTGTGAAGACCCCGTGCAGCAGTGTTTTAAGAGGCCTGAAGGGAGGGTCCGGGAGAGACGGATTTCGGAACGCGCCGAGTGCGCATCGGAATAAACGCACTGCATTTACCCAGTCTAAGACTCCTCTGATCAGCGACATACGAGACCCGGCTTTCTCGGTTCACACCGGAGAAAGGGGCAACACGAACTTCACTGGCGCAGTCGACAGGATGTCCTGCTGAGAAGACTGGAAAAAAACATCCATCCTGGTGGAAGAGCAGACACGGGCTGACTCCATGGTGACGGACTCGTCTCGGGCGTGAACTCAAGAGGCCGTAGCCGCTACTGCTGGAAGCGCGAGGTGCGCAGGTGGGTGTCTCATTCCTCTATTGGCTCGCAGCTTGTTATGACCAGTGGGTATAACTTGCGTAGTGGCGGCGTTAGCGAAATGGAACCCGACCCGAGTGGGGGCTTACGGATGTGGGCTCGAACGCCGAGATAACTAGAGTCACAGGAGAGCCTTCGGGAGGGTCAGGCTCTGACCAAATGGCGATGTTACAAATGCAGCTCCGCATTACGGAAATGGAATAAGCAATGGAACGGCTTAGAAACAGTGCCAGTGCCGCCGCAAATGCTGAGAACGCAGAGGCAGCTCGGAGTGAGGATAGGAGGTTGAGGTACACGAGCCTTTTGAATGACGTGTTGGTGCCCATGCCTACTCAGGAATCACTCGTTCCATCGTGGTTCGACGACGTTGAGGCCACATTTGATTGCTATGAGGTGCCACGTGAGTGGAGAGCGGGGCTCATGTTGCGCCGACTAAATGAGAGAGCAAGGGGCTTGCTCGTTCGACTCAGTGCAGATGAAAGGAAGGATTATGATATCCTTGAAGAAACCGTACTGAAAGGTCTCCGACTGTCTTCTGCTGAGTATCGCCGCCTCTTTACTCAATCGAAAAAGCGCCGAGATGAGACATGGCCCCAATTTGCAGTGAGGCTTCAAAATTACTTGACTTATTACCTTAATGGCTACAAAGTTTGCAGCGTCGAACAATTCAGAAATCTCATAGTAACGGACAGGCTTCGCGACACTCTGGGTGCGGAAGCCCGTTCTTTCGTCATTCAAAATGAAACCCCTAACAAATTAATGCTTCCTCTGGAGGTCGCTGAATCGGCAGAAAGCTTCGAAGAAAGTAAGGGAGGATTCGCGACCTCAGGCGAGATAACGGGAGATGGAAAGCCAAAATCACTCCCTGATGCACGAAGGACTTCAGTAGGGGCAAACAAAACCGACAAAAAGAGCAGAGGTTGTCTGTAATTCCGTGCAGCATTTCGCGCGAGACTGCCCGACGGCGCGGGCAGCTAAAGCAAACTTGGTGCGGAAGGAAAATCCAGACAGTGATAGCTTAGTCGGTGTGAAGATGATTGCTCAGGAAATCGTTGTGAGAGCGCCTATATTTCACTCTATCGAGACAGTTGACCTTGCGTGTGGTCAGTCGCAGTTTCAAGGCAGAATCGATTCCGGTGCCGAGATAAGCGTCATCAGGAGGGCTGTAGTACCGGGATATCAACCAACGGGAACCAACCTAAGATTGACGGGTGCATTTGGAGAGAAGGCAGTAGCCGAGTTAGCCTCTGTTCCACTCAGATTGATTGGGAAACCCAGATATATTGGTCGCGAGGAAAGCGATAAGGGGATACTGTGCGCGGTCACTGATAAACTTGCAAGTGGGGTAGACGCGCTCATAACCGCAGACACGTATGAGCAGTTATTGGAAGAAACTGCGGTTGTTCATGAACGCCCTGTCGTGGAGAAGGCGCAGCCGGAGGCTAAGGAAAATGGTGAACCGATACTGGTTACCGCGGAAGTTGAGGCTGTGTGCATTGACGATGGGGCACAGCAAACGGATCCGCTGGAGTGCGACGCAGATGTCGGTGAACGAGAGCGTTTCAGGCTAAGCCAGGTGGCTGATCCCAGCCTTAAAGAACCGTGGGAACAAGCACGGGCGCGAACCCACGGAATGATTGTAATTGATGGGTTGCTGTACCATAAAGATAACGTGTCTGGTAGGCCATGCAATCAACTGGTGCTGCCACAACCAAAACAGGCAGTTGTACTGCGGTTAGCTCATGATTCGGGCTGGGCGGGTCACCTTGGCGAAGAGAAGAGACTACAGCGGATTAAGACCGCTTTCTTTTGGTCCGCTGTGTCAGGGGATGTCAAGCGGTACTGCCAGTGCTGTCACCAGTGCCAGAATAAAGCACGTGTGAGAACACGCGACAGGGTACCGATAGCTCCGATCACGAGGCAGGTGCTACAGACGATAGCTCAGGTGGGACCAACCGCTAATGCTGAAAAATGCAAGTTTGCACAGCAGGAAGCCAAGTACCTTGGCCACATTTTAGGTTCCGGTAAACACGCACCCGACCCGGAAAGGGTTTTGGCGGTTCAAAACATTTGTCGGCCGCAGGACAAACGCGAACTGCGGAGCTTTTTCGGGCTGTGTAACTATTACCACGACTATGTGCTCGGGTACTCTACGTTATTGTTGCCGCTAACCGCTTTGACAGGGCGACGGGTCCCACAGCAAATACCGTGGAGCGACGCTGCGCAAAAGGCCTTTGAAGCCATTAAGAAACAGTTATCAAGTGCGCCGACACTTCACACGCCTGACGTAAGCAAGGGCTACATTCTGGCAAAAGATGCATCTGATGTAGCTTTAGGATCACGCCTTGCTCAAATCGATGAAAAAGGCAGGGAAATGCCGGTGCCTTTCCACAGCAAGAAGATAACACCGGCCGAAACCAATTGGGCCACGATTAAACGAGAGGCTTATGCTGTTATATGGGCATTACAACGTCTTGAGACGTGGCTTTTTGGTGCAAGTGCCACGGTGGTGACTGACCATAATCCTCTAAAGTTCCTCACTTTGACGTCCCCTCAGAATGTACGGCTGATGCGCTGGGCGCAGGCACTGCAGAAGTTTAATGGCACGGTCATGCACAAAGAGGGTGAACTTAACGCGAACGCGGACACGTTGTCTCGGCTGGCGAGCCCGCACTCGCTGGGGTAGGATATGAATGCATGCATAAGAATTATGCTGGTCATGGCACTGTCGACTTTTAGCGGAGTGGTACATCCCTACTTTGCACTCCTTCCGTGATTGACCTGTATTACCCAGCCTCTACAGGAAGCAACAAACATACACGCCGGACATTGGTGTGTTGCATCACGAGACGTTTATGCAACACAGTGGTGGCGGAGGTGTCGGGCGGAGCAATGCGGCGCCTGCAACTCGTATAAACAAAACCGAGCTCTGGGCGAATGCGGGGAACGGCACGTATATCAGCTGGCTTCGGCAGCGTTTTCCTGCAAGCGCGCCTTCGGAAACGCGTGGTGGTGTTGGCCGGAACATCTCCGTCAGCGCCTCGTACGACCGTGCGCTGGGCGCAAGCCAGTGCGTGGGAATCGGACAGCTACGGCAGCGAGCGTCTGCTCAACGAGCTCGGAGCTCAGATTTACGACTTCAAGTGCTCGCCACGGACTGCCACTCTGCGGAGCCAAATGACCCGACGACTATAGTGTTGAGATCTGGATGGCTGGAGGCATCCGAGCGCCGTGCTCGAACCGTGGGAACGTGACGTCCGCTCGAATGTGCCGTGCCTGAACTTGTGAAGACCCCGTGCAGCAGTGTTTAGGAGGCCTGAAGGGAGGGTCCGGCAGAGACGGATTTCGGAACGCGCCGAGTGCGCATCGGGATAAACGAACTGCATTTACCCAGTCTAAGTCTCCTCTCATCAGCGACATACGAGAGCCGGCTTTCTCGGTTCACACTGGAGAAAGGGGCAACACGAACTTCACTCCCTTCCTTAATATAAATGAAATCAATAGATGTGTTAAGCTACTGGATGAATCGCCTTTCACACTTTTGTCGCTGGCTTATGCACTCAAAGTTTAGACAATATTACGAATATTGATATTTTGTTTCCAATTCATGACCTAGAAACGTACATCCAGGCATATCTCTCTGTAAATGGGGGGGTGGATACAAGGTAATTTTCATGGCAAGCGCGTGGTCGCGGGGATCTGTTGGGAGAAACATGCGTATAGGAACACTGGCAGGAGCATGGAGAGATAGAGAAGAGGTTGGATGTTGGGGGAAACGGAACCCGGACCCGTCAGGCGCCCTCATCAGATACGTGCCTCGATCAATCGGTGTTTCGTGTAGAAAAGTAGCGTAAGTATACCGACGACAATTCGTAATAATCAGTTCTCTTGATTTCGGGTGAGTCGTTGCATTACTTCGGAAAGTGGATACAGGTCGTCTTACCTGTAGTTTAGCATTACCGGGTGCATGTGTAGGAGTGAAGTAAACAAACATAGTGATAGAATGTTTCAAGCAGAACCTCTCGATAGAAGTCTGTTACCTACTCACGCATCCCTCAATAGGGTCACGCGGGCAACTGCCAGGCAGGGTACTGAGGCCCACTCCACAAAAAAAGATTTCCACACCTGTGGCAACGTTGCTTAATATGTACTGATGGGCTAGGTAGTGAGCCATGATTTTCGAATAGGCAGCGCACAAAAGGGCAACAAATACGTGCACATAAAAAGACGCAAATACAAGCGCTGTACTGCAGTACAGCGCTTGTGTTTGCTTCTTTTTACGTGTACGTATTTGTTGCCCGTTTATGCGCTGCCTTTTCGAAAATTTTGGCAACGTGTTCACGTCTGTAATTTAATCCGTATTTTTAATTATTATTGCAATATTTCATACGTGTAAACAGGAAACATATTATTTAGCCTGATTAGAGTCAGTGTCGCGCGTAACAACGCAAATGCGGAAGAGCTTTTCCTGCCGCTCCGTAACCAGCTGTCCCCGAGCAGTGGCACCACGGCGAATGCGTGAACTACGCCCGCGACGCGATTTCGGTGCCATGCAACAGACCGCACCTTTCTTTTTCTTTTTTGCGGAGCGGCCGTGCTCATTTTGACAGCGATATTCACTTTTCGTGTTTGATGAGGCATCTAAGGCTATCTCCTGAAAACAATCTTGGCGGTGCTGTATTGACTGTATTTCCGCCAATGGAGAGAAGGCAAGTGTGCTATATAGTTTCGAGCCTATGCCGTGCTTTCGTTCAGGGACACCTTCGCTTGAGACATGTAGGACTTCGGATTCAGATTATTCAAGCAATTGGAGAGCGGTACCCTGTCTCTTTACTTCGCTATCGGAGTTTTACTGTTTAGAAAAAATTTATTTACACTATGTACAGAGCATACATCCTGCGTGCCATATCAGTGTTCAGGGATACACTCACATTTTCACAATTGTACATCACAAAAACTAACACTTTCACATAGGGCGAACAGCAGAAGTCTGATCAACATAACAACAAACGAACATAGCACACAATTGACGCAATAGGGAATAGGGTAAAAGGGTAAATGGGTGGGTGAACATACTCTTCCATCGTGTACATCACCGTGGTGGGAGATTCACTAGGACATGAGATATCAAGGTGGCGAACACAGATCAAAAGGGCGAGAAGACAAGCACATAAACTCCGAACAGACGGTGCGGCCTAGCACCATGTCGGCCGAAAAATAAGTTGGACTCGATCACGCTCAACGCCGACAAAAGGGCATGACCAATGGCGCAGAAACTCGCGCTCCCCGAAGAAGAAAAGCTCCTCAGAGAGAAACGCGAGGATCTCACGCCTCATGCGCCCCAATATCGTCCATAAAGCACGTCGACGGCAATTCCCAGCGACGGCTTCGCAGCGATATCGCCAAAGGCTGAACAGGCCGGCAACTAGTAAGAGTGCCACGAAGCGCCCTCGTGGGAACCCGCCGCCGGACACGAACCCTCGGACACCCTGTCCACGAAAACCAGCATGGACCGCACGCCAAAAATGTTGGGCGACCACGCATTCGATCGTCGCATGCCGGTTGGTCTCAACCATGACGCAGTTCGGGCAAGTGGAGGTCCGTATCACCTGCCATCGTTGCAGCCGATCTCGAGTAGGGAGCAAGCCCCAGCCCCATCGCCAAACGAAGTCACGAAGGTGACCCGGCAACGCCGCTGCGGCCATGTGCTTCCACGGGCGACTCATTACTGCATGCCGGTGTCGGGGTATTAAAGGCTGCACTAGGGCGGCCACTGTGTCCACTACTTTCGCTTCGGCTACATCGATCTCGGGGCATGTAGTCTCTAGACGGCGGTGGAAGGCTAGGGGGGCACGATACACAGTCGGTAAGTGAGAGGACTGCGGACCACAGTTGAAACGAACAGCGGCCATCAGGACACGTAGGGATGGGCCCAGGTGGTAACGTACGAGTGTCTGCGCAGGCGTACCTTCATTATTTAAAACGCGCAATAAAGTGCGGAGGGACAGGATGGAAGCCGTAACGGCCACGTCGGGGAACGCGAAGCCTCCTCGGCTGCGCGGTTGCGCTAACGTGGGGCGCGATAATAATTCCGTACCACCAGACCAAAGAGCGAGGTGATTAAACGCTGAACCTTCTGTGAAACGCGGAGCGGGGGTTGGACGGCGTGAAATAAGTACCAAAATTTGCCGAGGTAAACCGATTGCGACAAATACCGGCGTTCTAAAAGGGAAAAATCGAAGTGCTTAGTAGCGTCTATGTTTTCTGTTAGTGATTGTATAACAGATGCCCAGATATTTTCGTGTATACCGAAAGCAATGTAAGTGACACCTAGTATCTCCATGGTGGGGGACCATTGCAAAGGCAACGTGATGTTAGTACGTCCGGCAGGGTTTCCAGTGAAGAAATACTGACTTTTTGACAAGTTTAAACGAGCACCGGAAATCCCACCGAAATGGGAAAAGGCATTCAGGACGTGCTGCAGTGACTGTTCGTTGTGTATGTACAGAGTAATATCATCGGCCTGGCAGTTACTTTAACTTCAGTGCGGCCAGGAAGGGGTAAGCCACGAATCTCTGGATCTCGTTCGATAGCATTTAAAAAGGGCTCTAAGGCAAGGACGAATAGGACGGGGGAGAGAGGACAACCCTGACGGACTCCTCGTGTAACCTCGAATGGGCGGCTCTCGCGCAAATCTAGGAAAAGCGTACTCTCGGAGTTAGCGTACATAGCACGGATGAGGCGAATGAAATTGTCAGGGAAACCGTTGCACAAAGACGTTGGACAAATACGTTGAACAAAGACGGCGCTGTTTGAGCCAGAAAAAGAAAGCAATAGCGTACTCCTTATAATAGAAAGCCGCAAGAACAACCCAAAGAAACACTGCAAGAGCTACTCAAGTACATCACTAACGTCCAATCAACCAGAGCTGCCGAGTAGTGCATGCGTGGCCTTCACCCCCCGAAAAAAGGTCCTTATATTTAACTTAACTGAAAAGCGTTCTAGAACTGCAACAACCAAAAAAATCACAGCATATCCACGGAGTGAATGATGATGAGTGGGCGAAGCTGCGGAGGTTCATCGGTAAACCGTGAATCTTCCATGAATTCTGCCCAGTACATCATCACCGACGTGAGATCGGGCGCGTTTATACTAAAGGTTCGATGAGTTATGACGACTTGCAGCTCACTTTAATTTTACATGTACGCTGTGAATTTTCATTGTTTAGAAAACCATTGCTTTAGAAAACATCTGGCGTCTTTCGTAAAGCAGCTGGCGTCTTTTCGTTTTGCTTTAGAAACATCTGGCGTTCTTTCGTTTTGCTTTTACAAAACATCTGGCGTCTTTCTTTGGTTTATTTCATCAATCAACGGCGTTTTGAACAAAACTTTTATTGTTTAATCACGCACAGGAGAAATCTCACCAGGCACTACCTTGGAGGTAAACAATGGCTGCTAATGGGAATGAGAGACAGAAGAAATCGGCTTTTAGCTAACACTTACACTTCTACTTCTACTAACGTTTCCTACTGGAACATGCCAATGGCTGCTAATGGGGAATGAGAGACAGAAGAATTCGGCTTTTAGTTAACGCGCACGCTGCGAATTTTTTATTGTTCAACAACGCACAGGAAAAATCTCCCGCCGGCACCACCTTGGAGGTCAAAGCGTAAGACTGGTTACGCACTACGACTACTACGACTACGACTACGAGGGACGAACGGGTGCCGCCTTAAGGAGCTTCGCCCCTAATAATATAGCTCAAGGTCTGGAGTTAAGCGCTTTTGAAAACTTCAGTTAGAGCTTAGCTTCGTGTCACGCACAGGATATGAACCGGCCAGTTCCATGACGACGACGCCAGACTGCATTGTACGCCGTGCGCGTTGGCACTGTAAGTCCTTGCTGGAAAAAATAGTAGAGTGCGCTTGCACTTGCACGTCGCTGGTGAAACGTACAGTTGAGATTGGAGATGAGGTCGCATGTTTCTTATAGTTTATCCTACTGTTATTGAAGCTTCGTGGTTAAGTCGCTTTGCACAGCGTTTACATCTGCATTATTATGTATGCCCATTACGACATTGGAGAGAATGTAAATAGTAGTCGTAGTACCAGTAGTGGTAGTAGTAGTAGTAGTAGTAGTAGTAGTAGTAGTAGGAATAGTAGTAGTAGTAGTAGTAGTAGTAGTAGTAGTAGTAGTAGTAGTAGTAGTAGTAGTAGTAGTAGTAGGGAAAAGAAAAAAAATTCGACCATCTCCTCGAAGGGAACGCTGATGGGATGCGAAGCAGCTGCGCTGAGCGCTGGAAGATTCGTTTGACGCGAAACTCGGTGTAGCCTTTACTGGTGTAAACGTTTGTCTGTAACGCAGACACGGGAGGCAGCCGGCAGCTGCGGCGCTCCGGCGGGTGAGGGAGAGAGTGACGTACGCGCGCACCTGCGAGGGAAGCGTGCGAGGGATGCGTGACATCAACGCCCAGCTGCGGCGTGACCTGCTTGGCACCGCTCCAACACCTTCGCCGAGGGAAGCTCGTTGCCTCGCGTTTGCGTGGACGGACAGCGTTACACAGGCTAGTCAAAGAGCTGCTACGCATCTAAAAAAGAAACAAGACATACGGAACAACTATTTCAAGCTTAATGTTAAATGTGCCCTGCAACATATTTCCAAGCAATCATCGGATGACCTGAATATCGGAATCTATTGCCTGATGACTGGCTTGCCATCAAAACACTTTTTTTGATCCATCAAGTACGAGCGGAGTTTACGAGGATATGTCACACACTCGGATCGCTTTTAAATACCTAATCATTTGTATACCAACACAGCGAAGAAACTGCGTCCGTCAGAGCCCCAGACATGTAAGACGAATCACTATAAAGGAATAAATCTTTCAAACAAATCAAATTTCTTGGCGTTGCTGAGTTGTAATCAGGAACCCCGTGCTTCTAAAGCGAGCTTCTTAAGCACTGAGCTAATGGCCAATGCGTGGAGAACGTCATTATACAATAGCAATGCGAATGCTCTCTACCAGCAGTACAAAAATATGTAAAGCTGACATGGGGCGTTCCACATATAATGAAAATTGCGACTTTGCAAAAGGTAAATGCGGTACTTGCATTTCGATGGCAAAAAGATGCTCCTATTGGTGGTAATGTTTACGCCTCCTGCCCCACCTCAGCGGTGTCGCCCTGACCCTACCGCTGCTAGTGTACCTCCATGCGCGCATCAAGGCACCACAGCTAATGCTAGGGCGCCTCGATGCATGCGATCCCCGATGCCAGCGTTTCTTTGCACAGGGCGACGACACCCATTGACAGCGCCGCCGGCATCTTGGGTCGAACTATATAGCGATCACATTTGTAATATTGCCATATTGTGTGAAATTGCGGACGCTGTCGCCACACTGTACGACGGAGCGCTGTCACCGACGTTCCATAGACTCTGCGTTTGCCATTTGCGTCCATGCAAAGTAAAGGCGAGCACACGCTTGCCTCACAGGATCTTGGTTATGTCGCGATAGAAGCGCCGAACGCCACCGTGCGTCGGGCGTTCGCCATTGTTCATGGGTTCGTCGCTTGCATTCCAGCCTTAAACGGCAAGGTCGCAGCGTCACGTGCGGTGAGCACTGCCGTTACCTGCGGAGAAATGCTCCCATTGTGTCCGGAGCAGTAGCAAAGGCCGTAAGAAGGAGCGCACGCGCGCCTCTCCAGTCCGGCCATGGTTGAGCGTCATCGGTGCTCACCTTAACCGAGCGAACGATTACTGCGAAAGATCTCCTGGCTCGGATATCTCGAGCCATGCGACATTCTTGTTTTTCCTGCATTTTGTGGCGCGGATACAGAAAATTAAAAAAACACGATAAAAATAAAAATAAAATAGTTTGCATGAAAACTAAAAGTGACACTAGGCCTATAGAGTGGTCAGACTGCAGTTTGCACCACCGAAACCAAAATTGCGAAAAAACTGAAAAAATAATAAGTGAGAAGGAGCAGAATACCAAGAATTGATAAAAATTTAAAAATAAAAATTTGAAAAAAATAAATGAGGAGTTGTCTGTAGATCTAGTGCGTTTGTACAGTTCGTTACACTGCTAAAGGTATCACTCGAATGAACGGCTTCCCTATCGCTGGCCTTCTAAACAAATGTAGATGTGGATACGTTGTTCATAAAATGGCGCAAGTGTATCAAATGGAGTCAGAAATCTTAGCCTCTAGTGCTCCTATGAAAAATGTAAGCCACTATGGTTTTGAAAGAGGGCAAAATCCGAATATACCCTGCTCGCAAGCGTGACCTTCAACAGTGTACCTGAATGTACATGTTCCTGGCTGATTCAGTGCTTCACTATGCTGCCAGATGAAAACACGTGTACAGCTGCGTTCACATTTCTCTTGAGGGAGTATTGTAAACGCCGGTAATTTTTTTTCTCGAAATGCAATTTGAAATTTCCTAATGCGTGGTGCTCAATATTTAGTTCACATATTCACAGAAGCCTTTATTGCTGATCGCAGTGTTTGCTGTTTAGAAAAAGTGATCCATGGCCCCTTCGTAATGATTCTCGCCGTCAGCATACTACTTGAAGTCTATATGCGATTTCGACGTCGTGGTGTGCAGTGCAGCTACAAGAAGACAGTGTAAGTACAACGCAAAAACAAAACACAAGCACCGCTATTATGATGTGTATTATCAAGTACCATTATAGACCTGCCCAGTCACTATACCTCACATTGTTACAGTTATCCTGTAGGGTTATTGTCAGGAGGAGAGGAGAAGGAGAGAAAGGAAAGGCAGGGATGTTAACCAGTCTAGAAGGACCGGTATGCTACCCTACACTGGGAGAAGGGATGAGGGAGATAAAAAGATAGAGAGAGAAGGAGAGCACGCACGCACAAAAAGTCGCACACATTGTGCATTGCTTGATGCATCGCCACGCCTACGGTATTAATTTTCCCATGGAGTCGTGCTGAAACCTCGCGTTAATTCGTGATATCCGCAAGTTCTCCTTAGGTAGGGTAGACGTGCTTTCGCACAAAAAAAATGAAGAAGCATTACGAGTAATATTCAATATAATAACAATTGGTGGGGTATTACGTCCCAAAACCACGGTAGGATTATGAGAGAAGCCGTAGTGGAAGGCTTCGAAAATTTTGACCATCTGGTGTCCTTTGACGTGCACCTAAATGTAAGTACAATGATCTCAAGCATTTTCACCTGCATCGAAGTTACTGTAAATTACTTGTTAATCCCTCTAAGTAACTTATTAATTACATACTCGCTTGTTTTGCTTCTGTATACTAAATAATTATCAACTATTCTCATGCACTTCTTACATAACCTTCTACATTCGCGGACAACTTTTCTTGGTAATTAATCGAATGCTGCCGAGCCACATCGTGCGTACCTTATCGCTAATGAATGTAGGTCCACAACTGTATGCGCATTTTTTGAGTTAGATGTGAGAAATGCTCCTTTGTCTTCTATATGTAGCTCTTTCACACAGGACCCAGCTTACCTGTCAGATATTTGTATTTGTTTTACATTGCACGCTATCACTTTGCGTTTTTTGCACGCGTGAGAAAGTCGCGCCTTTCACGTGTACCTCCAACGCTAAGCGGTGTCTGCGTTGATACGAAACGCTGGTTTCACGCAGCCATTACTTTCCACATATTGTCATAGTGCTAGCAGACACTGACGAGGAGCGTTGCATGAGTGGCAGTTGATGTACAGGGACGCTTGTGTCTTCCTCATGCGTCTCTTCTAGCGCTAGGACACCATTTTGATGCATATAACCAACCAGACCAAAAAGTCACGCTGGCAGAAAAATTTCACCATCTCCCACTAAAGGGAACCATGTGGAGATGCGAAGGAGCGCATAGGTCGACTTGAAGTTCCGTTCATCACGGGCACCTTGCCCAATGTTGACGCGTGCTTGCATGTGGAGCACACCATGAATTCACTGTAGTTGCTGTTGCTGTTACTCGTCCCGAACTCTTGTTTTAGCACGCCACGCGGGTTAATCGCGCGTCTGCAGAAGCTCGTTCTCCGACGCCATCACATGATTGCTGAGAGAGTGTAAGGGGGAGAGGCCACAGCGTCTTACCCAGCCCCTAACACAGGCCCGAACGTGCTAGCGCGTGCCGGCACACGTGGGTTTGTCTGCGTTACGCCAAGCTAGGACCAAAACCTCCTTGGCTAGGACAGCATACGGCAGCCCGGGCCCCTAAAGTGCTCTGCACGTATCATCAAGGCGGTCTAAGAACAAGACGAAGAAGACTTGTTGGCGCGAGTACGCGCTCTGCACGTATCATCATCAAGGCGGTCGAAGAACAAGATAAAGAAGACCTCTCCTTGGCGCGAGCGCGCGCTTTATATGTTACAGATGGCTGTGGTAGATTTTAGAAAGCGGACGGTCGCCAATGGAACTGCGGACAAAGCCCAGCACAAAAGCTGCTTCGCATCTAGAAGTTTCATTTCTCCCCAGAATCCAGCATATTGTCATGTGGTGGTGACGTTGGAGAAGGCAGCAGTGGGCGGGATCAAGATCAAACTACGTAACGAGAAGTCAAACTACAAGCGATACAGGCTTACACTGATAGCGGTGAACAAAGCGTCGGCCGTTGATAATCTGATCTGCAGTAGGGCGCGTCGGCATTTATACATGCGGCACCGAACATTCGAGCCTTATCGCTGGTGGCCGCGTTAGTTCCAGAATAACCACATGCTGTTCGCGTTTGCGCTCAAGCCAATAACAAGATTCTAACATAATCTCGAAGGTTCCCAGATAATAGGGCGCGGCTGGAGTAAGGCAGCGGCTACACGTGGAACATACTATTTACATAAAAATACCAAAAGAAGCGCGCGTGGCAAAACAATAATCTCGCCTTCTCTCGGCCCAGCATAACACCAGATCTATCTTAAATGTGAAACAGCGAATAACCAAAATAATTGTCTTTATAGCCTTTCCAGTTGAAAAAGCGTGATTATTCTGTTACGCTTTTCATCAGGCTGCGTAATGTAACATTTCCAGAGGCCACGTCAAATCCTTGGAAGAGGTAGAAGATCCCCAAGGTTGGCACCACTGGCAGGTGAAGCCAAATTACCAACGCCAAAGCTCGCCCTTCATCAAACACAGCCGCATCGAACAGTTAAGGTAGTCTTGAGAGTTTTTCTTGCGTACCACGGTAACACGGGATTAAGAGTAACTGCCAGATTGTTGTACTTGAATATTTCCTGTAGGAAAAAGAATAATAATAATAATAATAATATCTGGGGTTTGACGTCCCAAAACCACGATATGATTATGAGAGACGCCGTAGTGGAGGGCTCCGGAAATTTCGACCACCTGGGGTTCTTTAAGGTGCACCTAAATCAAAGTACACGGGCCTCAAACATTTTCGCCTCCATCGAAAATGCAGCCGCCGCGGCTGCATTTTGCCGCCGTGCCGCGGCTGCAAAGAAATCTTAATTTAAATTATTAAAAAGCGATTTGTAGGAAAGGAGCAGCACAATAATATGGCTCTAGTTTTCTTTTATAGGCCTTTTGCCAGAGAGAGGGAGAGAGAGAGAACGATAACCCAATTTTATCGCTGTCAGACTTTATGGAGGCAATGTTTTACTAAAGGAGAAAGCCTCAGATGCCTCATCAAACACGAAAAGTTACCGTCGGCGTCGGCAGCGTCAACTCCAGTGATGCAAAATATCTTCATCATTGGATGCCGTCATTCCATGACATCATAATGACTTTACAGGTCGACCATATTTGGCATCGTTATGACGTCCCATCGCATGAGTTACAGAATTAAACCACCACCTGACATCGTTTCTTGGTCAAAGGGGGGCGATCACGGAGGCACTGCGAAACCACGCAATGTGCAGGAAGCTTTCATTTCCTCCGATATCGGAGGCAGTGCGAAAACCGCGTTTCGCCCGAAAAACGTTCCGGCGGGGTCAACACAATCGACTGAGAAGAAATAGAAGGAGATGACTTCCGCCTGATAGTGTTCTTAGGCAAATGCGGAAACGACCGCATGACTTGATTTTTGTGCAGCTTCACGCTTTCTTAAATTCTATGTTGGTGCGCTGCACACCATATATATATATATATATATATATATATATATATATATATATATATATATATATATATATATATATATATATATATATATATATATATATATATATATATATATATAATGCAATTTCAGAGTTCCCGCTGCTTGCAGTGCAATATTTCGTCGGCCACTGCTCGGCAGTGTTTTGTGACTCTATATAAAAAGTGTTGCAGGGTGTCTTCAATACTAAATCATGTCTGCGGAATCCAGAAAGGTTGCGGAAGCGTTATGAAAAGGAAAACTGACAACCACCCATTTTTGCAGCCAAAACCTAGTAGAAAAATCCATACTCCCAAAGAAAGCGTTCTCATTCGACTACGAACTCGTCCTGGTCCGAGTATTGAACCAGGAACCAATGTCTTTCCGGGGTGGTAGCTGTGCCAACGGTTTCTTTGAGATGGCTTTTCGTGTAGCCTTGCACTGGAAAACGGGTGTTTGTCAGTTTTCCCTTTGATAACGTTTCTGCCACCTTGTGGGTTACCGCGGAACCGATATTGCAGTAAACATTGTGCATGTGCCCGGAGTTGCTGAATAATTTGCCCTCGCGCTGCCATTTGCTGAGGTCCTGGTTAGCTCAAGTGGCAGAGCAACCACACCGGAAAGGCGCTGGGCCTGGCTTCGTCCAAAGCCCACTTTCGTGTGGGCTACGGCATGTCGTATACACATGCTGGATGTACTACACCACGCAGTGAAGAGATGAAAACTTCGTGAACACGGGTTGACCCCGGAGCTAACGTTTCGACAAGTGTCTTCTTCAAGGCTGAAACTGACCATGTATTGTCATTGTCGTACCATACATTGTAGTTGTCATACCTTACATTTTCATTGATATCCTGCGGGGCCATTGCCAACTTATGCGTTGCTTCTTGCATCGCCATGCCTACCTATTACGCCACTGAGTCCAGTTGAAGCCACGTGCGGTTTCATGAATTATTTATTTTTTTGTTTCATTACCGTCAGGGCCCGAGTGCCTTACAGAAAGGAGTTAGTTACATTCGTATACGTTACATTCGGTATGGTTAGATGCGGTTACATTCGTATAAGGGCGTATATTATAAGTAGGAAAAAAACACTTGATTGAGAACACATAGCAAAAAGAGATATTTGCACAACAAATACACAAAACAAGACAAGTAGTGCTCAAAACACTCATATGTGCCAACCAACCAAAGAACGCATCGTTACTGTACAGAGCGTTTTTTTTTTCGTGTAACCTTGTGTGACCTTGCTATACTACACTACATGGCTATGGCTTTGCTGCGTGACGCCATATGAAAGCATGAGATGTCAGGGGATTACAGCTGATGACATGAGAATGATGACATTACATCAGACACTAGGCCAGGCCAATAAAGTGGTCATCACTTAAAGGGACGACTATTCGGAATAGAACAGGAGAGCTCTACGTGGCTAACCTAGAATCAGTGCTGAGCCGTATCGAAGATACATATATCTTAGATAGTATCTTAGATACCGTTTGAGTAACTTGTACCCGTACCGCGATACGTCTCGGAAAACGAGTATCTGTGTCTGTACTTCTGATACATTCAATAATGTATCGCGTATCTTAAGATACAAGATACTGCTATCGCAACAACGCCGTGCGAAACAATTTTCGCTGGCTGAACTCCGTTTCTCAAGCTGGTGCTAGCGCCACTAAGCCACCTAAATAAAATTAAGGGCAGCGACTTAATTTCACCTTTCTGCGAGAGTCCTTTAGGGAGGGCAGGTGATGAGGTCTGCGCGTCGCTATTGGTGGAACAGAGCACGTGGCAGCGCTCGCGCAGTCTCGACACAGGCAAACGCCCGAACGTCTACACCCAGAGCACGTATCTTTTGTTCGCTCGATTTTTTTATCGTTTTAGTCGTGTCAGTTCCATGACACTTGCTCTTACCAACGGTCCTGTGCCGTGTACTCCAATGAGTGCAGCACCTATCGCGCAAATTATTATGCCGCTTTCGTGTCCGTATTGAATATTCTCTCGCGTGGTGTTTCGTTGCGAAATCTGAAACATATAAGTACGGAGTTGCTTTGCGTCTCATGGTTTTCGCACACCGGCGATTTGAAGGACGTCGTGGATGTAAGTTTGCTTTACATGCGATGATATTGGCTGATATCCAAATAAGCTTCTAAGAATTACAGCTGCACAGATACCGATGTTCGACCTATTAGAACAAGCTTTTGTCTTACAAAAGATATCTCGGTGTACCGTATCTTTTTCTTTCTGCTATTCAAAGGGTTTTCGAAATCACAATTTGATTGTTAGCACAAATACCTTCTTAGATGTCCTTCTTTTGACTTCCGTACCATACCATACCTAGGTAATAGGTACCTGTTGTTTTTGTTGGTGTTGTCGCTGCAATACATCTTTTGTAACGGGCTGCCAAAATAAGCTGTCTGCTTTATTGTTACTTTTAAATGTCTGCGTTATTTTTGCTACTGCCTACACGTTTATACGTCACTGAAGTGTTACTGTTCTGTTAAAGAGATTTTGAAAAGAAATATATGGTTACATGGGGGTGCCTTCAGTATACAGTAATAATGTTTGAGGTTTAACGTCCCGAATCCGCGTTATGATTATGAGAGATGCGATAGTGGAGGGCTCCGGAAATTACGGCCGCCTGGGATTCTTTAACGTGCACAACCTAAATATACGGGCCTGAAGCATTTTCGCTTCCAACTAAAATGCGTCCGCAGCGGCCACAATTCGACCCTGTGACCTTCGGGTCAGCTGTCGAGCACACTAACCACTAGACCACCGTGGCGGGTCTTGCGTTTACAGTAACAAACATTTTGCTCAGGAAGGCCGGCGCAAACGGAACGCAGACGAGAAAAAGAAACGACGTTTCTTTTTCTTGTTCGTGTTCCGTTTGCGCTTGCCGTCATGAGTATTTTCCAGCTCGCCCAACTCGCTACCCTACGGCATTCTGCTTACCGCTTAATAAAATAGTGAAATAGAGTTTGCATTGTAATAATGGCACTTATTAGAAGCCACATTAAAAGGAAACTAAAGAGAAAGAATGAATCGGTTTAGATTAATAAAGTGTGCTCGGAGAACTCTTGTTGTGTGCTCGGAGAACTCTTGCGGCCATTCAAAATTATGTTAAGGGCAGGATCTCCCCTGAGGCGTGGCACATCATCAGTGTTAACAAAGCCATATTCTCCATTGCAGAGAAGAACGACAGGCAACTGCTCTGGTTCCCAGCGCATACAACTCCAGACATTCCCGCAATCAACCCCAACGAGATAGCATACTGCGAAGCTCGAGTTCTTACTCGCCGAGCTGAGCAAGGAGTGACTTCTGTTGGTCCGGGTAACGTGGAGGAGGACATGTGGAGAGAAAAAGATCGTTTAACAACATTTAGCGATATAACCAAATTCTATAAAATGCGGAGTTGAATTTTACCACCGCCTCACAGTTAACTCAACAGAGCTGAGTCCGATGCTTGGAGGCGATTACAGACAGAAACTTATCCGAATCCCGTGCAATTAAAGACTTTTTACCCTGAGTTATACACGAGCGACACATGCAAGCTACGCAAGTCGGCTAGAGCCACCCTACAACACATGTTGTGGGGATGTCCAAATTATCAAGATCACATGGCAGTCTCCCCGGAGGATCTACGGGCGCGGTGGTCGACCGCGTTGCTCAGTTCAGAACTGACGGAACAACTTTGGGCCGTCCAGCGAGCCGTGGAGGCAGCGCGGGAGCAACAGCTCTAAGCGGCAATCTAGGCGGCCCCAGGCCCGGGCCTTCCATTCGCCGGATCTTAAATAAAGTTATTTCACTCACTCACTCATGTAGAGAGCATAAATTATGCGTGACATATCAGCGTTCAGGGATAAATGTTCTCAGAGGAGTGGCATGAGGTGCTGCTGGAGCCAACATTTGCAAGCAATATTCTTCTTATCATGAGAGAGGGCCAGAAACAGCACACAAGGAAACGGTGCAAGATTTACTCAAGTACATCATTATTATCTAATCAAGAAGAATTTCCAGGTAGGGCATGCGTGACCTTCACCAAGAAAAAAGATCCTTTTGTTTAACTTCACCGAAAAGCCTTCTGAAGAAAACAATAACCCAATAATATAATCGAATGTCTGCTGTTCCCCGGTTTTGAAAAAAAGCCGTTGAAGCCCTCTGTGGCTCTTGTCTGATTGGAATGGCCAACAAATCAACATGCAATCACTGCAGCTGCGAAGAAACGATCACCCATCCTCTGTGTGAGTGTCCCCATTTAAGTGCGCCAAGACAAGTGCTTTCGTATGCGCTAGATAAACTTCATAATCACCCTCTGTCGGAACAAAGCGTTTTGGGGCCTTGGCCGAGTGCTTCACCAGCGCAGAAGGGTTTGAAAGCATCAGTACGCTTCTTGCGGAAAAGTGGTCTTAGAGAAAGAATCTAAGCAGTGTCGTATTCTCCGTTCCTTTTAGGGGCTAAGCTCCGTATTGCGGCACCCGTTCGTCCCTCGTAGCGTAGTATGTAACCAGTCTTACGCTTTGACCTTCAAGGTGGTGCCGGTGGGAGATTTTTCCTGTGCGTTGTTGAACAATAAAAAATTCGCAGCGTTAGCTAAAAGCCGACTTCTTCTGTCTCTCATTCCCATTAGCAGCCATTCTTTACCTCCAAGGTAGTGCCTGGTGAGATTTCTCCTGTGCGTGATTAAACAATAAAAAATTTGTTCAAAACGCCGTTGATTGATGAAATAAACCAACAAAAGACGCGAGATGTTTTGTAAAAGCAAAACGAAAGAACGCCAGCTGCTTAACGAAAGACGCCAGATGTTTTCTAAGCAATGGTTTTCTAAACAATGAAAATTCACAGCGTACATGTAAAATTAAAGTGCGCTGCAAGTCGTCATAACTCATCGAACCTTTAGTATAAACGCGCACGATCTCACGTCGGTGATGATGTACTGGGCAGAATTCACGGAAGCTTCACGGTTTACCGATGAACCTCCGCAGCTTCGCCCACTCATCATCATTCACTCCGTGGATATGCTGTGATTTTTTTTCTCTCTCTTTCCTTTCCTTGCTCTCTTTTTTTTTCTTTTTTTTGTACCATCTCTCTTCTATCATCTTTTATCCCCCTTACCCCTTACACCAGCACAGGGCAGCCAGCCGGTCTAAGAATTGGCTAACCTCCCTGTCTTTCCGCTTGTTTCTTCCTTCCTTCCGTCCTTCCGCTCGGTAGAAACATAACAGGAAACGCCGCAAATTACAATGAAACTCCGCAGATGTCCGCCCCCCTCCTCCCATAAAGCGGAGAAAGCACGCATCAAGGCACCTTAGCAAGGTCGACAACTGGGCTAGTTGGTAAGGTTCCATTATAGTTTAAGCAGCGCAAACAAAACGCACGAAGAAGGAGACACAACGAACGCTTACTCACTACTGAAAGGTTTATTAAATGAAATACAAAAAGAAGCATAAAAATAAGTGAACTCAAACCAACTGCGCGGTTGCCGCCACGTAGCAAACATGCCAACTTGCAAAAAGGCAAGAACAGCAAAAAAATATCAGTTAACAAACTTAATATCTTAACATCACAAAGGCGGCACATAGGTATGACAACTTATGTTAAAACCTTCAAAATGCCAAACAACCAAGAAGGAATCCATGTCCAAAAAAACTGAGTTCGCTTCGCGATAACGCCACTGAAGGAGAGCTGACACACCTTTCACCAGCATTCTTAATGAAGAGGGCTTCCATATTCAACACCATCGACCAAAAAAGAAGAAGAAGCAGGAGGAGGTTTTCACCTTCCAGCGTCTAAGGGAAATGCATCAGAAACCGTGTTACTTTTGTTTTTCTGGATCATCACGCCGCTTTTAGTTTATGAGCTGGCCCGCTCCATGATGACGGCGCGAGATGCATCGTATGCTGTACGCGTTCTAAAAGTCCTGTGTTGACACCGAAAACAGCACGCGCGTCAGCATGCGTATGGATGGTGTAAGTTACAGTTATACTTGGAGACGCACGCATATGATTCCCATAGTTTATCCGGCTAATATTGAAGCTTCATGTTTGAACCTATCTTTACAATATTCGCATCTGCGAGCGTTTATAAGCGTGTACCTAAATGTAGACTGTGCGCCGGTCAGAAATTGCCGGCAGCGGCGCTCCGGTGTTTCCACATCCGGCGGCGACGGGTCGGCGGCGGCTCGGGGCGGAAAGGTGAAGGGGGGGGGGGGTTAGGTTAGAGATTTGTGGGAGACAGAAAGTAGTCCCTTGATTTTAGAAAACAAAAAAAAAATGGCCGCGTGTCTGGAGGCTTCGCTGCAAGTGTCCTCTAATGACGATAGAAGAGGCGCTGCGTGAGATATGGATGCCATCTGGCAATACGTCGGGAAACATGAGTGCTGTGTTGCGGGCTGGTGGTCCCGGCGCAGCAGCAGGCGAAGACCGGCGGTGACCAACGTGACCAGTGGGGACGCCAGCCAGCCCGAACATGCTGTTTGGCGCGAAGCGCTGAAGCAGAAGAAGCGTCCGCACTCAACGAGTATTCTCCACACAATCTTTTAATTACACGTCGCCTGGGTAAAACAGGAATGCCAGAGCGGCGCCCCATGGCATTCGTACAGTGCAATAGACCAAGGAGTTTTTTTGAACCTCCTTGCAATAGACGGTTTCAAGATTGCGATAGCAGGAGCACGTGGTGTACCTCAAGAAACTTCCGGTCACCTCATTTGTTATTCTGCAACACCGAAGCGCAAAGCGTTGTTTTAAGTTTTGTCAGAGCAAGCGAATTCTTTTTCCACTTTCACATAAAAGAAAGACGCTTAGAGTTAAGCACTAACTCTTTCAGTGTTGTGTGTAGCTTAGAAGAATATTTATTTCAAATATTTTGCTAGACAAAGGGAGAAAAGTGTTGAAACTCTACGGGCTACTCGCCAAGGCTTTTGTTCCCCGCCAATTCAGCTAGCCAACGCCAGCGCACGAAACCGGAAGCGGTCCAGGGCCTGTGGAACCGAAACCGAAACATAACAATGAGCTCGTGCAGAGGGCACGGAGGACGGCAAGTTTCAGCGCAGTCGCATTTTCAGCACAGCTTAAGAAACTAGGGTCTTTAGAATTACGTATGTATGCATTTTCTATTAAAGGAACACACCACTTAATACTTAGCTAGTAATGCTGCGCCTCAGATATTCGTAATGTTCGCTTGTTGATCGACAATGTACACAAGTATGAACCTAGTCATCCGTTCAATATGGCTGGCCCTTGGGCAAGTGGTTCAACTTTGGCCGAATGGCTGAATCGAGTGACGTGCCGACAAACAGAAAAACAGACGGACCAAAATTTCTCCGTTGAAGTATCCCAAGAAAGTCTATTGTCTTTAAAAGTTGTGCACAAAAACCGTCGAAGCGGCTCGCCTTTTAAGAGTGGAGCTGTTTGACCTCGGAGAAGCGCCTTTATTCGCGAACGGGAATTGTCATGAACCAGCACGCGCTCTCTTCTTCATATTCTGCTTCGCTCCAGAAGATGTGCGCCGATTTGTCCGGCGTGAGATGCAATAACTCTGATGGGCGAGATAACTAGTAAAGAGAGAGAGAGAAAGAAACAGATAGAAATAAAGGGAAAGATAGAAATTCATGGCGAAACAGTTTTCTTGATGAGGTGGGATTCGAATCCGCGTACCCACGATCCAAAGGCGAGCTTCGTAACCACTCAGTTATCCAGGCACGCTAGTATGACATAACGTTGCCTTCTATACTATAGTAAAGTATAGTATAATAAGGAAGGGGATGGCAAAGGCAAGTGAGGGTGAGTAAGGGAGATGCGAGAAGAGCTTGAAGAAAGGGAAAGAGAGTAAGGCATATAAGAAAAATAAAGAGAAAAGAAATAGGGAGAAAGAAAGGGAAGAAAAACAGAAAGAAATACCGATAGTGAGAGAATCAAAGAAAGAGAGAGAAATGTATAGACAGAAAGCGAAAGGCATAGAAAGAAAGGAAAGAAATAGAAAGATAGAAGCAGCGAGAAATAGAAATAAATATCTACATAGAGAAGGAAAGAAAGAAATTGAAACGAACGGATGCAAAGAAGACATAGGAAAATAGAAAGAACAGAGGAAAAGAACGAGAAAAAGAGAAGTTTATGGCGAGACTGCATTCGAACCCGCGTACCTGCGAAAAGGAGGTGAGCGTCGTAATCACTCGGCCATCCAGGCGCGCTCTCAAAGAAAAGCATTGCCTTGCACAGTATACTATGGCAAGAGGGTGTGGAAGGGAATTGAGGCTGAGGGAGAAGGGAACGCCACCAACTCTGCTGTTTCCTTAGTCTTTGCACCACTAGTGCGTAGCTGCCTCAGTATGTTTCCTAGACAGTATCGTGTGAGCTGTGAACAGTGTCCGTTGAAAGAATGAAATAATCCGGCGTCTTGTTTATTGTCTTTACTTCTAGGGGAGTGCGAATAGCAATTCTTAGGATCGAATCGAATACGAATCGAACTGCCTTCAACCATTTTCAAGGCAACCATTTTAGAACAGCCCTAGAATGATAATGTAACCATTTTAAAAACAGACCAATAATTGCGAAACATTTTATTTGAAGCAAATTTTCACAAGCTTTAACAAAGCAGCATGACGGTCGCTTCAAACGGACAAAAAAATTAGGACGGCTTCGCACTAGGAGTGAAATGCCTGAAAGAGCAGCGGAGCTGGATGGCCTTCCTTGTTCCTGTTTAGTTCTTTCTTTCATTGCGATATCAATTATATTATAAGAAACCGCTTTATTTGAGTCGAACTCGAGCTGACACACACTGATGATGATCTATACAGATGAGGAAGTTGCACAAATGATGATGATATGTCCAGTTGACAAAGAATAGTAAGTAACTGCGCTCATACTAATTGCCTCTCGCGCTGGAAGCGGCCGCCTTGCAGAGCGACAGTATTAAGAGGCACGTCGTGTGTACGGCTTCAACCGAGAAACATGCACGATTTCTGTCCCACGGCAACGGTGATCGGAAGCAGGTCTAAGGGGGGAGACATGGTAATTACCGGGGGATGTTTGCTCAATGACCGTGTAAGGTCCAATGAAGCGACTCATGAATTATTCGCATAAGCCCGGAACGCGCACCGGAGTCCAATGAACTTCGTCGCCTGGTGTAAAGGTGACAGCACGGTGAGTCGAGTCGTAGCGAGACTTCCGAGCGTCCTGGGAGATGCCGGTGTTAAATCGGGCCAGGAGACGGCAGTGTGCAAGGCGAGATAGAAATTGTTTGGATGAAGGACTTGCTGAGGTTGCAGGAGCCGTAGGTAACGAGACGTCCAGAGCGAAACTCGGTGAGCGGCCATAGACAAGGAAAAAGGGAGAAAAGCCGTTGCGTAGCCGTATTATAGGCGAACGTCGCGAACGGCAAGATTGAATCCCATTTGGTGTGGTCGGGGTTGATGTACATGGCAATTATGTCCAAGAGGGCGCGATGAAAGCGTTCTGTCAAGCCGTTGGTTTGTGGGTAGTAAGTAGAGGTGGTCTTGTGAATGGTGCTGGTGGCGCCCAGAACCTCAGCAACAATAGAAGAAAGGAAGACTTTGCCGCGGTCGCTGGGCAGAACGCGTGGAGCTCCATGGCGTAAAAGCACGTTGCGCAGAAAAAGAATCGGCGACTTCAGTGGCAGTCCCCGCTTGTAGTGATGCTGTTTCCGCGTAGGGGGTTAGATGGTCAATAGCCGTCACAATCCAACGATTGCCATTAGAGGTGACGGGAAGGGGACCGTACAAGTCTATCCCGAAGACTTCGAAAGGCAAAGCGGGACAAGGAAGAGGTTGCAGGAGACCAGAAGGAGCTGTGGTGGGTCGCTTGCGGCTTTGACCGTGGACGCATGATGCAATATATGTGGCAACCGCTGAAGAGAGGCCAGGCCAGGTGCAGGGACTTCTTATTTTCTCGTACGTTTTGTGGTAGCCGAGATGACCGGCGGAGGGATCATCGTGAAATGTTTGAAGAATCTCGCGTTGTAGAGAACGTGGTATCACTGGAACCTATTTGCTTCCATCGACATGATAAACGTAGCGATGTAAAGCACCACTGTGAATCTTGAATAGATTAAGTTGTCGACGTAGACGGGCGTTCGGTGGAGCAGAAGTACTTTCCATGCGTGCTAGAAGTGAGCAGCAGTAAGGGTCGACGCGTTGATGCAACACAAGGATAGATGGGCTGCCCGATCTTAGCCAACTGAGCGCTGAGATGGGTAGAGCTGTCTCGGTGGGAGAAGCCGACGGTGAGTTATCACGGCTGGGCAGAGGGCACCGAGAGAGAGCATCAGCGTCTTGATGCTTCTTTCCAGGACTGTAGGCGACATAGAAATCGTGCTCCTGCAAGCGAACCACCCAGCGACCGAGGCGCCCCGATAAGTTTTTCAGGGAAGAAAGCCAGCACAGTGCGTTATGATCGGTAACGACTGTAAAGTGGCGGCCATGGAGGTATGGGCGAAATTTTTGTACTGCCCAAACAACAGCAAGGCACTCTGCCTCTGTTACTGTGTAATTATTATCTGCAGTAGTCACAGCACGACTGGCGTAAGCAACGACTGGTTCGCGCGCGTTGGTGTTCCGTTGCAGGAGAACAGCACCGATACCATGACCGCTAGCGTCAGTGTGAAGGATGGTGGGTGCGCCTGGATCGAAAGGGCACACTACCGGGTCGGATGTCAGGGTTTGCTTCAACACCAAGAAAGCCCTTTCACAGCCTTCGCACCAAACTAAGGGCGTGTTACTTGCGAGCAGTTGATGGAGCGGAGACGCAAGCTCAGCGAAATCGCGTATGAAGCGCCGGAAGTAAGATGCGAAGCCGAGAAACTGCGCAGGTCTTTTTGAGGCAGCGGACGGGGAAACTCAAGGACAGCAGCAAGCTTTTCTGGGTCCGGTCAAATCCCTTCTTTGCTGACTAAGTGCCCCAGAATCTCGATGGTCTTGCTGGCGAAGCTACATTTTTTTGTATTCAACTGGCAGCCAGCTTTCGCAAGGCAGGCTAGGACTTCTTCGAGACGTGGCAGATGTTGCGGGAAAGTGGACGAAATGACTACTATGTCGTCGAGATAGCATAAACAGGTTTTCTACTTCAGACCGCGCAGTACGCTTTCTATCATGCGTTTGAAGGTAGCGGGCGCGTTACAAAGTCCGAAAGGCATTACATTAAATTCATACAGCCCATCTGGGGTGGAAAAAGCGGTCTTCTCTTTGTCAGATTCGGACATCGGTATTGGCCAGTAGCCCAATCGCAGATCAAGGGTAGAAAAATACTCGGCGACATGCAACGAATCCAGTGCGTCGTCGATCCGTGGCAGGGGGAAACATCTTTGCGCGTTATCTTGTTCAGCGCACGGTAATCGACGCAAAAACGTACTGTTGCATCTTTCTTTTGCACTAAAACAACTGGGGATGACCCCGGACTTCCTTGAGTCCGTGGTCATCCCCAGACATGCTTCGACGGAATATCACACGTCCTTCCTCGAGGAAGTTGAAGTTGAAGTTGAAGTTTATTGCCACATAGTTACAAAACATGTATACACAGCAAGCATGGTGGGATAAAAGCTGCATATAGGCAGCTTGACTGGTCCCACCTACCCATACAATAACAGCAGCAACAGGACAAATATTCCCACTTGTTACAATATTAAAATAAAAATACACAAAGCAAAGTGATAAGCATCAGCAAGAAACACATTTTCAAGAAACACAAAAGCAAGGTTGATATTCATAATATTAGTTGGTGTCGGGGTGCTCTTCTTAACTTGGTGTAGACCAACATTGGCGTAAGAGCATGGCGTAAGAGGATCTGACGAATATGACTGTCGGGTCATGACAAAAATAACGTGAAAATCCTGTCGCGTACGTCGTCAAGCCATTTCCTGCAGACACGTGTGGCACATACCCGTTTACCACGGGGCGCGGTGTACGGGTATGCGCCCCAGGTGATTGACAGTTTTATCTACCCAGGAACGGCGAGAACAGACATTGGTAATTTAAATGCGAGAGCGTTATGAAAAACAGACATCGGCAGCGTTGACCCGACGAATGTAAAGAATGAAAATTGAACGTGCAAGAAAGTATGCCGTCTTTCATGTTAGTTCAACAAGGCGTACTAATTGACAAGTCTGTGTCTGCGAAGTGCCGGCGAGTGCGCCCGGCGGCTTTCGGTGGCTGCCGGGGTGCGTTTGCTGAAAGCGGCGTCGTAACGATGCCCATCGCTTCTTGTACGAACACCGTACGCAAGAAAAAATGGTTCATTCAGGTTAACCGATACTAAACTCTACTGTATACTCATTTTTACACGTCGGAATTGCGTATCCTTAAACCCAGAAGCGCCGACAGCATGTACACACGGACTCGGCAGGTGCGCTAGGCCTACCTTCGCTGGGAGTCGTACGGGTCATATTGAGTGCGACCGATCTCGGCGCAAGTGGCTGACGAAGGTTGAAGAATGCGCATTTTATCGTCGAAAGCTTTGAATGCATTAAAATGCAACCGAGGTTGAGCGAAAGTGCGAGAATCGCCAGAGATGCGCTTGCATTGTGGTGATGTTGACTGTCGTTGATTTTCTGGCGTACGTGCCGCGCCTGCCGCGGCACCGCATGTCCGAGCGGACGCCAGATCGCAACGTCGTAAAGTATTCATCAGCCAGCCCTGGTAAAAGATCGCCGCAAGTGTATTTGTAAGCGCGTGACTACAACTCTCAGATTTGGGCATGAGCGGCTGTACGGCATTGAGCCGATATCATAGAGTCCCAGCTGATATTTGGGACTTACGAATGAAAACAGTGTTGAATATTATGCTGTTTTATAGTAAAAGATCGATGTGCCAACAGTATCACAATAGATCATTAGATATTTACACGTGTTCCATGTATATTTGCTGTGTAAATACGCACAGCAGAGCTGTTGCCACTGGCACTAGAAGGGGGGCCAGACATCATGGATATATATACCGGTTGCCGAGTGTATGGTTGTGTGCAGCGCCAGTAGTGCATATGCAATAAAGAAAAAAAAAGCGCCAGTAGTGCATATGTTCAGTGTTGCTGTGTTGTGTATGAATGAGTGTGCGGATGTGAGTTCTGTGTATGTGTGAGGTAAGCTTGAGGCATTTCAGCCATGTTCACTGTTACATTGTAGAAAACGTACGAAGGATTTCTTTTTTTTTCTTTTTTTAAAACATAGTCCTGGCAGCAAGAGTGATTCTCCTCTTGGAGGGAGTTCATGCACTCTAGCCCAACCAGCATTGTAAAACTCTGCGAGGGAGTAGCGGAATTCCAGCCGAGAGTCTATGTACTCCATTTCAAAAGCGTGACTTTACTCTGGCGAGGGAGCTTGTTCACTCTGGTTCAGCCAGAGTACCAGAACTGTCGAGAGAGCATGCCTACTCTGTGCAGCAGAGAGTTCCCAGCACTCCTGAAAAGGGAGTGAAATATGGGACAAGCGTTTACTCTCGCAAAGAGAGTTGCTAGCACTCTCTTGCCGCTGTGAGTGTACTTAACAAAAAAATCACAGCATATCCACGGAGTGAATGATGATGAGTGGGCAAAGCTGCAGAGGTTCATTGGTAAACCATGAATCTTCCGTGAATTCTGCCCAGTACATCATAACCGACGTCAGATCGGGCGCGTTTATGCTAAAGGTTCGATGAGATATGACGACTTGCAGCTCAGTTTAATTTTACATGTACGCTGTGAATTTTCATTGTTTATAAAACCATTGCTTTAGAAAGCATCTGGCGTCTTTCGTTCAGCAGCTGGCGTCTTTTCGTTTCGCTTTAGAAATATCTGGCGTTCTTTCGTTTTGATTTTAGAAAACATCTGGCGTCTTTCGTTGGTTTATTTCATCAATCAATGGGGTTTTGAACAAATTTTTTATTGTTTAATCACGCACAGGAGAAATCTCACCAGGCACTACCGTGGAGGTAAACAATGGCTGCTAATGGGAATGAGACACAGAAGTCGGCTTTTAGCGAACACTTACACTTCTACTTCTACTAACGTTTCCTACTGGAACATGCCAATGGCTGCTAATGGGGAATGAGAGACAGAAGAATTCGGCTTTTAGTTAACGCGCACGCTGCGAATTTTTTATTGTCCAACAACGCACAGGAAAAATCTCCCACCGGCACCACCTTGGAGGTCAAGATCTGGTACTAGCGTTACGACTGGTTACGCACTACTACGAGGGACGAACGGGTGCCGCCTTAAGGAGCTTCGCCCCTAAAACTGTAGTGATTTGTAGCGTAGTGGGCACCTCGCAAGTGCACTTTTATTGGTTGCCGCGGAAGCTAGTCAGGCCTCCATGATCCATTCCCTCAGGGTCTCAATAAAGTTCTCTTCATCTCTCTTCCTCGCGTTAACATATGTTTATAGCGTGGCGGTAGAGTAAAATAAAGATCGGGCGTCGCACAATGCGATTTACATAACTAGTGGGTCGTTGAAAGCTTCCAACTCATTACAAAGGGCTCAGTGATAATTCTTCATCGTCATCAGCCGCCGCATCAACAAAGGCCACATAATGCCTTACAGATGTGTAGCTGGTACCTGGCTTCTCCACAGAATGACAAATAATGGCGTAATGGGTGCTTCCCAACTTCCCAAAAAATATGATTTATGGCGTAGTGGGTAACTTCCTAGTGTACTTGTATTAGTAGGCCCAAGAAAGTTTACAACGGGCTCTAAAAAAATTACAGCATATCCACGGGGTGAATGATGATGAGTGGGGCGAAGCTCCGGAGGGCATCATCAGTAAACTGTGAATACGAGTAATTCGCCCCACTAAAGTAAACACGTGAGAAATGTTAAACATGAAACTTTTATTGTTGGTTTCCGTGGTCCCTTCATTATCACCGCTTTGTGATCGGTGAAATGCAGGGCAAGCGGTTCTTGTATGGGCGTTACCTTGAAGTTGAAGCGCCGGCGGTGGCCATTTTTCCTGATGTAGGGCTTGCCCGGAGAAGTTCCAGAGGGATGGCCTTGGGACTAAGGCCTCGCAGTCGGCGACTGTAGCGGTGGACAGGAGTATCCACTGCAGTAACGGGTTGCGGGATCGGACTGGCAGAACCGCTTCGTGAAGGGGTGGTGAGCATCAGGCGTTGAAGTCCGAAGTACCGAAGACCCGAGCGTCGTATTCCTCAGAGAAATCGTGGTTGCTGCTCGAGCTTCCCACTTCGTCGTCCTCAGTTATCTAGCCGGCCTAGAACACGTCCGAAGAACCGAATACCCGAGCGTCATCTTCCTCAGAGAAATCGTGGTTGCTGCTCGAGCTTCCCACTTTGTCGTCCTCAGTTTTATAGCCGGCCTTGAGCCGTGTTTTCATCATATACAAGTACCGCCATCTAGCGGACACTCCACGAACTAAATGAGAGGTGGCTACTACATACATCGGGGACGCACGACCCACGGCTTAAGGAGCTTCGCCCCTAAAATGCCGCTGTACCAGCTTTCGCTGTGACTGTGCTGCGCTTTGCGCGCAGGCCTGGCGTTTTTTAAGGAGCTTGCTCCTTATGCTCGGAGCTTGTCCATCGCCGTAGTTGCCGCTAGTTCTCATTTCTCCCGGTAGCTTGGCGTAACACAGGTAAAGTATAACCATCTCAGCGCACGCTCGCACTAAAGCGAAGACTTCTTCCTCTTGTTCTTCGAGCGCTTTGATGATCATATTAACGCAGGCAAAACCACATATAGCATAGCCAGCTGTAGCATGCGGCGCTCGCTCCACTCTGGCACCTTGATGATGATAATAACGCAGGCAAAACCACATAGAGCATAGCCAACGGTAGGATGCGGCGCTCGCTCCACACCAGCGCGTGCTCTAGTTTGATTGGAGACCGCTAGAGGGCCACAACTGCGGGCTTCCTTCCTCTTTCGACAGTCGTCAGTGAGTGCGCTTCGATACTAACAACATGAACGAAGAAGACAAGGCGGCGAAGCGGAGGGCTCGCAAGGCAGCAGCAACGCCGTCTCGCCGCAAGCACCGTGCGGTGAGAACTCGCGAGGCCGAAGAGAGACTTCAGCGTCGTGCGGACCCCGAAATACAAGCCCTTAAAGCCGAAGCAGCGCGGAAGCGGCGGCCAGAGAACCTCCAAGAGGTACGGGCGCGGGATTCAGTGGCCAAGCGCCGAAAGCGGTCAGTACCTGAACTTGGTGGCGCCGACGTGCAATTCAAGCGCGATTTCCTCGACCACATTTCAGCCACAGCTGCAATCTCTGCGATCGCTTGTGGTTCGACAACAACATTACCACAATCGCTATTATAACAACGCGTCACGTCTTCATATGACAGCAGAGGAATTGTACGGAACATTCACGGTTTATCCGGTTATCTCCGAGCAAGCTTCTCTAACATCATTCACGTCGTGGATATGGTGCGGATTTTTGTTTTATTTCGCGCGATAGTGCTTACGGAGACCGGCGGCGTGGCGGTGTCGGACAACTGTCCCAATGCCGTAGTGATCTGACAACATCATTCGTTGCAAAACAAAATCTTGGAGGACGCTTGAGCTTAGCCTCGAAGAGTAGAACGCGAAAGCGTAATCGGGTCGCGTGCGCATCGGCTTCAACCGTGCTGCCAGGAAAAGAACATTTGCGCCCAAAACGTTGGCCGTTTTGAACTATCCTAGAATCCCTACTGCAAGTACATTTGCGAAGTGCCCACTTCGCTATAATTCTCCCTTTTGCAAATTGGTGTAGTACCCACTACGCTTCCGTAAAAGGCACCCCGTGTACGTACGATTCTTCTACGCAATAATAGGTGCGCTAAGGAGAGTCCTGCATCTACATCAAACTTTTATAGCGTTTTTAGAAATCAGTTGCGAGCACTGTGGTGGCTCCGCGGTAGTACACCTGCTTGCATCGCAGAAGGCCTGAGTTCGATTCTCACTGCATTCGAACATTTTTTACAGTTAAACTGTATACGTCTCGTTGGTCAGAGAATTTCGGGGCGTAAACACAAAACGCCAGGTTAACTTATGAGCCCCCCAAACTACCAACAGACGCTCGCGCACTCCCCTGCTAGCATATGCGCGCGATCCTTGCATTTTCATCTCGGACGAAGCGGGAGGACATTCGGAGAGGTGGACCACGGGCGCTAAATAAAAGAAAAGTTGTTTTTTTCATTTAGCGGCCTTGGGTGGACAGACGAGCCGACGAACGCATTCGCTGTAGACTCATGCACAGCTGCAAGGTCACAACTAATGTTCGACTTCTGGGTGGTTTAGGGGTCATCTTTCTTCCATTCTTTCTTTGTAACCTCGGAAAAACGGCATATCTTTCTTTGCAGTCAGGCATACAGCATATACTCCAGATTTTCGAATAGGCAGCGCACAAAAGGGCAACAAATACGTACACATAAAAAGACGTAAACACAAGCGCTGTACTGCAACTGGTGATTTATTGTCGAAAGACCCGGCTTATGTATGTGAACACGCACATGCGCTCTGACAGCAGTGGATACGATGAGGACCGAAAGTAACCCCAGGAAACCGCTCAAATAAAGGCACAACAAAAACAAACAAGCAAGCAGAAACACACGTGGTGCTGATAAAAATTTGCCACACAGTATGTGGTTACATACCAAGGTATCGGCGCGCTTTTTCAGAGAACGCAACCGAGTATTCAGAGTACTCCAGAATTCTTTTCAATAAAGAAACCCAACAAGCTTAAAACCCGCATGATGGATGATAAGGCGCCTCTAAACGATGGGAACACCCCCGCCGCCTGCTCCCCACGCGTTCCCGGTAAGAATTATGATGCAGCTGCTTCGCACTTCACACGAGGGCTTCGAATGACGTGAAAGGGCCGTTACTTCTCCCCGCGCGTGCTCCCTGCTTTCATATATAAAAGGGAGATGCGTCCACCAACTCATTCGGTTCATTCTAAGACTGCCATGCGTAGAGCTCGGAAAGAACAGCGTTTAATACAATGCTAGACGAAAGGAACAAATTCGATTTGCTGAAGATGGTCGTGGAACCAATCGCAGAACCAACCACAAAGCGCTTATCGCTACCATTACTCTAAAGCAATCGCAAGACAACCCCCCCCCCCCTTCGATTCGATTCTCCGGCCAAGCGATTACGCCTTGATCTAATCCAAGTCGTCTGGAGTTTGTTCTGTATCCGTTCTATTCGAAGGAACGGTTCATCGTTGGTTATGTGCCGGTTCTCTGCGAAAAGATTGTCAGCACTGCTTTTTCCGGTTGCTGTTCTCACGTCTGACCATGAGACGAGCCGACCGATCCCGTGTGGCGCAAGTATCGCTCCCTCTCTTGACGCTTCGTTCCGCCCTATCACAGAACGCGTACGAGATTGCTCCCCTGGACCACTTCCGGTTTCATCCATTGACGCAGCCTACTAGCGTCGGCGGGGAAGAAAAGCCTTAGCAAGTACCCTGCAGATTTCAACACTTTTCTCTCTGCACTTCGACAGATATTTCAAATGCACATTTTTCTAAGCTCTACATAACATTATAAGTGGTGCCCTTGCATTTTAAGCGCCCTTCTGTCGTTCAATACGTCTTGTGCACCGCCTATAGAGGCCCCACTGATAGCCACCTAACGGGCGCCGCCGACAGTACGTGCGGGAAGCCGAGCAGACGACAGCGCTTTGCACAGCTTTGCTGTGAGGAGATGGATGAAGTTCGCGGCTGCTATTTCCCCTTCGTGCGGGTTCCACACAACTAATTCTGCGGTTGCAGCTGCAGGAAAGGCGCGGACCTCTAGAAAGTGGACTTGTGGACGATGTTTGTCATAAACGAGCGCTTAACTAAGCGCACGTCGCCGATTTCGAACGACGGCATGAAAGCCTGGCGCCGACGGTTCGTGCGCGACAGAGCGCGCGCATCGAAAAAAAATTACACCATTTCCCGCTAAAGGGGACCATGAGGCGATGCGAAGCCGGAGCACTTGCACGATCGTGTTCCGTTGGCCATGCTACCGACCTCGCGTCGTGGAACGCGAAGAGGAACGCTACGCGCGTCTTGTCTTCCCTCTAGCCTGGCCGTTAATTCTCACAAGGCGAGCGGGGAAAGCGGTCGGCAGGCGTGCGAGAGGGGGGCAGCGTAGGAGAGGAGAGAGGGGGAGGGGACGCGCATGCGCTGGTGCTCATCGCGGCGTTGCGCAGGAGAGAATTACGGCATGTCTAGCCCGCGTTTCAGAGGAAGAGTGAAAAGGGGGAGGGGAGAGGGAAAGGGGAGGGGACAGGGGATGTGGAGAGGGGGAGGGGAGAGGGTATGCGCATGCGCAGAAAGGGTGGTCACGCTGCACACCACCACCGGATTGAACTCTGCCATAAGATACTTCGCATCTAAAACAAGTATAAAAAGGTGCCGAAAGCGCGCCCCTTACCCTCTCCGCTGAAGACGCCACCGACACAGCCAACGCACGCGAAAGATCGGGATATTCGAGAAATCAAAGCAGCGCCAGCGGCGCCGTCTGATTCCGTAGAGGAATCGGTGAGAGGATCTAGCCCTTTCCCTAGCTTTCGCTGCGCTACACACAGACGAATTAAACACACCTTCCCGAACCCAGGCGCGAGCCCATACAGGCAATGCAAGCAATGCAAGCGCGGCGAAGGAGAGTCAGTCAGTGAGGAGTCGGTCAGCGAAGAAGTTATGTCGTTCTAGTGTAGCATCGTTTGCTCGACCGCAGAAGACGTGTTGTTTGATGATCTAGTGCTGTGAGTAAAGTATCAAAAGATCACGCCGAGGGAGCAGTGGCACGTTTTGAAGAGGGTCGCCGAGGAGACATGTGATGACCGACTGCGGAGGAGAACGAACGTCCGCGTGGAGTGAATCGTCATGCCGGTGAATATGAAAGGTGCGTCCCGCAGACCAGCGTAACAAGATGCAGCTATGAGGTGCAGCTCGTGGTGAACATCCGCTTTGTTTTGTTTAGAAAGGTGACCTCTCAATCACTTCTTTCTGAAGTCAACCATTGCTGCATTTTTGTTTCTGTAAATAATAAATATAAAACTTATCTTGTAATAGCGCGGTACATGTACCGCGCTAGTACAAGCTAAGTTCATGGATGACCAACTCGCCCGAACTACAACGCTTCTGAAATATAGAACGTTTGAGCGAAGTGCCCTTGGGGGGGCACGGCGGTCGAACCGAACCAACGCATGCGCAGGCTGATAACTTTGGTCGGCTACCAGTGTCAACATGATCGAGTGCATCCAGCGAGCACCGATATGGCAGAACGAAAGCATTAGAACAAGAAGCGGCGTGTTAACTCGCACAATGACGAAGCGGCTCGCATTTGCCAACGAACAGCGGTGATCGGTTGCTTCCGTCGCTCTTGCTCAGGAGGCCTTGGGTAAGCGAGTAAAACCGTGTTCCGGGCGCGTTTTTGTAGGTGTTTCAGCACTCCACTCCACAGCAATTGTTATTCGACATCCCTTGAAGTTTCGGCTACCACACATACGATGAACGTTGCTTATTTCACTACGGAAACGTGAACAACGCGGAAACACACGTACAACGACGTAGGAAACCACGGCGGCCGTCTGCTTGCTTTCCCGAGAGTAATGACCAAGTCAGTCGGCGTTTACTAGGCGTATACGAAAGAAGGGGCCTTCTTTGCTCCCCGCTTGGGTGTTAAAGACGGATACGAGAAGTCGCCGGAAGTTGATTGCAAGCGATAGCCCACCTCTGAGGATGGAGAGCCGCAAAAATTATACAAAGAAACACTGCGACATTTATTCGAGTGCATCATCAACGACTGATCGCCAAGATTCGCCAGGAAGGTGTATGAATCACCTTTGACCAAGGAATAAGTCTTTATATTTAATTTATCAGAGGAGCGTTTCAAGACACTAATATCGCAATGTTGTATGTCATGGTTTGGTGTAACGCGTTTTGAAAGCTTCGAATTTCAGCGAAGCTTCATGCCGCGCTAAGATGCGAATGAGCCTTGTTCCATTATGACGCCCTGAGACGGCACTGCGTGCACTGCGCGTTCGCAGTTAAGGCTTTGACGGGATAATAAGAGCGTGCGCGTCAGCACGCGCATTGCAGGCAGAACTACAGTTTAGCTTAGAGATGCGGTCACTTTTTCCTGTCGTTTATCGTACTATTATAGAAGCTTCGTGGTTAAGGCACTTTGCACGACGCTTGCATATGCATCATTAATTATGCCCTTAAGTATAGCAAATAGTGGTAGGTCTCAAAAAGTGCTTATGTCGAGATTTCGCCATTGAAAAGTAGCGGCGAGCTGTTCAATTCCCGCAGACCAACGGGGGGGGGGGCTAATAATAATAACATTATTATTATTATTATTATTATTATTATTATTATTATTATTACTAGTATTATTATTATTATTATTTTAGAGTCTTTTTTGTCATCTTGAATAGTACACCATAGGGAGTACTCCGTGTATTCGGTGTTTATTTTTCTTGAAAATCGGCGGGTGTTTATCGGAATTTATACTTTTGGCGGAAATACGGCGTTGATCGCAGTTTATTTCTCGTAAATCCCCAATTCTTCGAAATTCGGAGTTTTGCATCATTCTCGGAGCCCCAAAATCTTAGATCAATTCATATCTGAATACTAAAACGTGAAAACACACGAAGTACATTTTTTCTCTAGAAGGTTTGAATGCACAAAAACATATACGCACAAGCGAAGTACTTGAACACAAAACACCTTTATTTGTGCGTATGACAACCTTATGCTTAAAGCTTATTGTTAAGCATGCCAGCATACTTTGCGAGGTTGCTGTCAGTGATCGAAGCGCGCTCCTTTCGATTGACGACTCTCAGTTTTGAAAATGCCCTTTCAACGTTAGCGCTAGTAACAGGGAGCGCCAGAAGACACAGCGCGCAGCGAGAAAGCACTGGCCTCTGGACATTGTGATGTCTCTAAAACGAGAGGGGGGTTCAACAATGTCACATATTTCATAGCACTGATAGTTCGCAAAATCACTCAGGAGCTGACTCATGTGGTCAGTTTCAAGAAGCATTAATTGAATAACAGGCGCATACGTTTTGAACGCGCAGGGCAGCTCATGCTTCAGATTTGAATTCACAATTTGAACACAGTACCAAAACGATTCTTTGGTGTACCGGAGTTCATCGCACATGTCCACTCGGATGTCTGTCGCCACTTTTCGTCGACAGCAGCGTAGTATCCGTGAAAGTCTGCGACAGTCCTTAAGCGGTCAGTCTCGTCAAGGAGGTCCAACAGACCTGTGACATCTGATGCGAAGACCTCGGTTGGATAACGCCATTGACTGATGAGTGCGTGCAAACGAACCCCCAGTATGGGATAAACTTGGTGTACCAGGGTACTCTCTGCCTCAAGCTCCTAAATCATTGAGAGCAGGGCACACGAATGGGTCTTCAGAAACTTCATCTTAACGAGCAAGTTGTGCACAGCTTCAGGCGATGAAATTACTCTTCTGCTTCTCACACTTCGTTCTCTTGGCTTCGTCGCTTCTCAAGAAAGACAAAATGACGCGCCAATAGTACAAAATATCTTCTACAGCTTCATAAAAAGAGAACAACCTCGACAGACAAACGGTTTTCAGCGACTTGATGGACATGCCCATGGCCAAGCACACAAGACCAAACTTACGGCGCAGCTCCCGCGACGACTTCAACCGGGCGTGAAAGTGCGCTACAAAATCGTGAACTACGTTTAACGAGCTTGTCTTGATTCCATCCTCCAGAGCGTTGTTGAGTAGGTGGCACGAATCTTTGAAGTGAAGCGCCTTGAATTCGGGGTTGGAGAGTTGCAAGTCCTTGCGAAGCTTCTGCATGTAAGAAGCTCAGTAGGACCACAATACAGCTGCGTCGCCTAATGCAGCTACGTGCGGTAAACTTTAAAGCGTTCAAACCAGAAGATGTATCAATGAGCGCTAAGAACTTGCCCTTTCGATAAAGAACGGAATCCGAATTGTCAAAAGTTTTACCGGCGAATGTTTATCGGACATTTTCGGATAAAACCGAGAACACGGGGCCCTAACCATAGGTAACAGGCCCGTGAAAGCCAAAATCGGGCTTGCAGGACTAGGCTCGGCACATTGGAAAACGATATTTGACACAGAGCATCAATATTAAAAAGTTTCCTAGGTACAATAACCAAAGCGAAAAAAGAAGAGATGAACTGTAACTTATATACACTACATTTAACGGCAATAGCATAGAAGAATCAAACCAACAGTAGCAACACTGTTACTTGAGCTATTATTTTAATAACTATTCAAATTATTATTTCATAGCTCCTACGTCTAGTAATAACAATAATTTTGTTTCCTGTCATCCTCAGTAACACATCATAGGTATCAGGCCTGCCAAAGCCAAAATGTTGTCCGGCACATCACCAAACAAGAGATTACACGCCATGGCGCCGAATAAACAAACAATAGAATTATAACTACTATATCAGCAGAATATTATTACAAGTATGCAGCTCGTTTAAACAGATCATACCCGGCATGAAATAATAAACGATCAATAAAATAGTACTATAAATTATTCAGTATTACAATGGTTTTAGCAAATTTCGTAAAGCATGGTTTTTTTTTGGTTAGAGAAAAGACACACTACCGCGAGTTTATTAATAATATAGGAACATACACATTTCTAACAGCTTGGCTAAATCTCGTTAACTAAACAGCCCACACCGTAGTGCGAGGGTTCCCCAACCGAGAACCCAGATGCGTCACGGTAGGACCAAGTGAGATGACATAGTCAATTACCAGGAAATAGCTGGGTATTAAACGTGGGCCAGGGCAGTGTGCCCACCAGGACACAAATCGTTTACGTATAACTAGGTATCCTGGAAGAGATGACAAATCGGCACAACAAAGGCGCCTATCGCTACTACTGCTCAGACCAACACCACCAAATGAATCCAAGAAACTGGTAAGCCAGAGAAAGCATGGGGCACAATTATTGTAGTCTTTAGCTGTGGTTTAAGAGAGTTGACTGTGGTGTATAGTAACACTGACTTAAATTCAGTAAAGTTAAAGTGGAAAAATATCACCCATTCCGTTGATTGAATTCATACCCACTACCTTTGGAATTACGCGACCAATGCTCATCACAAGGTTGTGTGTGCGGATCCCACCGAAGGGAAGGGTGAGTTTTCGTCCCCTTTAAAAATTACAGCAGCTTGCACTAATTCGCGCCAGGCTGGGCCACAGTAGAGCTGGTGGGTACCTAGATGGTCTTGGCTTGGCTTGGCTAGCCTTTTACTCTCTCACCTCTCTCTTTCCCACCCCTTGCAATACTGTACTGTACATGGCTACGCTTGCCCTCTTTTTTTCTCGTTTTTTGTGTCTGTTTTTTTCGATCTCTTCCTGCGTATTTGTTTCTACATCTTTCTATGTCTTCTACCTCTCTTGTCTGTAGCCGTGCTCTCGCCTTCTATCTCTTCTCTCTTTCTTCCCTGTCTTTCTATAGATTTCTCTCTTTCTCTTTCCATCTTTTTCTTTCTATCTCTCTCTGTACTCGCTTTCCCTCCTCCTTTTTCTTCTCCTTACACTCGCATATATCTCTACCCTCATTCCCCTTTCCCTCCCCCTTGCTATACTCCACTATACAAGGCTATGATGGCATGCTCTGCTAGCGTGCCTGGATAGCCGAGTGGTTAAGACGCTCGTCTTCGGGTCGTGGGTACGCGGGTTTGAATCTCGAAGAGAATTTTTCTCCTTCTCGATTTCTTTCTCTGTCTCTCTTTGTCTCTACAAATCGACGCACGTGTTTTAGGAGCGAAGCAGAAGAGGAAGAAGCGGACGACAATGAAGAAGAAGATGAAGAGAGCGCACGATAGTTCATGATGGTGATAATTTTGTATCTACGACACACTGCCAACCTCCAGCATGGCAGCTCTGCCGTAATTCATTTCGATTGAAGTCGTCATTACTACAACACAGTTAGAGAAAACAGTTAATGTCCCCAATATTTTTCCTGGCCTGTCTGTAGGGTTCATTTGCTTGTTTCTGACAAAGAAACGAGCCCCTCCAAAAAATACCCTTCTTTCACAATGGTTCTTATAAATGGCTAGGTTGTTCGGGAACATTACGGCAGAACAGCGCCAAGAACGGCTCAGTGAACACACAGGACACAGCGCTGTGTCCTGTGTGTTCACTGTCGCGTCCTTGGCGCAGTTCTCTCACAATGCGCTTCTTTCGTTCACATCATTACACTAACAAATGTAAGCATGGCAAGCAAAAAGCAAATCCACTGCGAGATTGGTCGTGCCCAGCGCAACATATCATGAATCAGGAAATATAGAATACTTTCATACCTTGCTTCGAAGAAGGTTTATCTCACTCACCAGCTTGCCAACATATATTTTTCGGGCTTTGAAGAGGCCGACTTAAAATTTTTAAAAAGATGGCTGATTCCTCCGTCATAGGAATCGGTATAACACGAAAGTGAAACATGTCGTCACAGAAGTACTTTATTGTTTATAGTGTATATGTATATGAGAGCTTGTACAATGTCTCCTGTTGTTTGGCAGATATAGCACCACTTGATGTGGACGCAACGCACTTACGTTGACGACTAGTGGCACATCTCTGAACCGACGACTGACGCCCACAATCATGATTTATTCCTTGCGGTAGCTTAAGTTCTTAACATATACGTGGACACCGCATATGGTGAATTCTGCGTAAAGATGGCATCAACAAGCACATAATAAACACATACTCGATGTGCACTCCTTCAAGGCGTCGTGAAATGCGAAGAGAAACGCTACGCGCGTCGTGTCTTCCCTCTCGCCTGGCCGTTACTTCTCAAAGGGCGAGCGGGGAACGCGGTGCGACATCCAGGCGAGTGTCGGAGAGCTATTTTTCGATATGGATGGATGCTATGAGCGAGGCTTGGGCTAAAATCGACACCTCATGGTGTGTTCAAGCGCTGACGAAATTAAACTGGTATTGGAAACGCGCCGACTGGGACGGTCGTAGCAACGGCACGTTTTTTTTTGTCTTTCTTTTTAGCCTGGTGGCACAGATGTCACCGCCCAGTTATAAAGGGGACGCTCACAGCATTCATTTATCCATTCAAGAGCAGTGTCAGAGGAAAGTGTGAAAGATAAAGGGCGCGTTCATGTGGCCTCCGTAAAGTGTTCGGAGGCAGCTTAGTGGGCTAACCGCCCGCCAGCCATCGTCGCGGACCGAGAGGTCATGGGTTCGACTCCCGTCAACAAAGTTTTGTTATAGTTTTTTTTCTTTGCCATCTGATGGCGTTCATTTTTCTGACGTACTTCCGTGACAGAAATACGTCATGAAAGCCTTGGTGGACCCCGGCATAAAGCACTTTCGTGTTAGAAATACGTTGCTTTGTCTTTCCAATGCTAGACTTCGCGCATTTGTTTGTTCGTATTTATTGCGTGCCCTTGACTTCGTTGATATCGCGCGCAACAATTAAAGCACGGTGAAATAGCAGCCCCTCACCGAAATCTCTGCTGCGCAGTGATGCGAAGGCTGTATGATATAGATGGCATTCGGGCAAACTTCACGACATGGTTATTCAGCTTGGCTGGACAGCCAGTTACGAAAAGCTCACTCCCCGATTATCTGCTAAAAAAAGAAGAAAAAAACGTCAGCTATTGAAGCCTTTGCTTTTTGCAATGAAAAAACAACAACAACATCCGTTTTTGAAGGCCAACGATAGATTTTAATGAGGAGCAACACACCAATCGTAACTAGGTTTAAAAAAATTAAATAAAGCAGCGATACTGTCACTAGTGTAGCCCGAAATTTCTTTTTTTTTCTGCATCTTTTTCAACTCAAGCTAAAATGGCCCAGTTCGATGAAGCTTAGGCGATCAATTTGGTTCGCGCATAGCCATTACGGGGCAGGTCAGTGGAAGGAGTATAAGAAACGGGCTGCACTATTCTGGAACTGCTTTCGAAAGAGGCCTTACACAGGCGTTTATTGCCGGTGCAACGTCAATTGTGGGTGCAGTTGTGGCTATCTATTTTTATAACAAAGCAAGGACCATTACTTAAGGACTCCTATTATGCGGGTGTCATGTCAGTTTAACGTCATTTGTGGTTACAGTGTTGGCTCCGCTTTGTAGCAGTCTAATAAACATTACATTTGTGCTCCTATGATTAAGCAAGCTACATAAAAGCGTTGATCGACACCGGAGGAATACGCTAAGGAAAACTACGTATGATATTCGCATCATCGCACCGTAAAGTGCACCTCATTTAAGTAATGACTGACTTATGTGCTCCAATATAAGTGCTGACGGAACGTCAGACGATCAGCTACGCTTTAAACGCCAGTGTAGTCGACGTGCCTGGTTAGACCACGATGTGCACACAACTACTACACTTATAAAAACTCGTCGATCCACCTCGTAGCCCTTCGCTCAAAGCCAAAAATGCAGTGTAGAGGATTACTTCATGATTGTTTCACATGAAACAAATTCCCACAAGGCGTGGGATCTGCTGAATTTTTTGTTGTTCCATGAGGAAAAAAAATATCAAACAGGTGGCTGCGATTTATCGGGAAGAAGACCTTTGCCACCGAAAGAGGGATTGCGACGTAAGTCCAATATTATAACTATTTTGTTTACACTTCTCGAAGTCTTTTAGATGAAGTTGAGGCTGGATGCTGCTTGAGACTGATATTTAAGTTAGACGAAACAAAAAGCAACGAGACATTACCGCCTACGTTTTCTCAAACGCTTTTGATAACAGTGAAAGCGTCACCGTTCGAGCTCGCTCGTAGTGGGTCGTGTGCATGAAACCGACAATAGCAATTACAGCAAAATATTCATTGCTCACGATTTTCTCTCCATGTCCGAACATTTATTGCACGTGGAAATGCGTTTCACCAGTCTTTTTGAAGTACACTGGTTCACCTCTGTAGCGTTTCAAGCAAGCACGTCAATGTGCCACATGCGTTGAGAGAAGCAGAGTGTGCTACCTTGAAAAAGATATGGTTGATCGGCCCGTCATAGGAATCGGTAAACACAAAAATGAGACGTATCCTTACAGAAGTAGTTGAATGCTTACTGTATGGTGATATGACCGAGCTTCCACAATGTCTATTGGTGTTTGGTAGCTATAGCACCGTTTAGCGTGCATGCACCCACGTTGATTCTTGGTGGTACATCTCCATTCCGGCGACTAACGTTCATGATCAATTTTTAAAGAAACCTTTGTGGCAGCTATGGTAGTTAATTGTGAGAGCAAAATCAGAGAAAGTGGTTTGGCAGCCAGAAGAGCTTCGCTGATTGGACGCTGTGCTTGGCCTAAGGTTGCCCTCTCGCGGCATGTTAAAGAATTATAGCACCGCGGCTGCTTTAGAGGGAAACGCAGCGCTTGTCGTGTCTACTCTCTCGCCCGGCCGTGATAAATTTTCTCGGGGCGAGCGCAAGCGGGTTACGCGATTTCACAGCCAGGCGAGACAGATGCGCGTCGTGGAGCTAATTTTAATATGGGTGAATGCTATAGCGAGGCCAAGGCTTGAGCCAAGGTCGCCACCTCGCGGTGTTTTGAGACGTTGACAAAATCGCACTTCTCCTATTGGAAACGCGCCAACAGGAGGACGTGTGGCAACGACGCATTGCAGGAGATAATCGCGGAGGCCACGCTCATGATGCATTACTTTAATTTACCGCTCCCAGACGCCGACATTACCCCGCCGACGAAAAGCGCTTTGAGAGGAAAGTCTGAGATACCAAAAGCGCGCTTGTAAAGCCTCCGGAGTATGTCACCATGGCGCAGTGGGTAGCATGCCCGGTATCTGTTGGTCGGGGACCGAGATGTATTCGGTTCGAGTCCCGTTGACGGAACGTTCTGTCTTCAAGTTCTTTTGCCACCTGATCAGGTGTAACTTTGTCGACGTCATTTCCGCAAAGGAAATACGTCACTGAATAATTTGTGGACCTCGGCATAGCACTTCCGTGTTAAAATGCAGACGCTACTGCGGAAAAAGAAACTGTCTTCGCCTTGACGCCCTCCTCCCTTCAGCTATTGAGAGATGCGCAGTACCCAATTGGCCCTCCCCCCGAGCCTGACCATAATGAAGAACCATCGCCAGCCCCAAGAAGGTTCCTGGATCCGCCCCTCAGGCAAACGCTAGGAAAAAAAATCCATTTGAATTTCTCAAAAAGAAAGCGCTATCATTTGACGGCGAACTTTTCCTAATCCGGGTATCGAACCTGGGACCAATGCCTTTTCAGGGTGGTCGCTTTACCAAGGCTTTCATTGAGAAATGCGCACGAATTTTCGTGCCGCTCTGTGCTGAGACACAGGTGGTGGTCAGTTTCCTTTGGTAACATTTCGGCCACCCTGTGGGATTCCACAGAACAGATTTTGCATGATTCAGTGTCCTTGAGCTTTGAGTTGTCGAATAATTCGCCCTCGTGCTGCCAATTGCTAGCATCCTGATTAGCCGAGTTGGTATAGCAACCGCCTCAGAAAGGCGTTGGCCTTGGCTTGGGTCAACGTCCACTTTAGTGTAGGCCATGATCATTGCGCTGTACCATGCATTGATGAAAAATTCGTGAACACGGGTTGTCGCTGGAGCCAACGCTTCAACAAGCGGTCCTGCCTTTTTCAAGGCTTAAACTGACCCCGCATTGTCATTTTCATACCATGCATTGTCATTCGTATTCTGCGGGGCAATTGCCAAAATGCGCGTTGCTTGTTGCATCGCCATGCCTATCCATTCCGACACTGAGTCCAGCTGAAACCACGTGCTGTTTGCTGATTTATTTATTTCTTCGTTTCATTACCTTTAGGACCCGATGGCTTTACAATAGGTAGTGGGTTACTTACGTAACATACAAAATTTAAACCTCAAAAAGGGAGGCTACATGGATAGAATAAAGTAGAACGACAATAAACAGCGCACAGTACAAGGTCGGAAAAACAGTTTTTTGAGAATGCAAACCAGGAGAGATTTTTACAAAAAAAAAAAAAAAACAAGAGAATTAGCGCGCAAAACAGTCACATGTTCCTACATACCAAAGAACGTGTCGTTATTATATGTTAAAATACTGACACGATTAAAAAAGGAATGCGTTGGCGCGATTAAAAAGACAAAACAAAAGGCCTAAGCAAAGAGGAAGAAGATGAAAATGCTAGAAATAATAATCTTACGACATAAACAGGTTAGTTAGAGCCTCCTTGGACTTAGGATTATCAGTTATTTCGACGAAAGATTGGGAAGGCGATTCCATCTTGCCGATTATACTGCGGACGAATAAATTGGAAAGAAAATGTTTGGCGTGGCATGAGGAAAAACCAACCTTCGGACGATGATTCATAGGGGCAGAAACTCAGCAAGAGGGGTTTATCAATTTATTCTTGACACTGGGGTTGTCCTGTTATATTGTACGGAACGGGCTGAAGCGAAATATTATCCTGCGTTGCGATTGAAGAGGCAATGATAAGCTCGTTTTTATCAAAATGATGCTGGAAGTACGATGACGATTAGAATGAAGGAAGTGAGTTGTCCGGATACATTCAAGTTGAGAGAATAGCGTCTCTCGACTGGTGTCCCATACTGATGCAGCACATTAACACGACAGCGTTAAACAGCTCGTTTCGCAGAAATTCCGGTGTCAGCGTCGGTGTCGGCGTCGTTGGTTGTGAGAGTAAGATCAGCGTTGTCCGTGACACAAGAAAGGAGGAAGGTGCAAATACCATAAATAAGAAAAAGATGTTCGTTTTGGGTGAGACTCAAACCCAGGCCGTCTGCGTGGCAAGTAGTTGTTCTACAACAGATCTACGCCACTGCTTGAAACTGCTCCGAAAAAAAAAAACACTATACTAATGTCAAGTAATGGAAGGAGTCTCCTTAACGCATGTAATATTGAGTGGCAGAAGCGTAGAATCGCTCCAGGCGTCAGAACATGTGAATAGCACAACGAGTGGGTGGTTTAAAAGCCTACCTGCTTAAGAAGCGACGAGGCATATTTAATCATCATCAGCGAAGCTCAAGCGTCCTCCACGTTTTTGCAGTTTGGAACGGACTAATGATTTATTAAGAAGTAATTTTGCTGGACAAGAAGAAAGATAAGAATTGCGGTGTATGTAGGGCAGCACACGAATAGCGTTGTTGGTTATATTATCTACATGCAACATCCAACAAAGGTAAGAAGAGATAAATACGCCCAGATATTTGTAACAGGACAAATATTGGAGCTAGCAATGTTCACATGATATGACGGCAGTGTAGCAATAGTCTTCCAAAGCAACGTCGAGCGGCACCACTGCTCTTATTGCAACTGGGGGCATCCACGGCCACAACACTGCCTCCCCCCGCCCCCGCGCACGGCAGAGCTCTGGGATTGCATCTGCGATGTGTCAAAATATAACTATTGCAGACTAGAAGTGCTCTGGGCGGAATGAGGAGCGCATGCACCCACGTGCCCTTGCCGCCACCGCTGGCAAATCCGGACACAAACCGCCTTCTCGGGCAGCGTCTGCCCCCAGTAACGCATAGCTTAGCCGCGCGAGCATCGCGCCCAAATTTGAGCTTGGCAGAAACGCGCGTGTGCTTGAATTTTTTTAGTGTTTATTTACATGTTGCACGTGTTATCCCAGTCAAGAACGTTGTTGATATCGGAATGAGGAAACACTACGCGAAATCTCGGTCAGTAGAGCAGGAATCTTTTCGCACTAAAAAAACTGAGGTGCCCTTGCCCAATCGGGAAAATGGGGGCAAGCGACGCTTGACGTGTACACGACTGACGTACTTCTTTCTTTCTTTCTCTCTTTCTTTCTTTCCTTTGGACACATTGTGCAATGGTGCCTCCTAACTGTTTCGGTTTTTTATAATATGATGTTTACGAGATGTTAACGCTTTTGTTTAGCATGGGCTACTCCTTTCCACGGATGATACGATATGTGAAATCCACAGCAATTGAAAAAAAAATGTTACATAATAGAACAGCTTGGCAGAGTTCATGTCAGTCCATTCACATAAAAACGAAAAAAAGACGCAAAGTGCAGTCCCGTCACATGACACTATAGTTCGCATAAATGCAGTTAAACGAACACTGGATATGCTGTAGATAACACTACACAACATCTTCCATGTCGGAAATGGGACGTTCATCCGCGTGCTTTAAAGGGCCCCTCACCAGGTGACCTAACGAATTTTAGTTACACATTGCGAGTTGTTGCGAGCCCAATAAAGAGCATTATGCCACAAGAATTTTTCTAATCGGTCGGTTAGAAGCTGAGAAAAACAATAATTTGTAGCGGCGCGAAACCATGATGCGAGGAGGCGAGCTGCAAACCCTCGCCGCTCGCCCCGCGTAGCCTTCGCAAGCCAAATCCCTTCCCTGCCCTCTTCGGCACGCGAGCGGAAGGATCACATAACGCATACGCATGAACACGTCATGCGCACAAAATGTCACGAGCGCATGACGCGCCCGAACCAGCCCGAGCCCCCGAGACGCGAGCGGTGTTGTGGCGGCGTTCTTTGCGCTTCATCTCTGCAAGTTATGCCGGATGCGCCCTCGCCGATCACTTGGCTTTTAACCTATTACTGAGCACGAAAGCTGCAACATTTGTACGGACGCGAGACTAGCGGTGTGCCGCATGAACATCTAGTTAGATGCGGGAGGATAAATGAGCCTAATGAGCGCTGGAACGCGGTAGAAAATTAGTTTCGTTGTAAAGGGTGGCGTCTGCACGATGCGCAAAGCGCGAGAACACGAACGCGTGCGAAACGGAGGTAGATTAGTCTCGAATCTCGCTGCGATTCGCAGTAAAAATTAAAAAAAGAAAACGCACACATTCCGTTGGTGTGTTTTATTATTGCTCTCAAGTTTTATTCATCCATTCAAGCAACAAATTGCAAAAACTACGCGTCGTGTCAAATAATTATCGCAGTGTCACGTGCTACTGTTGGCGACGTCAGAGCACACTCGTCTACGTAGAGGAGCGACGTCACAGCACTACTATTTACGCAGGGCCATTCTCTCATGTACGTCATCCCCTCATTCTCTGGGCGCGTGAACGCGAGAAGAAGGGCAAGCAGCGTTCAGCTTGAAATTTGACCCATTTGCGCGGCGTGTAGCGTTGCAAATTTTGGCAGACGTAATCGTGAACGCCTAGTGCATGGATTGCGCCCATCAGCTCAAAATTGTCAAACCTGGTGAGGGGCCCTTTAAAGCAGCGCAATGCATGAGTTGCTGCAGCCAAAAAGGATGGTAATTCGTTCAGTTCAGGCAACAATGAATTGTGGCAACTTCAAATGTCATGTGACCTCCATAAAAGGTCACATTGCTCTATCACAAACCTCTGACAGCCGGCAAGCCCTCTTTCGAGATAGCATCAGTTATTCGAAAACAGCGCATACAAACACGGAACTCACCAGTGCACTTTCGAGGACCGCATTTCTGTACGCTCGTCGGCACGGGGTTTCTCGCGTACTACACCACCCCAAATCAGTTAGATATAGGGAACCCAAGCTCAAGTTTGCGGCGTGACGACATCATCGCGCTGGCCGCGCTGCGGCTCTGTCGAGAAGCTCTGTAGTGCATGCGCGGCCGACTCAGCCCCTTTCAGGGTAGCGCTAGCGCACGTGCGCACGCGTTCTTCTGTCGGTGCGGGTAACTGGGGGGCCGTCAGCTCGGCACGTTGAACCGAGAGGCTTGCTGTGCGAAGCTGCGCATTTCCGCGATGGCAGAAGCAACACCGCGGAAGCGTACGCGAGGTCCGAAGTATTGCTGTGTCGTGGGCTGCCACAACAGTGCAGACAACACCAAGGCATACGATTCACGTGTGAAACTGTATCGGTTCCCGGGGTGCTATTCTGGACATTGTCAAATTCCGCCATGTTGCTGATTTGATTGGTCACGCGAGGTCGTACGCATTGTGGCGCTGCAATGGCGTCACGACACAGGAATCCGCAATGACGTAACGTGACAAAAAATAGTTTATTTTTTTCCGAAGTAATGCTTCGCCGTACTCTGTCATGTAGAAATAAAGGTTTGGGTTGAACAACGAAACCGAAATATGGTACTGAGCTGTGCCTACGCTCAACTTGCAGTTTATCGAAACTACTGCTCGCTTGACGAAGAGCCGCCATGTCTGCCACACATTCGGACATTGCACTGATGGCGCCCATTGCGTCACAGGACCTCACTCTTTGTAGCGCCAATATGACGTTGCGTGACGTTGCATCCTGCCAAATTTGCAGCTTAAAATGTGAGAACGATGAAGTGCCCAAAATTGGCCGCCATATTGTTGTAAATTGAACTGCTTGTTCGATGTGCAGCCTCAAATACGTATGTGTAGATGTCATTCCGTGAGTTTCTTTACAAGCATGTTTTCGGTTAGTAATATTATAAAGTGTTGTACATGAAGCTTGCTTGTTAAAATAAAAGGTTATTGTTTAATTTGGCTTGTTCGAAGTTGCGGTTCTCACCGCAAGAAAACGCTAGATAAGCGAAGAAAAATGGCGCTGCCCTTTGTCGTGTGTAGTCGCTGGAGCTGCAGGAAGAAAGAGAATTCCGCGAGTACCGCGATGCTTTCATGATGACCGATAAATTGTTTCAACTGCGGTGCCGGCTGACGAAGGACATTATGCGATGGCTGTGCGGGGAGCTTCGCCAGGACCTGGAGAGGCGGCGTACGGACACGAGAACAACATCGACCGATGTTGTTGTTTTTGTTGAGCTACAAGTGATTTGCGCCCTTCGCCACCGGCAGTTACCACGACGTGATCGCAAACAACGAGGACGTGGCGACGAGCTAATCCACCGTGGGTCTCACGATTCATGCTGTCATGGAAGCGATCGTCGAGCGCCTCGGCAATGAATGGATCGCCCTCCCTGCCAAAAGGAAGGCTTTGTCCGCATATATGCAAGATTTGAAGGCTGCGTCGAGGTGGTCGACGACACGTTTGTGTGCATAAATGCGCCGTATGAAAAAGAACGACGGCAACAAGGCTGCTTACTTTTGCGCCCTCAGCGTCATGGTGGTGAGAACAAATTTCATCTTATTCAATCTCGCGCATGCCGTTAGTAGAATGCAAAGCAGGAACGTGAAAGATAGTTTTTCGCCACTCTCCAATATTTTAACGACATTTGCCGTGGATCCAACTGCAGTGGCAGAAAAGAACGCAGTAGTCGCGGTAAACGAAGTTTCCGTCATTATTTAGTTCTGGCAGGGGTGAATTGACGCCATAAAATGTTCACCGAGATTCATATTTGGTCGTGATAGCTTTTAAGAAAAGTAATGCATTCAAGAAAATCAAACGTACTGATTGCGTTCTAATTTCATAAACAGTGATAAGCAGACATGCAGTAACTGCCACATATGAAATGAAAGATAGAGCTGTCGAAGCTGAGCTTCGAAAGCAACTCGAGAGAAATAGGTGCGTTGGACCACACAGTTACAGTTGTTCTGCATGTAGCTGGTTGTATTTCTGTTGCCGACTTCCTTCCAATGCAAACAACACTCTGCAGGTATGTGACCAACCTTGCCGATGACTGACCTCGCACTCGGGGCCCGTGCACGACGCCTTCATGTGCAGGACATCCACCGTGAGCCACCACTTGGGTAGTGGACTCCGTGGCCAGGGTGGTGAACAGCTGCTTGGTATGCAGGCGTGAGAATGCTTGTGTGGTGTCTTAGTGTAGCAAATATGATATTCATGCTAATTTTATTACACGCTGCATGGTTCTTAACTACTCGATTCTCTTTGTTCAAATTTCTGCCCCATATGTTATTTCTGGCAGCATACCTTGGTGGAACACTATCTACTTTAGTGGCACTGGTGTTGCCTTGAATGAAAATTCCCTCATGCACACATTTAACAAAACAAGTCATACTGAGACCCGAGGCAGCACACAATAATCCAGCTTGCGCTCAGTGTATAATTGCAAATTGTCTTCCTATGTTCATGGGAAAGACTACTGGTGCAATAGAACGGTCAAGCTTGAAAGAAACGTTCATGAAGACATTATATGATTCTTTATTATAAAGTGGTGAAATAATAAATAGTCAGCATGTGGTGATACAGAAATAAAATGCTACACTCCGAGGCTATGTTAATAAAAAGAATACATGAAATGCAACTTCCATAAATGTTGTACATTTATAAAAACAATTATGCATAGAATGGCCAACTTGTTTGAAAAAATCAATACAAATAAGCAAGCAGAGCCATGTGCTGTATAGCAATAGAATAAGTCAACTGACCTTGTAAAAGTACTTCAGTTATGGTTCATAAAAAGAACTAGAAAACAACTTAAAAATTGCAAAAGAAGCATGCTTTCACTTTACATTCACGGCCCAAGCACAAAAAAAACTAAGGGAACCCAAGCCTTGAGTGTACTGACCGTCTGCAAACACCCCTTACACATCAGTCCCATCATCTATGCAACAAAAGGAAAGCACAACATCCTTACCACGTGCCTTCTGTCACACCCCTGACCTGTTCTATGAAAGAAGTTGAGTTGCAATTCAACATCTTTGTTGTCATTCCCCCTGACGAAGGAATTGAGTTGATTCCAAACCATCTGGAAGTAAACCCATTTTGTCGTTGGAGCCTTTCAAAAGTCGTAATTAGGTAACCTAACCAGACAAGCAATTCTGTCAATATGTCTAGCTGAAAAAAAGGAAAGCAGTGCATATCAGTGAAATGATGTATTCGAATACGTTAAAAGAAGAGAGAAAGAACTAGTAGATATTCAAGTATATATTAATATTATGCTAATTGGAACACTGTCCTTCGGAGGTGATAGTGCGCACCCGCTGAAACCTTGGCTGCTTAACCCCATCCCTGGAGCATATCCTGCAGGATCCCCTGCTGCCCGATTCAACTGTACCCACTCGTCACTGCGGTGTGTCGTATAGCCGCGCATTGGCGTCCTCAAGGCCCCCTTTCGGTGCCTGCAGAGGTACAGAACAATGTACTATGGCGCACTCTTCAGGTCGAAGATCATCCCAGTTTGTATGGTGCTTCACAACCTCGGCGTTCTGCAGCAGCTGTCTGAGACAGACGACATCCCTTGCACTGAAGGAACTCGAATGAGAAGATGCGGACCTTTACAACAACAATAGCGACGATACGGCTACAGTAGGCATGTACCAGGCAGGTAGGCAAAGGCGGGATCACGCTGTGCAGTGGTTCACAGCTGGGCACCACTGGATGTGATGGGGTTTACGTTCCCGCGAGATGTGCACAGAAACACAAGAAGCTTTTTGTTTTTTCTCATGACAAAGCCACTTGCAGCGTGTTCGATCCTATACCTATCTCTTGTACTTGTGTTCTTGCAGGAATTGTATTCTGACAAAAGCTTCATTGTGTTGGTTCATTGAGAGTATGGTAATTGTACCAGGCAGTTAGGCAAGAGCGTGTTCAGATTCTACAGCGAATCATAGCAGTGGTAGTTTGTTGAGACCACAGTGACTTCGGAAACAGCCTGTGTTATTTGGCAGCAGCGCATCTAACCTTGAATGCCATTCTAGAGCATTGTTTTCAGCACTTTGTTCACAATGCGAATCCAGTGAAAGACATTTCACATCATGTGATGACTGTACGAGTCTGGCGGGTGCTCTACAAACGCTCTATTCATGTAGTAGCCACTCGTACATGCAAAAGCACAAGCTTGCTCCGGTTGGTAATCTATGTAAACACGTATAGTGCACAAAACGAACCAGTACCGAAAGGGGCGACGCGGACACAGCGCTGTGTTGCTCCTGTCCTGGTTTCTCTTGTGCACTGTAGAGGTTTACATGCAAGAGTAGTAAGTGACATTTCAGAATGCATTGTGAGGCAGTTCACCATCTTTTCTAATGATTTTCCAACTGCTTTGCAGAAATCGCTTTATTGAGCAGCCATATCACGGTTTGTCCTTGCAATAATAAAAAGCACACAAGTTTTTCATTGTTGACCTCATTGTCCCATGATTCACTGCTGCCAACAACAACAAAGGATGCCTCTAATATTGTGCCAGCCAGTTTTAAAACAAGGACAATTAAAAAAAAGACATCTCGTGCACAGTTTGTGCGCTTCTTAGTGCTGCCAGTCCAATGTAACGTCAAATGCGTGAAATACAATTCCTCTTCTTTAACTGCGGCCATTATGCACTTCTTATCCGTATGTTGTAAGCAACGTAAAAGTACCTTTCATATTTAACACCTTCGGGGATGCATCACTTCTGCGGATTGACATTTGCCTAGACCACATCATTCAGATTCAATTGATGGCCGGATACTTAACTCTTATTGCTTCTGCTTCAGTGTATTTATATGACTGTAACTTTTATTTACAGTAGTCCTTACGCATTCCTCGCAAAACAAATAGCACCATCTTAATGATCACGACAGGTCAGAACATACTTCGCGCATCGGAGACGTTATAAATAGCACAACTGTCTGTTGGGCTAGATGGTGCATTACTTCAGATAAAATAGACACTGAACCGCCACCACAACAAAAAAGACAGAAGAAACAGAAGGGGCGTTATTAATACTTGCAATGTAGTGCAGCTCCTATCTCTATACTATCGGCAGGGCTTCTGGACGCCGCGGGCCTTGGAGACGAAGGGTCGCCGAAGCCCAACACAGAGTCGACGCGCATAATTGTAACGATGCGGGCGTTGTCCACCGAAACGTGCGTCAAACGTCCACCGAAACGTGCCAAATCAAATGGCCCTCCGCCTGTACTCCTGCAATAAACATGTGCATAGCTGAAACGTCAAGGTCACCCAAGTGAAACGCAAGCTTACCTGACTGCGCTGCGGTTTCGCGGCGCCGCCACCTTACTTCGCCATAGACGCCGTCACTCTGGCGGCGGCCTGCTGCTGGGATTCAGGCAGTTAAGGCGCTCTGTCAGCATCTGTCACAGCTCCCGACGTACCTCCGGCAGTAAGTCGCTAGCCAACCCTCCCATACGAGGACGATCGGTAAAAAAAAAATCCAACATCGCGGTCCACTGTTCGGCGATCCTGCGGACAGAACCACAGAACACACCCTAAGAAAAAAAAGAGCATGCGTGACTCTTTTCGGAGAGTCCTGACTTGCCACGTATACGACTCTCTTTAAATAGTCACGGTGACTCTCTTGGTGGGTCAGGGTCGGCTCGCTCTAGGAGAGTCCCCTGACCCTCTAGGAAGAGTGGAAAGACTCTCATCCGAAGGATCACGTTACCACTTATAGGGAGTCAGACGACTCTTGCCGGTAACAGTCCTACGGGGGTCAAGTGACCCACACCGAAGCGTCAAGCGACTCCACAAGTATTTTAAGCTACTCATTAGACCCTTGCTCTACTTTTGCGCGACTACTGTTGAAGATAGTGGAGTATTCATTTTAAGCAAGTCCAATAATACTTGCCGTTCTGCCCAGCGACTGCAAAAAAAAAGAATAGTTCAGTTTTAGCATTATTTTATTAAAACTCCTCAAAACAACACATAGATTGCAGCAAAGTTATATATAAAGCGCGTAAAGATGGTCTTTGATTTTTAATTAATAAGTTTGGGTATTCCTCATTTACATGCTTCTATGAGTATAGCCAACTAAAATGTGTGACTGGTGTGCATAGTGCCATATAGTTCAAAATAAACTGCAGAAATGGGCATCAAGTTTCAACCTCTATTTCTTATGATTAAGAATAAATCAAAAAGTGGTGACGGCTGGAGGCATCAGACTTGTGGCTTGCTAAGCTGTCGCTCCTGTTCAGCGTGAGCACCATGAAAAACGGTATCTGAAAAGCAGAACGTGATATTATGAGGAGAAAATGAAATTGAAGTAAAGGTTTGCGAAACCTACAAAATAAGTCGTTCACATAGACACAATGAAGGCTCACAACAAAACAACAAATGCAAACACGTATGGTAAGAAACCAAGTTTTTTGCCGCTTTCGTGTAAAACACAACTTGCAAATAGTACCTTTTGTAACACGTCACTTGGCGACAAACTTGCAGCACAAGATGATGTGAGCCTCTTTTAAACAACGAACGAAATTTGTTTAGGCTCCTTTGCGTGGGTGCCACTTACCTCTTTTCGTACGTCGTCCTGTCCAACCAAAAGAGATGTAGGACCGAGTGCCTCGTTGACAGGGCGAACGCCGCTGTTGATTTTCCCATCACGAGCGGTGAGGCGCCAAACCAGAGCGGCACCTTCGTTTCCCCGAGTGTGGCTGTCAACTGGAGTGAAGAGGCGGGAGAAGTGATCCGGGATTCTGCGAATAACCAAACATATTATCTGTATTTAAAACCACCCTTTGTTCAACACACCGTTATTGTACACACATCTGCCACGAGTGTTTAGTTCAAATTTCGCAACGAAAACCAATTTTCACGTAAAAGGCAGCGGGAACCTCGTCCCGCAATAGGCACTGGCTATACACGAATGAAAGCACTTTTTTTTCTGAGAAATCGCTTCAATATTTGGTTTCGGAATAAACACGGTTTTGCGCCGGCTTACCCCGACACCCAAGCACATCCTCCGGCAGTCAGGGGTACGCCGTGAGCGGTTACTGACCGCATGTTTTACAAACGCAACCCATACTCAGATAAACACATGCGAGTACGAGGGCCCGAACGACACCTAGCGCGTGCGGACGCCGTCTACGTCGAGATCAGACATGTCATATGCTATAATTAGCACACACAACTCCCACAATCACGTACACTCACTTGATTCTGTTATAGCGTCATCGCAGATGTTGGCAAACCATGAACACAGCAAACAGAAACGAAGGCAAAAAGTGCACGGCGGCGGCCGCAACAACGGGAGCCGTCAAAAGTCTCAAGCTTTCTCGCCTTAGCGGCGAGGCGTGTCGAACTTGAATGACTACCGCGTACGTTCTCGAAGCACCGTACTGTATCTGCACCTCAAACTACCGTCTGTAAGCCAAAAAAACCATTATATATAGCGCGTGTGAGCGTTCTGTACACAGGCTTTTTTTTTACGTTCCCACACGCGGAAGCACGCAGCACACTCAAGGTCGATGGAAATGTTATTATGAAGTAGACTAAAGTGCATCTCAAAACGACATCTTGCACCTTCAATAGTGCAGACACAACGTCCGATCAGCAATAAATGACCCTTGATAATAGTTTGCAATGCTCACTTTGTGGGAGCTTGTACAGCAACGCGCATAACGGTGGCAACCCGTTAACTGACAGCTTTAGTTGGGCATCCGTAACAGCCCCGCGGACACAGGCTGCTATTGGAAATGGCTGGCAGATAACGTCCGCAGAGCTGCTGCAGACGCCCAGCTAAAGCTGTATAATTACTGCCTACGAAAGCAGTACACTCACTGTTAACTGGCGCCCGTTGTCCGTATCCGCAGCTCCATGAATATTCCGCCCCCCAAGCGTCACTTCGTGCACGGAGCCGGCGACAACACCACCGAAGATGCGCATGAACATGAAACTGATGAAACTCCAAGACACGCAACCCGCGCAACCAACACAACCACGCAACGCATTCCAATAGACGAGGAGACTGAGACGACTGAGAGAGAAGCCAGAAGCGGCGCGCCACCCCGGCGCCAACCCCGTCTCCGTCGGCGAGCAACGCGCCACAAAGGCGCCAAAGGGCAAGCGCGCGATGTGTATGGCGTATACGGCGGCTCTTTCATGACGGAAGCCAATCGAAACGCGCTTCAGGAGCGTCCAGTGACTCCATCCGAAATGCTAACTCTTTTTCTCTACCTGTATCTTCCAAAAGGGGTCACATGGACGCCCGAAGAGAGTCACGGTTCCCTGACCCTCTTTTGACTCTTTTTTTAAATGCGAATGCATTTCTTAGTCGGGCTATGTGAGGCATCCGGCGTTGTCCGCGCGCCGGCAGGTGTTATCTCTCCGCTCCCACTCCTTCTCCCATAGCAACAGCTGCGGGCGCGCGCGCTTATCCTCGCCCCTAGCAACCGGAGCATGTGGTGCGAGAGAGTGTAGGAGAGGGTAGGTGCAGAGCTTCGCCGCTCCTTCTCTCGCCGTTCGCTCTCGCTCCTCCCTGCGCCACCGCCTCAATGCAGTGCGTTTGAAACGCGTTTGTAGCGTTTCTGCTGCCTTGGCACAGCCTGAAAACAGCGCGTTCTAAACGCGTTTGTGCTGCATTGAAGACGGTGGCAACATCCCTGAGGTGATAACGAACGCACGTAGGAAGCGTTCGTTGAAAGAGGCGCCCAAAAGGGACACACTTGAGCGCTTCGATGAGTCCATCTTTACGCCGTTAAAGTTACTACGCCATGTACTCTCGGCGCAAGAAATGCATTCGCATTTCCTCACGATTCCCTTCGGGGAGGTGGGGGCATTTTTTTTAGAGTGCAGGTACACAATATAACCAGAGAAATAACGATTGCGGCTATATCGACGCTGGCTTGGCTGGCTCGCTTATTGGCTAGAAAAGTTTTTATGGCTTCGTCGCTCATCTCCGAAAATGGCGCTAAATTGCGGACGGTATCGTGTGCTTCACGACTTTAAAAGTAAACGCATCCCTTTTCTTTTATTTTATGCTTGTTGAATTTATAATAAATAAACAAAATGTTACTTGATTGCACGTCTCATTGTATTTTATGTCCCCTACACATCACGTTTCGCAAGCATTTCATGCGTTTGCGTCATCATTGTATACATGTCACGCCTACGTCAAATTCGACAGAAAATTGCGGAAGTCCAGAAAAGCACCCCCGGGCGTGTCGCACGAGAAATAAAGGCGGCAAGCGTGGATAGCTGACAGTGCTGTCTCGCCTTCTATTTTGGCTGTCTGAGTTCATCGCTTTCGTTCCTTTCGACTACCTGAATCGGTAAGTAACGCAGCGCATGCACGCAGCGACTACAGTAATGATTACTCGCTGTCTTCTCGCATTGTGAAAGTCCAGTTACGGTTGTAGGCGAAGCGGCTTTGTGTTTTGATTCCCCGTGTTCGTGAGACCTACCCGTCGTTGTTGAACGTTCACACTCGCGCTATACCGTTAGCGTTGCGCGGTTGGTTGAATTCAACTGACCTCGGCGCATTGTCAGAAGTTCGGCGCCTGCAATTCACGCGTCGGGAAGGCTGCTTTATCACGCCGGAACGGACGTCTGTGCATTTTCAGCAAGCTTTGACATCGCTCTGCAGGTTTGCTTTGTTTTTGTCACTTTATTAGGGTGATATATATTTAAGCTTCGTCGATTCCCTGATTCCGCAGTGCCTGCATGACTGCTGATGTCTCCACCGAATCAAATGCCTTCTGGTAATCTATGAAGGCTATGTATAGGGGTTGGTTGTATTCCGCGCATTTCTCATCACCTGATTGATAGTATGAATATGGTCTATTGTTGAGAAGCCTGTATGAAATCCTTCCTGGTCCCTTGGTTGATTGAACTCTAATGTCGTAATATTTCTGTTAGCAATTACTTTTGTAAATAGTTTGTAGACAACGAACAGTAAGCTGATGGGCCTGTAATTTTTCAGGTCCTTGACGTCCGCTTTCTTAGGGATCAAGATGATGTTGGCATTCTTCCAAGATTCTGGTATCTTCCCCTTCGTGAGACACTTCGTATACAGGGTGGACAGTTTTTCTAACATAATTTCTCCACCGTCTTTCAACAGGTCTGATGTTACCTGATCCTCACCTATATAAACATAATGGAAGAAATCTACAGCGCATCCACAGCCACTATAGTCCTTCATAAAGAAAGCGACAGAATCCGAATAAAGAAGGGCGTACGGCAGGGAGACAAGATCTCTCCAATGCTATTCACCGCGTGTTTAGAGGAGGTTTTCAGGGCCCTAGATTGGGAAGAATTAGGGATAAGAGTTAATGGTGAGTATCTCAGTAACCTGCGATTCGCTGATTACATTGCATTGATGAGTAACGCGGGAGACGAAATACAGCTCATGATTACTGAACTGGATATGGAAAGTAGAAGAGTAGGTCTGAAAATTAATATGCATAAAACTAAAGTAATGTGGAAAAATATTGGCAGAGAACAGCGCTTTGCAATAGGTGGCGAGACACTGGAAGTTGTAAAGGAGTACGTCTACTTAGGACAGGTAGTAACCGCGGAGGCGAACCATGAGAGTGAAATAACTAGAAGAATTAGGATGGGTTGGGGCTCATTCGGCAAGCATTATCAAATCATGAATGGTAATCTACCACTGTCCCTCAAGAGGAAGGTATATAACATCTGCATCTTACCGGTACTTACCTACGGAGCAGAAACCTGGAGACTTACAAACAGGGTTCAACTTAAATTGAGGACGACGCAGCGAGCGATGGAAAGGAAAATGATAGGTGTAACCTTAAGAGACAGGAAGAGAGCAGAGTGGGTCAGGGAACAAACGGGGGTTAAGGACATCATAGTTGAAATCAAGAAGAAATGGATATGGGCCGGGCACGTAGCACGTCGGCAGGATAACCGGTGGTCATTAAGGGTAACTGACTGGATTCCAAGAGATGGCAAACGCGTGAGGGGGGGAGAGAAAATTAGGTGGGTAGATGAGATTACGAAGTTTGTAGGTATAACGTGGCAGCAGAAAGCACAGGACCGGGTTGATTGGCGGAACATGGGAGAGGCCTTTGCCCTGCAGTGGACGTAGACAGGCTCATGAAGATGATGATATTTAAGCTGCTAAATAAAAGTGGCACTTAATACATGCTTTGCAATTGCAACCTTGAAGTAACCACCTTCTGACTTTGTCCGATTTTCTACCCGCGTTGGCGCAGCAGGGTTTATACGCCTGTCAAATCGATATCATAAAAAGATACTGCAAGCATGACACGAGAGCCGAAAACACGAGGCGAGCAGTTCATATTGCTTCACAGTGGTTAAAGCTCAGCTAGCTGCCTCGCGTCTCAATCGGCGGGTGATTCTCCAGCGGCACGGAGGACTTGACTCTAACCTTTTCGGGCTTTTATAGTGCCATGGCCGTATAATTTTTTTTCGCACGCCGCAAACGTTTGTTCACGAAAGTACACTGCTGCTACTGTAAGCATGTCATCTCAAAACAACAATCATATATGATTCGTAGTCCACACCGCAGAACATCGATAGCGTGTACGGCTTCACTTCGGAGTGCATGTGGACCATTATTCATCTTTAACATCACAGAATGAGACTTACCTCGAGGTATACGTCCTACACGGTGTAATCGCGACTTGGGAAATGCATTTCACTTTGAGTCGGGCGTCGTTGTCGTCGATCGTCTGCTCTTCCCCGTTAACGTGATTGACGAGCCTTTCTCATTTTATCAAGTTCGCTTTTCGGAAGGGCCAGTCAAGCTTGAAGATCTTTTTGCAGCCGCACTGCAAGCGGTACATTGTGAGGCGCCGCAAGTACACCGCGAGAGCTCTGCACGTGCACAGAAGCGAGCGGCAACGCGGTGGAGGGAAGGGAAAACGCGCGCTGCTTACACCCCACTTTTTATTTCTGTGCCAGAGATGGCGCTGCCTGTCAAAAGCAGCAGCGCCGCTAAGCGTTGCTTGGGAAGCCTATAAAAGCTTCGTTTAAAAATGTATGCAGTTGCACTCAACGTGAAAGTTCTAGGAAGTGCGGTGCAGTGATTCGCCTGCTCTTCTGCAACGCTGGCGTTCGCGGGCAAGCTTGCGCCGGCGTTGCAAACGTGCAGACTGCTTGGAGTCCATGGCGGGAAAGAAACCTTCGTTTGTGATGGAGTGACACCATCTTACATCGACCTTTCCTTGCTCCTCACCTTCACACCATTCCTCCTGACTCTGGCTATTGGCCGCGAGATCGAGCAGAGTCGCCGCCTGGCGGCTACTGGCGGAAGCGCGCCTAGTGTGGATTGCTCCCTGCGTCGTCTGCTAGCCACATCGTGTTTGCATGTGCGCTTACGTCCTGCACATTCTCAAATGGCGGTTTGTTCTGTTATGTTAGCGCGAGTTTAACTGCTTGTGCGTATACCTAACATGGTGGTGTACAGAAGCAAATGGGCTTGCTAGGTTGCGTACGTATTGTAATAAGATCAGTGAGCGCGACTTTTGAAAGAGCTGTATATTGGTGTCGTATCCTTCGTTCGCCAGAATAATTTCAGTGTTGGGGCCGCTTTCTGGTTCAAGCACATCGTAAAGTGCGCTTGGCATAGTCCCAAACATGAGGAGCATTAAATAATGTGTGAACGCAGTGTTTTACCGACTCGGTGGTAAACAAAAACGAGGCTTTAGGCCATGCACTTTCGCGTTGTTGTTAGGTGTATAACTGCGGCGCTGTAGTTTATTGGTTATGCGTTGAGCTTTAGTTGCGCTTGACATGTCCTTTTATTGTACGGTCGTGGTCCCACTACAGCGAAATATTCCTATCAAATGAAGTCTGACACCTCGGTACTCAAACTGTCCCCTAAAAAAAAAAAACAGACAATGGAATGACACGGCAGTGATAAAACAAAGTTGCCGCGAGCAATTTTAACTTGGGGCGAAATTTATGCAGAACCACCCGTGGGCTTAGATTTAAGTGCGCTTTGACGAACCCAGATGTTCGTAATTCCGACGGCGTGCCTTACATTTATGTCGTATAATTTCACGCAAAACCTCATCCTTTTTTTTTACATCATCTTAAGCGTTTGTGTGGAGTTGTTATAAATTGATGGAAGGCAGCGGATATTATTAGCTTGAAAAAAAAAAAAAACACTTATTCCATAATATAACCGAACCTTTGTTGCATCACTGTCGTGCACGTAATCAATGGATGAAAGCTCTGTGCTAAACTCTTATATTTTTATTCTGTTACTTGAGCAAGAACAAGTGCGTACGCGTTGAACGCCTCCGTGGCGCTAAAGCGCTGTCAACCACGTAGCTTTCCTGACTAAACTTATCAACTGTCCTAGATTTCATGGAGAACTGAACAATAAAAAAAATGCGTAGGCGTATTCGCGCGAACAGTGCTGTTGAACTCAGTGCACAGGAATATTGGCTGGTATACAAATGAACAAGCAAATACTTAAGTAGTTCAGTGGTGCTACAGCAGTGCGTACTACACAAAACACAAGCTAAACACGTACACAGAAAACAGCCGAAAAACGTCATACAGTGTGTAAGCGCAGACTGTCATCCAGGGCGAGCACCCTTTCATCGGCAGATTCCACTTCTCTCACTAGTAATAGTAACGTTGGATGATCTTCGTGCACGAATTCAACAATGAAGAGAGTATATTACCAGTAAGCTGCAGTCAACGCGTTTTATTTGCCGATAATCGGCTCAAATCATTCACAACGAAGCGCCGCCGTGTGCATTTGTATACGCGGCCCGGACCGCCTATCCACACTAACGCGGCGACGGTGCTGCCACCTATAGGTCGATCTCGCGGCCAATACACCAGAGCACGCCTGTCTCGCAGCCAGGCTGCTGGGGAGCCGAGCGGATATTCTCGCACCCAGACCCCGGGCTGGCCGGACTGCCAAGGCGCGCGTGGGTTGCACCAAGTAAACAGCGCAAGCTGCAGTTCTGAGGCTTTAAAGTGCGAAAAAGTACCAGTTCACGCCGCTTCAGCGTACAAGAGCTCGTCTGGGCACTACTGCGTCGTCTTTGGATGCAAAAACAAGCACCGCAACAGGAGGATATTACTTAGCGTTGTCTGCGGCGGTCACGACGCGCCACGGGAATTGCGCCGGCGCGGTGTTTTGAGCTTTGTCGCGAATGGATAACTGATATTCAAGCAGAAAAACTAGGAGCCGAGTGAAAATGCGCGAGTAAGTATACTAACTGCGTGTATTCTGCAGTGTGATGCCCACCTATTTCATTTTATGAACCTAATTTGTATGACACGCAGCTGGGTTGAAGGCAGGCGCGAGCTTTGTGTGGGGGTGCACTTCATACCCTTAAGCGTTTCCTTCGACGAAAATGTAGTGCAAGGTAGTGCTTTCAAACACAAGCAATCAGCATGCTTTGCCACTTTCAACGTAGTATCAGGCTTTAGTGCTTTTGATGGCATCCACGCCTTCAAGGTTACAAGCTTTCGCCTTTAAAATGTAGTAAATGGTACGGTGTTCCTCAACGGCTGGCCAGAATTTCGTGCTTTCATTTCAGTGTTTGATGTTCCCAAATTTATTTGGACACGGGGCATCCAGCTGCACATAATACATATAATGGCACGTAAGTAAACAGTACTCGCGCCAGTGTCCTTTACGTCGCAGGTGTAGCGCTAGCTCAAGCAGCTAATTTTTTAGCTTATTTACACAGCACACATTTAATGACAGACAACTAGATTCCGCCCATTTAAATATCGGTCTAACTAAGAGTAGCATAGTTTCGCGTGTAAATCGTCATCGTTACAGGATTAAAATCGCGCACATAGCTTCCAAAAGGGATCGATGAACGTCACTGCAGGTGGTACTCCCTGATAGCACGCTTTTTTGAGCAAGACGCATTAGTGTAAGAGCGCTCGTGGAACAAAAATTACGTTCTACGAAACTACGCGCAAAGCCTACTCTAATTATTATGCGATGAATGATAAAATGACGAGTTCTCACAAAACTTGGTGCGCAACTTGCAATATGCGGCAACAAAGCATCGTTTCACTCTTTCGCGAGCTGCACTGCAATTACGACTCACGCGTACTACAAGCGGGGACGTTTTATTTACAAATGTAACAGCGTACGTACCTGAGAAGGTTGCTTCCGCAGCCTGCTCAGCGCGTATATATATAGCGTATACATTGTGGACTTGCATGAGCAAGGTGTTCTTGATGTTCTAATAAAAATGGCGAAAATGTCCAGGCTAGAAAAAAACGCGAAACACGCTCTCCGACGGGCTGAGTATCGGGAGTTCCGCGTTTGCTCTGTGTAACGTCTGCTGGCATAGCAGTCCAGGGGTGTTCCTTTGTCGAGTTTGCGATAGATGGCGCAACGCGCGATGCCAATATGGCGCTACGCATGGAATTCGCTGTGTTCTGGTCTATACCGTACTATACCCGGCTATGATATGCTTTACCCTCCCCTCCAGCTTTCCTTCCTCCTTCCCCTCAGGTCTATCCTCACCCTCGCTTACCTCCTTCATTTTTTGCTACTTTATATTATACAAGGATATATAGTAAAACCTCGGTGATACGAATCTCGCGAGTTTGCCAAAATATTCGTATCATCCGAAATCCGTATCACCAGAAAACATGGAATATTAGTATGCGACCAAAGAAAATTGGCATACTTTTTGATTCAGTGTTTCTCAGGGCCGCAGCGACGTCATGAACAGCTCTGAATGATTTCCAGTAAAGGTTTTACGCATCAACGATCATACTTGTACTCGTAAATATACGGTGCATGCGCGCGTGCGTAATTAATGAATCAGATGTGCTGTGCTCCGTGACCGCTAGTAGCCCCTTCCTAATCTTACTACGCTTTCTTGCATTACACCAGAGTACTGCGGTGAAAGTGATTTAGGAAGCGCTTTGCACACGATAGATAAGGCCAAGCTCATGCGCCAAGACCGTCCGCTTGGTCCCTTGGGGTCTTCGTCGACCATTAATGGGACTTCATGACGGACCCGCAGCCCATGTTTCAGTCTTGTTTCATAGAACCTCTGATTGCGTGGACGAGGCTTGCCTCGACGTGGCAGGCACGTGTTAACACAGTACAAGGACGCTGCTGCCTGTAGCACAGGAGCAGGCGTCAACGCTTCGGGAAAAAAAAGCGCGACGTCAACGTCACCTGTAACCTAAACACGAAGGCCCCTAAAGACCTCCACGATTCGAGCGTACTATCTCGGAGGCATCGACGCACCGTTGATGGTCGCGCAGCGCGCGTGCCAGCGCTCGCGCGTGACTGCCGCGTCTTAGGCGACTGCGCGGGCAGCACCTGTTCGTACCTGTGCGCTAGCGTACGTTCGTATCAAGCGCCGCGGGGTGCAAATCGGTTCGCAACAACCCTACTCCAATACATTGCAGGCTAATGGGCAGTGGCCGGGACCACAGAAAAATTCGTATCACCCCGAAATTCGTACGAGCCGTGGTCGCATCACCAAAGTATTACTATAATATGCTTTACCCTCCCGTTCGTGTTTTCTCTCCCCCTCACTGTCACATCACACCTCACCCTCGCTTTCCTTCCACAACCATTGCTATTTGATATTACACAATCCTGTGCTATACAATACATGGTCATGCTTTGCTCGTCTAGCCTATCTCCTCTTTTTTCTCCTCATCATCGTCACTACCCTTTCCCGAACCCTCCCTCGCCATACTGTATTATACATGGATATGCTATAAATGATTGTGCCTGCCTGATGCCAAACATGGCTATGTTACGCTTTGTCCTCTCCCCTCCTCCTTTCCCTCCTCATCCTCACATCAAGCCTCCCCCTCACTTCCATTTCTCGCCCCTTTACTATAGAACATTATACATGGCTCTTCTATACATGGTTTCACCTACGTAACGCAGCGCGACGGCACGAGACGACAGCAGATGACATAAGACGGCATGAGACGACAGCCCGAGCCCCTGAAGTGCTCCTCACCTAAAACGACTACGATTCCGAATACAACGGGAGAGCTGTACGCCGCTGACCCAGAATATTAAGCCCTTAAACGTCCGGTGGTTAGAAAATTTGCAAGGTGATTTAGCCCTTGTTAAAACGGCTTGACGGTGACATCCAATACGCCTCCACTCTCAAACGCTTCCTCTGCTTCTTAATACCATCAGTTACTCCTTAATTGCTCTCGATCGCTTCTTACTTCACTTCGTAGTGTTTTAGTGCACAAAGCAAAACGAACCTTGTATGGCACATGAAACCACGAGGCACGCCGCAGGCTTTCATACTTTCCTCAACCATTTGTGAGGACGCCCACGGTCGCTCTTTGCGTTTGATGACGCACACTAATTCGGAGTATCATGTACTCCACTACAGGTGTCGACGAGACAGACTTTTGCAACTGCTGTTGGAGCCGAATTACGAAGGCGTAAGCCCGCCCCACATCAAACATAGCTGTATCAACCACTCAAAGTTGTCCTGCGAGTTTTTCTCGTGTGCTTCGCTACCATTTGATTAACAGTAAATGCCAGGTTAGTGCTCTTGAATTTTTCCGCTAATAAAAAAGATATGTTAATTTAAAATATTCAAAATCCATTTGTAGAAAAGAAGCTGCCCAATATTATGGATCTAGTTTTGCTTTAACGTGCTTTCGCTTGCGAGAGAGATATAACACCACCTTTAGGCCGTCAAAAGTTAGAAAAGGGTACGCAGAGAGAGCGGTTGTAGGGTACGGTATGTTCTTCCATACCTTAGAGTGGATAATCAGGACGCTAGCGGACGACGCATGAGCGGTGGGGCGACAAACGTTAACGCAAAGCTTTGCGTACCGTACATTAAAACTGTCTGTTATCATAGCCCCTCAGTACTTTTTCTGGTGACGAAAGTGCCGTATTAATTTAAATAAAGGTTCGATGAGTTATGACGACTTGCAGCGCACTTTAATTTTACATGTACGCTGTGAATTTTCATTGTTTAGAAAACCATTGCTTAGAAAACATCTGGCGTTCTTTCGTTTTGCTTTTACAAAACATCTGGCGTCTTTTGTTGGTTTATTTCATCAATCAACGGCGTTTTGAACAAAATTTTTATTGTTTAATCACGCACAGGAGAAATCTCACCAGGCACAACCTTGGAGGTAAAGAATGGCTGCTAATGGGAATGAGAGACAGAAGAAGTCGGCTTTTAGCTAACGCTGCGAATTTTTTATTGTTCAACAACGCACAGGAAAAATCTCCCACCGGCACCACCTTGCAGGTCAAAGCGTAAGATGGTTACATACTACGCTACGAGGGACGAACGGGTGCCGCTATAAGGAGCTTCGCCCCTAAAAATGGGGGACGCTTAAGCTTCGTCTTTATTAAGAGTTCAACGTGATAGCGATATCCTGCCCCTAGTGCGTACTTTGACCACTTAGTGCGTACTTCCTATTCTACGTTGTCACTAGAGAAGTTCAGATAGTGCATTACTGCAATCTAATTGACGAAGTACAAAGTGGTCGCATAGCCGCAGCATGTGGGGCTTTGGTGTCTGCCTTCTCAGCCTCCGTCTTGCGTGGCCGCCCTCGTTGTCGTGCGCTACTTGACCCTGATGCCCCACCAAAACTCGTCGATGAGCAAGACACCGCAGTTTGGTTGGCGGTTGTTGACGACATAGAATTTAGTTTTTATTTATTATTTACAGGGTTTCTGCTGGCTTCAAAATGAAGCCATAAGCAGGAGTGGGTAACATATAAATATAGCACACTGAACATTTTCACAATATATTACGCACAGAAAATGCCGCGAACACACAGTTTCGAACGCGGTAAAAAAAAAAGAAAAATATACAGTGCATGGCATGCAATTGCACATAGCATAATACCTATATAAATGCGTACTAACATCACTTGTGTACTAACAACGCATGAAAGCAAGCACAGAAAAAAAATCGTGCCAACGTCACAAAACAAAGAGTACAAAGAGTACAAGCGTGTCAAGAGTTTGGCGGCGTGAGAGAAAGTCTGTGCGCGTTACATATCTTTCGGAGTATCAGTGCACCCAGTACGTGTGCGTAACAGAATGAGCACACTAAGGTGTGTCCCTTATGCAATGGGTAACATGCTTCCAACCAGGGGCAATTATGCACGAGAAAGTTTTTCGAAGTTGCGATGCACCCACTACGTAGTCTTAGGGAATACGCGCAGTAATGTGTGTGCTTTTTGTAATGGGTGGCTGGCTTTAAACCACCGAATCAATGATATTCACATGGTGTGACACCCGGTGGCAGTGTACGCTTGTACTACGGAATATTACTGCGGTATTACATTTCGTACCGTGACACCTGTATACAGGACGCGTATGTTTGTGACGCGTGAAAGTTACTTTCAAGTGCAGTTCCAAGCAGAGGCGTGGATTTGTGGTAAACCACCTGCTGGCGATGCAGAAGGCCTGGGTTCGGTTCTCACTCGGACCCAACATTTTTGTTATTTATCTTATTTGCAGCTTTCTCGATTTTTCAGTCACGGACAAGATGATGACTTTTCGCTGACAACCAACGACGCCGACACCGTAATTTCTGCTAAACGAGCTCTTTAACGCTATCGCGTTAATGCAGAGCTAGCACCGGCCGCTAGCACCACCGCAGTGAAAGAAAGGCCACCCAGCCGAGCGGCCACCGCAGGCTACGGTTGTACTTTTTCTTCTCTTCCACGTCGCTACCGAAAGCTCCGCTCCATTTAGACATTATTCACGTTCTATTTTGACGTAGCAATTAGTATATACTAACTACACTTGAAATTCTGAGAATGTCCTCTAACTGAAGACAAGATTCGGATAGCGGCTCAGTGGTGTGCCGGCAGATGATGCGCATAGACAATTTGTTACTGAAAATCTGTCGTTAGTCGGCCCAACAGGCTTGCAACGAAAAAAAAAAAGAAATTGACGCGTCTGTGGTGCATTTTACTGAGAAAATGCCAACCTGAGCTCTTGGTCGTGCACTGTTATTTGCCGAACTTCCTATTGCACCTGTGCCTTTCCAGCAATGTTTACGGACTGTAATTCTACGTAATAGACTACGTTATAGGACATGAGGTTGCACTTGCCGGCTATCTGTTTGGAACAGTGACATCGGCAGACTGTAGCCGAGAGTGAAGCGCTTGCTTGATGCGAACTATTCCCGTTTCGAGGCATCGAAATCTTTTCTGTTTTCGTGCGTGGCAGACCAATTATGCGAAATAGTTCTCAAACGCGATCGTTGTCAGTATTCGCGATGAAGACTGCATCGATTAATATGTCCCCCTTACTCCTTCATCTCACACGAGCAGGGTGACGAGAATTGACGCAAGTTTACCCTCAGTGTCGTACTTCGTGGGCGAACGAGGACGCTTAATAGGATTGCAATCTCGAGCTTTCTTTGATGGAAATGCAATCGTGCAAATGCTTATGAGAAAAACATCTAATTTTCGCCTTCATTCAGCACTGGGGTAGCGTATAGAGCTAGAACGAAATCTGAAAGGGGTATTAAATAAAACTTGCATGTTTTTTTTTTTTTTTAAATATCTGGCGCAATAGGTTGGTAATGACCCATTTATCAGCACTGGAAACATGCCTTGCACACGATGGCTATCAATGTAGTTCCAGGGGCGGTCGAACTGTGAGTGACCGTGGTCGCGGCTACAGATTCATAGAGCAGGCTAGCAGGCCGCCGAAAAGACGAGAAATGTTGTTAGGCCTGAGGGGCCGCTTGTCTCTCGGCAACGATAAGGCGTCACCGTTTATCGTGAAATCGTCCGCACGGGTGATGTCCGAAGAACCTAAGTGCTTCGAGCACACGCGCACATCCTTTCAATCGAAGCTGAAGTCCATTTCTTACCGCGATACGGCTCGCTTCCAGTTCTCAACTACTCACGAACACTTGGCATGCAAAATATGCAAAATAACGATACCTTTTCTCGAGTCCCCTTGCAGCCGGAATGGCACACCGGTAGACAGCACCTGATCGGCATCGTCACCCGAATGTGTCCTTTGAATTGTACGACAGCTGAATTGGGCTCTCATCTAGAAAGCAATCATAGATACAAAGTACACGTGCAAGCTCTCAGCTCGCGGCAGCCGCAGCTGCGGCTTCTCTCGAATCAACCCGGAGAACGGTGGCCTCTAACCTACGGTGGCGCCGCAGCGCAGCCGCTTTGTGCAATATATCACGCTCCCCCTTGCCGTGACGGCGAAGTTTCGTGACCAGAAAAAGTATCGAATGACCCTGCTATTATGGAGGCAAAATTTTACTAATGCGAAAGCTTTAGACGTCTCAACAAACGCGAAAACTGACCGCCGACGCCGTCAACAGAACCGATGCGAAAAGGCATGCCCTCAAAGGTCGCCAAAATTTATGACGCAATCAAGACATGATCGGGACGATACAATTACGCCACATCACGTGACGTTGCATGGTGACGCCATCGCATCACATTGCCGCTTGGACAAAGCTGTGCTGATCACGGAGGCACTGCAAAATCCCGCGAGGTGCAGAAAGCTTCCAAATCCTCGGATCCCGGAGGCAGTGCAAAAACCATGTTTCGTGCGGAAAGCTTTCGGTAAGCAGAATCTGAGAAGAAAAAGAAACAGATGGCTTTTGTTTTGCACTTGTCTTAAGGAAGCGCATAAGGCAGTGCCCGACTTTATTTCTGAAGAGCTTCATGCAACTCAGGTTGTGAGTTTGCACGCGCCATGATGACGCCGCATGAAAACGGCATTGCACGCTGTACGGGTTCTCAGTGTTCTCTTTTGACAACGAAAACTACAGCACGCGCGTCAGCATGCGTATGGCTCGTGGCAGTTACACTAATAGTTGAAGATTGGGGCATATACTTCTATCCTTTACCCTACCAATATTGAAGAAGCTTTGCGGTCGATTCGCAAAATATTTACATGCGTGCGCCTTCATGACTTCGAGACAAAAAACTAATCTTTTAAGGTCGTGGACCCGATTTCAATTCGTGATGACGGCAGGCAAGTTGCCACGGCGGTTATAGCGGTTGCCGTGCTCGGCTGCTGACCCGAAGTTCGGGGGCTCGAGTACGGAGGTGATGTAGGAAGCGAAAAGCTACAGGCCAATGTACTTAAATTTAGGTACACATCTAAGATCCCCAGTTTGTCGAAATTACGGGAGACCTTCACTGTGGCGTGCCTCATGACCGCATCGTGGTTTTGGCACGTAAGTATTCGGGAATTATTTTTACGATGGCAGCCATGTTCCGATATCTGCGAGACGCAGAACTACCAGTGTACTCAGATTTCAGCGCACGTTAAAGAACAGCAAGCGGTAAAAACTGTTCCGTAGTATCACACTGTGGCAAGCCTCGTGGTCATATACATGCTTTCTTTTAGGCGCGTATAACCTCAAAATTTAATTATTTATATTACACGGCATAGCTAACCTGTTAAAGGAAATGCCGCAGCTGTTTTAAATGCCTAAGCACTTCTATTCCGACTCGACGAGAAAACTGTCCTTCAACCTGTCACGTAAGAAGATCATAGCTACAAAGAAATAAATTTTTAAATCAAAATTCGCAGGGTCCCTTAACCATTCGAGTAAAATGACTTCAAGGCGAAAGCGAGCATGTTCTTCCTTTTCTCCTCAGTTCCCCTATCCATGAAAGTTTTCAGCACCTGGCGTGGTTTCGCACTGCCTCCGGCATCGGAGGCATTTCAAGCTTTCTCCAACGTGTGTGCCTCCGGGATGGGCCTACCTATTAATAATAATATTATTATCTGGGGTTTAACGTCCAAAAACAACAATATGATTATAAGGGACGCCGTAGTAGCGTCCCTCATAATCAGGAACCCCAGGTGTCCCTGATAATTATGAGGAAATCCTGGGGTTCTTTCGCGGCTACTAAATCGAAATACAGGGACCGCAAATATTTTCGCCTCAATCAAAAATACAGCAACCGCGGCAGTGATTCGATTCCGCGTCCTTCGGGCCAGTAGTCGAGCGCCATAACCACTAGACCACCATGGCGGGGCGGTCGGCCTACCTAGGACCAAGCAATGATTTCACGTGATGACGGCATCAAGTCACGTGATCATGACACGTCATGAAGACGTCATAACTTTCGGCGATCTGTAATATCACGATGACTGTTTTTATCAGTCGAGTTGACGGCAACTGCCACTTCTCGCATATAATATTTTCGCCTCAAAACAAGCTATCTTGGCGGTGCTGTATTCCCGCACAGACACACACACACAAGGTAGTGTCCTACTCCATCTCATGCTCAAGACGCGCTTTTGTTCAAGGTCACCTTTGCATGAGACATGTTGGACCTCGGCTTCGTAATAGGCAAACGATTCGGCAGCAGCAACCTGCCACTTTACATCGATACCACAGGTACACAACATGAAGACATTCCTGCTGACAGGTACTGGAGCCGGAATACATAAGCAATAGACTACGTCTCATGAGAGGGAGCCGTAAACACTACCCTAGGAAACACTGCGAGATTTACTGAAGTACATCATCAACGTCCCATCAACAAGAACTACCAGATAATGCATACGTGACCTACAACCACATAAAAACGATCCTTATATTTAACTTAATAGAAGAGCGTTTTAAACAAGCGAAAATCCAGTAATGTATGTCATCATCTGCTGTTACGCGATTTTGAAAATTTTTGTTTGAGCTACGATTGAAGTAACACACAGGATGTCGTACGGGCTGTTCCATGACGACGCCGCCAGACTGCACTGTAGGCAGTGCGCGTTCGCAGTGTCTTTGACGAGAAAAATTACAGCGTGCACGTCGGCATGCGCATGGCGGGCGAAAAAAACAGTTTAGCTAGGAGATTGGATCGCGTGTTTGCTATAGTTTATTCTACTATTATCCAAGCTTCGTGGTTAGGTCGCTTTTCTTGGCGTTTAGATCTGCATCACTTTTATGTCAATTAAGACATTGGACAGAAAGCAAGTAATTGTAAAGAGCTTATGCAGAGATATCGCTAATGAAAAGGAGGAGCGTGCAGTTTAATACCCAGCCGACCCATGGCTAGGCTTACTAAGCTAGGTTCAAGCACAGCAGCAACAAGAAAAACATCAATAATAATAATGTGAAGAAGAAGATGCGCCTCCATCCAGCAGCATCGCCAACGCTCGGCTCGTGTTTCGGATCGCCGCTGTGCCTCTGGACGCTTCTTCTCGCTTGCTTGCCGCTGACGACCATTACGCCTTTCAACGACCAATAAACCTCTTCACATTTGGTGGAGGGTGCTGTTCATCCCCGTCGCTACACCCTGGGGCTGCGTAGCCGGACGCTACCGCCGATCATGACTGACCACGCAAACCCACCGGCGCCTTCGTCCCTGTCCGTCACCTGCACCGGGCTTCCTCGGCTCCGGGACCCAAAGGTCTTCAGCGGTGCAGATGAGACCGACGTGGAAGACTGGCTCGACCACTACGAACTGGTGAGCGCGCATAATAAGTGGGATGACCCCGACAAGCTAGGCTACGTCATATTTTATCTGACTGGCGTCGCCGAATTGTGGTACAACAACCACAAACAGAACATCCCCACATGGACCGTCTTCAAGACGTCCTGCTCTGAAGTATTCGGTCGACCAGCTGTCCGCAAGCAGCGCGCAGAGCAACGCTTGCGCGTCCGCTCACAGCAGACTGGAGAAAGCTTCACAAGCTATATTGAGGACGTCGTCGACCTTTGTCGACGTGTCAACGACACCATGCCCGAAGCTGACAGGATCAAACAAATCCTGAAGGGCATTGACGATGGCGCATTCCAAATGCTCTTGGCTAGGAATCCGGGCACAGTTTCAGAAGTCGTCAGCTTGTGTCAGAGCTACGACGAGTTGAAGAAGCAGCGCGCTCTGACTCGGCAGCCTCCACGGGGTGGCGAGTCGCTGTGCAGTCTCGACACCATGCCTGACCATTCGACGTTGCTTCAGCAGGTTCGAGACTTCGTCCGCGAGGAAGTTGCCCGCCAACTGTCCTTAATGCCTTTTACTCACGAGCCTACCACCCGTCTGCCCACCCCGCTCCGCACTGTTATTTCGGAGGAGGTTACCCACGCTGTTCCCCTTGCGCGCCGCGAGCCGCCTCCATCCAGCCCTGTTCACTACGCGCGTGCATCGGAGCCTGTGGCCGCTCCTGTCGCCTATGCGCAAGCCGTGCAGCCTGTAGCCGCGCCCCTCACGTATGCTGACGTTCTGCGTAGGCTTCCGCAACCACCTTACACTACGCACTCGCAGCCCACGCAACCGCCTGTCTATCCTTCCACTTGGGCAGCACCGACAATCGCCAATCCATGGAGGACGCCTGATAATCGACCGATTTGCTACGCCTGCTACACTCCTGGACACGTCGCCCGCTATTGCCGCCGTCGCCCCCAAACTTTCGGCGACCGTGCCCGCTCGTCGCATGCCGGAAGCCAGCTCTTCCTCCAATACGTTCCTGGCCCATCACCGCGCGATGCCCCTACTCACCGCCCTGACTTCCAGCCGCAGCGCTCACCATCTCCTCGGCGGCGATCGCCGTCCCCCATGCGTCGCCGGCCCGGACCCTCCGACCAGGAAAACTAAACGCCGCAGTTCAAGAGGCAAGAACTGCGCCATCTCCGAACTGTCCAAGCCCTCACTCCTCCCCAAATAACGTGGTCGCCATAACTGTTGAAGGTGTTCGTACTTTTGCCCTTGTGGACACCGGCGCCGCCGTTTCTGTCATAGCCGCTAGTCTCTGCCGTGTATTACGAAAGGTAACGACGCCGCTTTCGGGACTGTCGCTCCACACCGCAAGCGCGCAGCAAGTGACGCCTCTCGCAGACTTCACTGCAAGAGTGGTCATTGAAGGCAATCTGTACATCGTTGAGTTCATTGTCCTTTCTGCCTGTTCGCATGACGTCATCCTCGGGTGGGACTTCCTATCCCGCCATAATGCCGTCATCGACTGCGCACGCGCCGAAGTTGAGTTTTCCCCATTGTGTGACGCCCCATTACTTGACGCTCTTCATCAGCCGCCCAAGCTGCTCGTTCGTGAGGATACCGACATTCCGCCTGGCACTTTCGCACTGGTCCCTGTTTCCTGCAACGCCCACACCGACGCTACAGTCTTTTTCACGCCGTCCGATGTCTTCACGAGTCGTAGAGCTCTGCCGCTACCTTTCGCAACGATTGACATCGCCGCCGGCAGCAGCAATATATTCGTCTTGAATCCGCTCTCTGCACCTGTCACGCTGCTTGCAGGCGAATGTCTCGGCCGCGTGGAAGATCTCGACTCTTCGTCTTTGGTTCACGTCCCGGATGACTGCTGCGACCCACCAAATGCCCTGTCGGCACTCGGGGAGTCATCCAGTGATATATTTTCCAGTGCCATCGCCGATACCCTCACCCCTGCCGAACACGCTGACCTACTTGCTCTTCTGCACGAGTTCCGGAATTCTTTCGATGTGTCGCAACCTCAACTGGGCCGCACGTCGCAAGTACAACATTACGTCGACACCGGTTTACACCAGCCGCTGCGTCAAAGACCATACCGCGTCTCCGCTGAAGAACGCCGCGTCATTAACAACGAAGTCGAAGACATGCTTCGTAGAGATGTTATTCGACCATCGCACAGTCCCTGGGCGTCTCCTGTCATACTGGTGCGTAAGAAAGATGGATCTATCCGGTTTTGCGTGGACTACCGTCGTTTGAATAAGATAACCCGCAAGGACGTCTATCCTTTGCCGCGCATTGACGACGCCATTGACACCCTTCACGGAGTAGAATTCTTCTCGTCACTGGACTTGCGGTCTGGCTATTGGCAAGTTCCTATGGCTGAAGCCGATCGCCAGAAGACTGCGTTTATTACACCTGATGGCCTATACGAGTTTAACGTCATGCCCTTTGGACTTTGTAACGCGCCTGCTACGTTTGAACGACTTATGGATAATACACTACGTGGTCTAAAGTGGTCTATGTGCCTGTGTTACCTCGACGATGTCGTGGTTTTCTCCCATGATTTCCCTACACACCTCCGTCGCCTCAGGCACGTTTTGACTTGTCTGACCAACGCTGGCCTTCAGCTTAACCTCAAGAAATGCCGCTTCGCTGCCCGGGAGCTCGTCATCTTAGGCCACATCGTGTCCAAACAGGGCGTATTACCTGACCCTGCAAAACTTCGTGCAGTCGCGGAATTTCCTAAGCCCACGACCATGAAGGAACTTCGAAGTTTTGTAGGTCTATGCTCCTATTTCCGGCGCTTTGTTCGCAATTTTGCATCCATCATGTCACCGTTAACCCAGCTTCTTCGCGGCGACGTGAACCTCTCCTCCTGGTCCTCTGCATGTGACGTCGCCTTCGCTACACTGCGCCGCCTGCTCACTTCCCCACCTATTCTTCGTCACTTCGATCCGACGGCTCCTACCGAAGTACACACAGACGCCAGCGAGGTCGGGCTTGGCGCTGTCCTCGCTCAACGAAAGCCCGGCTATTCCGAATACGTCGTCGCCTACGCTAGTCGCACGCTGACGAAAGCCGAAACGAATTACAGCGTGACTGAAAAAGAGTGTTTGGCTCTGGTGTGGGCGCTTGGAAAGTTCCGGCCGTACTTATACGGCCGCCCGTTCGATCTAGTAACCGATCACCACGCGCTTTGCTGGCTCGCCACGTTGAAGGACCCTTCTGGCCGCCTAGCGCGATGGGCACTACGCATCCAGGAGTACGACATTCGCGTCGTATACCGCTGCGGACGCAAACACTCTGACGCTGACGCCCTCTCCCGCTCACCTTTACCGCCAGATCCAGCGTGCGCAACCACATGCGTCCACCCCTTGTCATCTCTCGATCTCGACTCCATTGCCACCGAACAACGTCGTGACCCGTGGATCGCTTCTCTTCTTGATTATCTATGTGGAACATTCACCATTCCTGTATCTCGATCCCTCCATCGTCAAGCTTCCCATTTCACCATCCGCGATCAACTGCTTCATCGCCGCAACTACGCTGCCGATGGCCGCCGATGGCTACTGGTCATTCCACGCAGCTTGCGATCACAAGTATGCGCCTCTCTTCACGACGATCCGCAATGTGGCCATGCCGGGGTGTTCAAGACATACGAGCGCCTTCGCCATCGCTATTACTGGCGCGGCATGTACAATTTTGTGCGGAAATTCGTGCAGTGCTGTCCTGACTGCCAACGACGCAAATTGACACCTTTACGTGCGACCGGCGCATTGCAGCCGCTTCCATGCCCTGCCAAGCCATTTGATCGCGTCGGCGTTGACCTCTACGGTCCCCTTCCAATGACCGCAGATGGCAACCGGTGGATTATCGTGGCTGTCGACCACCTGACACGCTACGCCGAAACTGCCGCTTTGCCTAGCGCTACCGCTCGGGATGTCGCCTCTTTCATTTTACGTCACTTTATCCTTCGACATGGCGCCCCTCGAGAGCTCCTTAGTGACAGAGGCCGCGCTTTTCTCTCCGAGGTCGTCGAAGCTCTGCTCTCGGAATGCCACGTCATTCATCGGACAACCACAGCATACCACCCGTAGACTAACGGGCTCACGGAACGGTTTAACCGCACCCTGGGTGATATGCTCTCCATGTACAGGGTCGACCACATCTAAGCTGAACACCTCATTAGTATTCAAACCGGTAAAACTAGAACGTTTCTTATACTTCACGATTGCAATGCCCGTTATAGAACGTCTAATCATGGTGTCGACAAACACAGTAATGATTTTCCGAATTATGTATTAAACAACAGCTTCAATGAAGTCTTGAATACTAATGAGGTGTTCAGCTTAGATGTGGTCGACCCTGTACGTCGCATCTGACCATACCAACTGGGACCGTGTTCTCCCTTATGTAACATTCGCATACAACACCGCGATACAAACAACTACCGGATTTTCACCTTTCTTTCTCCTTTACGGACGCGAGCCTTCACATACTATTGACACCCTACTTCCATACCGTCCTGATGCTTCCGAGTGTCCACCTGTCTCCGAAGCTGCTCGACAAGCCGAAGAGTGCCGCCAGCTCGCCCGCACGTTTACCTCGCAAGAGCAGCAGCGACAGAAAGAAAACCGCAGCACATCACTTCCAGACCCTAGCTATGCCCCAGGGTCTCTCGTATGGCTCTCTGTCCCATACCAGACTCCGGGACTCTCCTCGAAGCTCGTTCCAAGGTACGATGGCCCTTACACCATCTTGGAGAAAACCTCTCCAGTTAATTTTCTTATCGAGCCAGTTTCTCGATCGGATGACATGCGCCGGCGTGGACGTGACATCGTCCATGTTTCCCGCCTCAAGCCGTACCATGAGCCTCTACCTGAAACTTCTTAGGTCGCCAGGATGGCTCCTTTTTCAGCGGGGGCGATTGTGAAGAAGAAGATGCGCCTCCATCCAGCAGCATCGCCAACGCTCGGCTCGCTCGGCTCGTGTTTCGGATCGCCGCTGTGCCTCTGGACGCTTCTTCTCGCTTGCTTGCCGCTGACGACCATTACGTCGTTCAACGACCAATAAACCTCTTCACAATAATAATAATAATAATAATAATAATAATAATAATAATAATAATAATAATAAAAATAATAATAATAATAATAATAATAATATTAATAATATTAATAATAATAATAATAATAATAATAATAATAATAATAATAATAATAATAATCAATCAATCAATCATTTATTTAACGTGCCCACGAACAACCGTAAGGTCTTTGTGCAGGCGCACGCAAAAAAAACAATAAAAATAAACTATACAATACAGACAGTCTTCAGAAATAAAAAGAGCAGATACACGTAGACAAAGAGAAATGAACACAAAAGGGGAGGAGTAAAATAATACAACACGAGAAATATTGACGGGGCATAAAAAATTAGATTGCATATATACAACTATGTGGAAAGACTGAGAAGGGAAGACTTTGTACATTGTGCCACACTATGTCAAAACAGTGCAAAGCTCGGATAAAAACAATGATTGTGGGCTATGAAAAACGTCAAGATCAAGAAAATTAACATTATAGAGACTTTGTATTCTGTGAACGGTAGAGTGTGGGAAGAAGCAGGCGGGTACATGAAACGGTCTGTTCTCTCTGGTTAACTTACGCGGAATTCGAAAATTTACACAATTGAGAAGTACAGGGCAGGATATGATACCGTGGACTAGCTTGTAAAGAAATAAGAGATCAGAGCGATTTCGTCGGCAGTGAAGTGATGGCAGTGATAATAATTCAGCAGTACTTGAACGAGATCCAGAGCCATTTTTAGCAAAGCGATGGTTATATATGCTGAGGAATTTTTTCTGGACTCGTTCAATGGTGTTACCGCTGGATTGAGCAATGCCATTCCATATCACGGACGCATACTCAAGTTGCGGAAGACATATTGCCGTGTACAATTTGTGTAGGGCCATGGGAGACCTGAATTCTCGAGATATTCTACAAACACGTCCGAGAGAACGAAGGCCCCGCATAGCAGCACGCTTAACGTGAGAAGAAAAGTTTAACGCGCTGTCAACAACAACACCAAGATCACTGATTTCATAAACCTTGCATAACGGCACAGAATTGACAGAGTATTGAAATGACACGCTAGATGTTTGCGAGTGATAGACATGAATTTTGTCTTCGAGGTATTCAGAGAAAGGCTATTACCGTCGCACCATTCGGAAAAAGAGCGCAAGTCTGACTGCAGCAAGCGACAGTCGTTAACTGAATGAATTTCCTTAAAAATCTTGATGTCATCGGCATACAAGAGGAAAGAAGAATTACGAATGGCAAAAGAAACATCATTAACGTAAATTAAAAATAGGAGTGGGCCTAATACTGACCCTTGAGGGACCCCACTAGTCACTTTATACAAAGAAGACGTTTGGCCATTTACCGCTACATAACAATATCTATTGAGCAGATAGCTCTGCAGGAGATTCACAACCGACAAGTCAACATCAAATTGCGCAAGTTTAACCATAATCAGTGTGTGGCTGACTACGTCAAAAGCCTTGCTCAGGTCACAGTAGATTACGTCAACCTGTCCTCTCTGAGAAATAGGTGTGGAGGTCTGCGTCATGAAACTAGCAAGATTTGTGGTAGTTGAGCGGCCAGCGAGAAAACCATGTTGATTAGGAATCAATGAGCTTTTAACACTAAAAGACAATATTTTGTGAAGAGCCAGATCGAAGAATAATAATAACAACATTAAGGCAGCTTCGCATTAGTGGTGCCATGCCTGAACGAACGGCGGAGCTGGGGGGCCTTTTTTGTTTCTCTTTATTTTTCGCCCCCTCTTTCTTTGTTTTTCTGTGTTCTTTTTTTTCTATCTATTTTTTTCTATCCGTTTTTTTCTATCTCGCTTTTTCTATATTTCGTTCTTCCCATTCTTTCACTCACTCCCTCTATTTCCCGCTTCCTGCATCTCCCTTCGTGCCTTTCCTTCTTTCTCTCTTCCTTCCTTCCTTCCTTCCTTTCCTTCTTTCTTTCTTCATTTCTCGTGCTTTTCCTGTCTTGCTCTCTGTCTTTTCTGTTTTCTTTGGGTCTGTTTCTTTCAATCTTTCCCCCCGTCTATTTGTTCTTTCTTTTTCTCTCTATCCAGCTTTTCCATGATTCTTTCTCTCTATTTATATATTTCTGTTTTAGTCTCTTTCTCTCTTTTTTTTCACTCTGTCTGTACACGTTCGCTCGTCCATCTGATTTATTGCATCCCACGCCGGACAAATCGGCGCAGCGGGAGAGCGCTCGGGCAGCGAAGCAGAAGATGAAGAAGACGACGAAAAGAGCGCGCGCAGTTCACGATGATGATAGTTTGTTCTCGGCTATACACAGCTCGGCTATTACTACTACTACTACTCCTGCTACTACTACTACTACTACTACTACTATTATTACTACTACTACTACTACTACTACTACTACTACTACTACTGGGTGATTCCACGTGAGATCGAACAAACGATGACTGGTCGAGCTTTTAACTTCATTTCAAAATTTTTGATATTATTGCCTGATGAGTGGAAAGAAGAAGAGATCCCCAATTTGTTTTGCCGTCCAAAATTTTTTCGAAGCACAGAAAATCAATAATGACGAAGAGGTGGAGTGGAGCGCTCATCCGCTCTGCTGTTTTGGGCAAATTTCGTTATGAATTGCACAATATATGTTAAAGTTAGGTAGCTGAAATTTCATTAACTAAATATGTGCATGTTTTTGCTTCTGCTCAGTGATTTTTAGTTTTTATGTGTAGTGTAGATGTTTTTATAAAAAACCTCAAATTTTGCCCAAGAAACGTTATTTTCTTTACTTTGAAGGTCTTTTTCTAAGAAAAGCCTTGTAGCAGAGCGACAAAAATTCCGCATTACGTTCTTCGCATGCTTATCTACCAAACTGCTGAATCTTATATTTATATACTTTTCAGTAGAGAGATGTGATCGGGCTAAGTTCAAGTAAACACCGAACAATGGAAACTTCTTGCGACAATAAAAAAAGCCTTTTTTATATTTCTTAAACTTTGTCCACTTATTCTCCTCCACATCAGCTTTCGCAATCATAAGTTGCATAATGTCGTTGCACTAATAGTTACGGCCACTCCAATAAGATCCTTAGGCAAGGATTGGCAATTCCGACTTCTTGCCCAGCAAGTGTATAATATGCAGGCAGGATTGAATTTCTTTTTATTAAAGGACCAGCAGGTACTGAAAAAGGTGTTGCCGGCACTGAAGACGTTAATTTTGAAATAATTTGGTCACTGCAGCGGCTACGAGCGCGGGTCTATCGAGCATACGCGCGCGCACCCGAGATGCTCGTTGTAAGACGGCGCAGTGAGAGCTCGTTTTCGCGTCCTCAGAGCGATTGAGTTCGAAACAGCAACACCTCTAGTAGGAGCATACACATTTTCTAATACATTGCGAAATCTCGTTTGCTAAACCGGCCACGCCGCAGCTCGAGGTTTTGCCAACGAAGCGCTCTGGCGCCTAATGCTAGGATGAAAGTGGGATAGCACGGTCAATTACGGCAAGATAACTCAGCACTACAGGTTGGTCGGGGCCCCGTGCCCGCCACCACACAAATCGCTTAAACATAAATAGGAAGCCTGGACGCGGCTCCATATCTGCCCCAACTATGTGGACTATCACTACAACTACTCAGAGTAACATATATGTAAGCATCGCCGGCAAAAATTAGGAGCCCTTCTCTTATCGGCAAAATGTGGGCAAAAGAAACTCGTGGTGTGCGTGCTTCATCGACTATTCTTCTTTCTTTATTTCTTTCTATAACACTGCGCAATGCTCTCCCCTAACTTTCCCTTTACCTTTTTTTCTCTCTGTCTTCCGCGCTGTTCAGCGGTAACCCAAGGCTCAAACATGAGCGAACGTAGTAACAATTCTTTGCAGTCAGCTACGCCAAGCTCTCCCTTTACCGTCAGATCAGAGCTGCGGTGTAAGCTACTGCCCTTTTTAAGCTTAACTGCCTGCTGGATTCATTCGTTATCTGCCTAACCAAGAAACGAGCCCCTTGAACAGTTTCCCTTCTTTCCTTCGTTTATACACGCCGTAAAACTGTTCGTGAGAGGAGACAACGGCCATTCCTCCCGTTAGGACTATTGCATAAATGGTCATGGCGATGGGAAGGCGCTGACAAAGAATATTTAACATTCGGTCCCTCATCAAGCGCACGTTTATTCAAAACTGTGATTATGCTGCAGCCTTACGATGCACAGGAGCACATGCGCAGTACAACCCTCTTTTAATGATTAAATGATGATAGAAACAAGACAACAAAACACCTTGAATAAGTATATGAAGCTTATAGTAAAAAGGGCCCCGCAACATATTTCCAAACAGTCATCGCTTATTCTCAATATCGGAATTTATTGCCTGAAGAGTGCCTTACCGTACAAGATTTTACGAACAAATGAAATACCAGCGGGGTTAATAGGGATATGTCGCACGCTCGGATCGCTTTTCAATGCGTAGCCATTTGTATGCCGACGCAACGGGAAATCGCTACTTGCGTCGGAACCTTTGTCGTGTAAGACGAATCTCTATAAAGAAATTAATGTGGCAAACCAAACCAAATCTCTTGGCGGTGCCGAGATTCACAGCTAGGACCAGATGTTTCTAAGACGGGTGTCCTAAGCGCTGGGATGAACGCGAACGCTTGGAGAGGTCGGTACCCTTTAACCATACAAATATTGTATAATGTGACCTTCCTCCTTTATTTCGTTCCTATATTGCGTGTGCAAGCTGAGTGCTTCCTGTTATGCAGGATTTAATTTCTTAATACGATCATGTTTTTAACCTCAGTGCATATTTTATCACTTGTCTGTGAACACGTTATATGCCTTATTTAACTCTAGCTAAAATTGTATAATCAGAGTCCTTTGTACTAAAAGATTCTATCTGTTTTTTTGTTTTTCTATCCTTCCCGTAACCACTTCCCTCTTTGATGACGTTGGCCTTGGGGTTTAATAAATAAATATATTGTAATGAAGAAGATCAGCTCCGTTCCGAAAGGCAGAGGGTACCACTGTCAGGCAGAGAGAAGACGACGTTCGGGTTGGTGCATCGGAACACTCGCGTCTGCTCGGCTGTTGCTACTTGGCCTGCCGTGACGGTTCGTACTATTTATTAAAGAAGGGCTGCGCCGAAACGCCCTGTTTTAACTGGTGGAGGTGCGGGGTACTCTACCGTCCTGGAACTTCGGAACAGAACATTGCCTCCTATTGACTTCATGGCCACGGACGACGACCAGCAGCCTGACCCCTCGGCAACAACCCCTCCAACTGTTGTTTGCTCCGGCCCCCTTCGGCAACGCGACCCTCCTTTCTTCAGTGGTACTTACGACAAGGACGCGGAAGACTGGCTTGATGAGTACGACCTGGTAAGCAAGCACAACAAATGGGACGATGCGCACAAGCTTACCAACGTCATATCCTACCTACCTGACGTCGCCAGGCTGTGGTTCCGTAACCACAGCCCTGACCTTACTACCTAGTCGGCCTTCAGAACGGCCTTCGTCGAACTTTTAGGCCGCCCGTAACTTCGCAAGTTGCGTGCTGAACAGCGCCTGCGAGGTCGAGCTCAGCGAAGCGGTGAAAGTTACACCAGCTATATTGAAGATGTGGTCGCCCTTTGCAGGTGCATCAACCAATCAATGGCGGAGAAGATCAAGCATATCTTGAAAGGTATCTCTGACGATGCCTTTCAGATGCTCAACGCTAAGGACCCGCAAACGGTAGCGGAAGTCATACAACTGTGCCAAAGCTATGACGAACTCTGGAAGCAACGTGACACCACTCGTCACGCCAGTGCGTTAGGTGAAACCATTGCCGCTTTGACGTCTACTGGCTGCTTATTCCAAGAAATCAAGCTGCTTTATTCCAAGAAATCAAGCAGTTCGTACGCGAAGAGGTCGCGCGCCAGCTGTCCCTTTTGCCGTGTATACCTGATCGGGCCCCATCTACGCTACCAACGTCAATACAACGTGTCGTTCGGGAGCAAGTCGCCGAGGTGCTACCCGCAGGCCCTGCGCCACCTGTGACTGCTCCGCTTACATATGCTGAAGCATTGGTCACACCTCGACGTTTGCCCGCTACGAACCCGTACGTTCCCCCGACCGCGTTTGTCTCATCGCCTCAGCATGTGCACCAGGTTACTCGTCCGCTCTCCCGACCGGCATCACATTTTCCAAACCCATGGCGCACTCCAGAAAAACGTCCCATGTGCTACGCGTGTGGTTTCCCGGGCCACGTCGCGCGGTTTTGCCGGCGACGTGAGTTTATGCAACATGACGACATGCGGCCACATGCTTACGATTTCGCGCCGAGATCTCAGACTGCTTCATCGGGCCCACACGTCGCTACTAACTTTTCTTCGACTCGACGGAGCTTCAACGCACGCCGGTCGCCTTCACCACGACGTCGTTCTCTTTCCCCCATGCTACGACGCCCCCGGCCTGTCCCAGAGGAAAACTAGGAGCCGCAGTTCCGGAGGCAAGAACTGCGCAGCTTTCGAACTTTTCAAGGCCTTGTTTTTCACCGAGTAAGGCTGTCGCTGTTTCCGTTGACGGTGTACCCGTTTCAGCACTTGTCGACACAGGAGCCGCAGTTTCTGTCATGTCTGAGAAGCTTTGCCGAAAATTACGAAAAGTAATGACGCCTCTTCGCGACATTTTATTAAGTACTGCCAGTGTGCAACAAATTCGGCCTTCCGCTATGTGCACAGCACGGGTTGTTATTGAAGACGTTCTTTACACAGTCGAACTTGTCGTGCTTCCGCAATGTTCCCATGACATAATAGAAGGGTGGGATTTTCTATGCACTCACCATGCTGTAATTGACTGTGCTCGCTCGGAGGTCGAGTTCTCGCCGCTGTGTGACTCTGCTTTAGTCGACTCGTCGCCCCTACCTGCGAAAGTATTCGTCACCGCCGACACCACGATACCCCCTTTCTCATCCGCTTTGGTCCCGTTTTCCTACGACGTCTCTATTGCCTCACCTGTTCTTTTTAAACCTGCTGAAACTGCTGCCCGCCGCAAGTGCTTCTTGATACCTTTCACAGTGATCACAATTCAAAACACTACGAGCGCAATCTATGTTTGCAGTCCGTTTCCCTGTCCTTCCATCGTACTGCGGGGAGAGTGCCTTGGCAGCGTTGATGACCTTGATTGCTTTTCGGCAACTGTCGTCGCTGATCAGCCAAGTTCCCTCCAGAATAACGGCGTCTATTGTCCCGCTCCAGCTTCTCTGCCATCATTCACCAATGCACTTTCTAGATGCATCGACAGCCACCTTACGTCCCAGCAGCGCGCCGACATCATCGCCCTGCTTGAACGCTTTCGTGGCAGCTTCGATCACCAGCAACCATCGTTGGGCCGTACTTCAACCGTAGCTCATCACATCGATACTGGTCTCCATGCCCCTTTACGTCAGCGCCCATATCGTGTGTCAGCAGCTGAGCGTCATATCATCGCCGAAAAAGTTGACGACATGCTTAAGCGCGGTGTTATTGAGCCCTCTAACAGCCCGTGGGCATCGCCGGTAGTTATGGTAAAGAAGAAAGACGGCTCAATCAGGTTTTGCGTTGATAACCGACGGCTGGACAAGATAACCCGCAAAGATGTCTACCCGTTATCTCGCATAGATGACGCCCTCGACTGCTTACAAGGAGCCAAGTTCTTCTCTTCATTAGGTCTGCGCTCCGGTTACTGACAGGTGCCAATGGCTGAGGCTGACCGCCCCAAAAGAGCTTTTGTTACTCCCGATGGCCTCTACGAATTCAACGTCATGCCATTCGAGTTTTGCAATGCGCCTGCCACGTTCGAGCGCATGATCGACAACATCCTCCGTGGCCTGAAATGGCAGGTGTGCCTCTGCTACCTGGATGACATCGTGATATTTTCGCGTGACTTTCCAACGCATCTTCAACGCTTGGAAGCAGTGCTCACTTCCCTCGAATCAGATGGTCTACAGCTTAATTTGAAGAAGTGTTGCTTTGGCGCTAGAAAGCTCCTTATATTGGGCCACGTCGTCTTCATAGAGGGTGTTCTTCCTGATCCGACAAAACTTGGTGCGGTTGCCGAGCCCCCTAAACCGCAGACATTGAAAGAACTTCGCCGTTTTCTCGGCCTTTGTTCGTATTTTCGCCGTTTCATCCGCAACTTCGCATCCATCATAGCACCTTTGACTGAACTCCTTCGCGGCAGCCGCGACCTCACGGGATGGTCGTCAGCATGCGACGATGCATTCACCACGCTTCGCCACCTTCTTACCTCACCCCCAATATTGCGGCATTTTGACCCACTCGCCCCGACTGAACTGCACACGGACGCTAGTGGTGTCGGTCTCGGTGCTGTGCTTGCACAACGTAAACCTGGATTTCACGAGTACGTCGTCTCCTACGCCAGCCGTGCGCTCACTAAAGCCGAAGCCAGGGGCGTAGCCAGAAATTTTTTTCGGGGGGGGTTCAACCATACTTTATGTATGTTCGTGCGTGCGTTTGTATGTGTGCGTGCCTATATACGCAAGCAAAACTGAACAATTTCGGGGGGGTTTGAACCCCCCCAACCCCCCCCTTGGCTACGCCCCTGGCCGAAGCCAACTATTCCGTGACCAAAAAGGAATGTCTAGCCATCATATGGGTCATAGGCAAGTTTCGACCTTATCTTTACGGACGCACATTTAGCGTGGTCACAGATCACCATGCAATATGCTGGCTTTCTTCCTTGAAAGATCCATCCGGCCGGCTTGCACGCTGGGCATTACGTCTCCAGGAGTACGACATTCACGTCGTTTACCTATCTGGACGTAAACATTCTGATAGGGTGGCAACAGGGGCTAGTTGGTGCGTATTCATGCTTGTAGTGCGCCACCGGTGGACCGGATGTTGCGCATCATCTTGTGTTGTTTTTCCTTGTTTCTTGGTCCGTGTCCACCGGTAGCGCACTACAAGCATGAACATTCTGATGCTGACGCCCTGTCCCGGTCACCTCTTCCATCTGATGATTCGTCCCCGTCTCTGTCATCCTACGACGCGTCCTCACTTTCCGTCAGTGACATGCATCTGGAGCAAAAGAAAGACCCCTGGGTGGCCTCTCTTGTGAAATTGTTATGTAGGCCTCAATCACACCCCATCTCTAGAGAACTGCGGCGGCAAGTTAATCACTTCTGTCTTCGAGATGGTTTGCTGTATCGTCGAAATTACCTTTCTGCAGGGCGCAAGTGGCTTTTGGTTATTCCCCGACATCTTCGTTCAGACTTATGCGCCCCTTTTCACGCCGATCCACAGTGTGCACATGCAGGAGTATTGAAAACTTACACACGTCTGCGCCAGCGTTACTATTGGCGTGGAACGTACCGCTTTGTCCGCAGCTACATCCGCTCCTGTCTCGCTTGCCAACGGCGAAAGGATACCCCTACTCATTCTCCCGCTCCTCTGCAGCCTTTACCTTGTCCTGCCAGACCCTTTGACCGTGTCGGAATTGACTTGTATGGACCTTTTCCCATCACTTCTGCTGGAAACCGCTATATAATAGTTGCCATCGATCACCTGACTCGCTACGCAGAAACTTCACCGCTGCCATCTGCATCAGCGAGTGACGTTGGTTCTTTCATTTTACACCATCTGGTGCTACGTCATGGCGCACCACGTGAGCTGCTCAGTGACCGAGGGCGCGTATTTCTATCTGGAGCCGTCGAATCGCTTCTAAAGGAATGCCGCATCGTTCACCGGACCACGACTGCATATCATCTTCAAACTAACGGCCTGACAGAACGCTTTAACCAAAATTGGGCGATATGCTCTCCATGTACGTCGATTTTCATCACTCAAACTGGGACCGCGTTCTCACCTTCGTGACGTACGCGCATAATACCGCGACTCAGACTACCACGGGATTCTCCCCATACTTTCTACTTTACGGACGCGAGCCCTCCTGCACGCTAGATACCATTCTTCCGTACCATCCCCACGTGACTGAGTCGACAACCATTTCCCAGGCAGCTAAACACGCGGAGGAGTGTAGCCAGCTTCCCGATTCCTCACCACTTCCGACCAGCAACGGCAGAAACACCATCGCGACGGTTCGAATGCCCCAGCATCTTATATCCCTTGTGTGGCTCTGGATCCCTTCCACCAGCCCTTGTCAGTCATCAAAACTTCTCTCGAAGTACCACAGCCCTTACCGCGTCGTCCAGCAATCATCACCCGTCAATTACATCATTGAGCCGCTTGCGCCGTCTTCTGATGAACGACGCCGCGGACGCGAGACTTTGCATATAGACCGGATCAAGCCTTACTTCGATCCTACTATAGTCTCCTGCCCCTAAGTCGCCAGGATGGCTCTTTTTTTGGAGGGGAGATGAATGCAATAAAGATCAGCGCCGTTCCCAAAGGCAGAGGGTACCACTCTCAGGCAGAGAGAAGACGACGTTCGGGTTGGTGCATCGGAACCAGGAGGGAGCGCCACGTGACATTCATGAAGCCCAGCCAAAACAAATAAAACATGGGCATGCTGGGAAATGAGCACCCTCACGTTATAAGCAAGCGGTGAGAGGGGGGGAGCGGCGTCCGAGGAGGTTGGCTTGGGGACGCTAGACGTGCGCACTCGTCAGTTTTTTTTTTTGTTCATGAGCCCACCAAAAAAGGAAATGAAACAGGAGCACCATGGGAAATGAGCCTCGACCGCGAGGAGCAAGCGGTTTCAGAGGAGGTTGGCGCGGTTTCCAAGGAGGATGGCGCGGCTTCAGCGGAGGTTGGCTTGTGAACGCAAGGCGTGCTCCCTCCTATATTTTTTAAAGACGATAGTCTTTCTTGGGATACTTAAACGGATAAATTTTGGTCTGTCTTTCTGCCTGTCTTTCTGTTTGTCGGCACGTCACTCGATTCAGCCATTCGGCCAAATTGAACCACTTGCCCAAGGGCCAGCCATCTTGAACTGGTACGGCTGTTCATACCTGTGAACGTTGTCGATCAAAAATTAATATCACGCATATCTGAGGCGCAACATCACTAGGTAAGTACTAGGTGGTGTGTTCCTTTAATAGAAAATGCATACATACGTAATTCCAAAGACCCTACTTTTTTACGCTGCGCTGAAAATGCGACTGCGCTGAAACTTGTCTTCCTCTGTGCCCTCTGCACGAGCTCATTGTTGTGTTTCGGTTTCGGTTCTGTATTGCACTGTACAAATGCTATGGGGCGCCGCTCTGGCATTCCTCTTTTACGCAGGCGACGTGTAAATAAAAGAGTGTGTGGAGATTACTCCTTGAGTGCGGACGTTTCTTCTGCTTCAGCGCATCGCACTCAAGAGACGAAAAATTTGTGAACACGGGTTGTCGCTGGAGCCACCGTTCCAATAAGCTGTTTTTTGTTCTTCAAGGCTGAAACTGACCATGCATTGTCATTAATGAGAACTAACAGACAATAATGCCAAGGATAAGGATAATGTATTCGTTATGTCATAGTGACGTCAGGAATACGTCATTATGATGTACTAAGTTTCGTGTAAGTTATCTAAGGCTTTCGCATTAATAAAATTTAGCCCAATAAAGTCTGACGACAATAACGTTGCATCTCTCACGCGCGCGTGGAAGCACGTTACAGGAAAACTGCGCCCAAATTATTGAGCTGCTGTATTCCTACAAATAGCTTTTGATTAGTTTGAATAAAGATATCGTTTTTCGTAGCGGAGTAGTTTAAGTAAACTAACATGAGATTCACTGTTCATCACATGGTAGCGAATGACGCGAGAAACGCACGCAAGACTATGTTGACTGGTTGATACGGCTACGTTTGATCAGGGGCAGGCTTTGGCGTTCGTACTCTGGCTCCAACAGCACTGCTCGTGTGTATGTTCGTTCGTTGTCTTTTGGTAGCAATTCCGATCAGGTGCGTACAGGTGTCCATAGTGGAGTACACGGTACCTTCAATTCACTTTTAGATGCGAAGCATCTCATGGCGGAGTTCCAAGTGGTAGTGGTGGTGGTGTGCGGCGTAAGTAAGAAGTTATCGAGAGCAATAGGGAGTAATTGGTGGTATTGATAAGCAAAGGCAGCGTTTGAGAGTGCAGCCGTAATGGGCCTCACCTCAAATAGTCTTAGCACCTTATATTCCTTATATTTAACATATCAGAAGAAAGTTCGCAAAAAAGCAGCAATCCAATATTGTTGGTCAAGATCTGCTGTTACGCGCTTTTAAATACTTTAGTTGTTGATCTAGGAAAGACACGCACGGGCCAGTTCCGAGCAGGGAAAAGATGCCTTGGTTTATTCAGTGCTCGTATTTAAAATTAATAAGGGAAAGTGTGTTGAAGAGTACACAGAACAGAAGAGTACAGAGTGTGCACGGCGATAAGTGCCGGTGTCGAGTGAATCGTGACAGGCTTTGATTACCATATCGATACATGTTTCATATATTAAATTAGTTTGAACAACCAAACAAAACTTTGTGCATAACCGTAGTTGGATCAGTGGTGACCAGTCACGGGCGCTGAACGAAGTTCTCGCCGTACGCTAGCCGCTCCGGTCGCCTTCTGTTTCGCGTAGATCTTCTAAGCGCCCGGGCTGGTGTACTCGTATCACCTTGTAGCAGCTGACGTCGGACTGGTTCCGCTTTGTCAGATCCTCCATCCACATTGCCTGTTGGTAGATGACGCTGGTCTGGTTCCTCGTTGTCAGACGTTTCATCGGACGCATCCTCCTCGGAACTACTAAACGGCTCTCGTTGCCAACAGATGCTGGTATCACACTGCCCGTTTCTTTCTTTACGACGTAGGACCTGGACCGCATGCGGCTGATTACTCTTGGTTTGAATGGCCATGTGTCTCCCTGGACGCGGACAACATGCCCTTTCTGCAAAGGTGAAAGACGTGTTCCCATTGGCATAGTCAGCTGATGTTTTTTCACCAGATGGCGTGTTGCTTCCTGGAAGACCGGTATTGGGGTGCGCAGTCGTCGACCTTGAAGCAGCTCGCCTGGATGTTTAATTGAGTAATCCGAGCCAAAAATTATTCGTGCCTTCGGTGGTTTTCTTCAGAATTTTTAACGACTTACACACTTCTTTTGCCTAAGCCGTTCGAGCATGGAAATCTAGGGCTTGAAATGGTGTGCTTGAAGTCATATGTTCTTGCAAAATTTGATAATTCTCGACTGGTGAATTGAGGCCCTCCGTCAGTACAAACTTTGATTGGAATGCCATACCTTGCAAACATCGCACTTATTTGATCAATGACTGTGGCAGACGCCGTGTCACGCAACAATTCTACTTCTGGAAAATTTGACAAAGCGTCATATACGCAGAGATGGAGCTCCCGGCATACTCAAACATGTCAACGCCGACTCTGTACCACGCGTGCTCTGGAAGAGGGTGAATCATAAGAGGCTCACATTGTTGTTTGTAGGAGTACGTTTTGCAAGCTGCGCGCGTGATCACGACGTTTTCAATATCAGCATTCATGCCGGGCCAGAAAATTACGAGCCGAGCGCGTGCCTTGCACCTGTTAAGCTCCATGTGTCCGTCGAGTGTTCTGCGTAGTATCTACGGACGCATAGTTTTTGGTACGACCACCTTCCATCCTTTGAACAGCATACCGTTTACACAGTTAATTCTTTGGAAAAGTCCTTGAGCTGTCCGTTTATCTACCGGTTACTTCTTATGGATTCGGTGACGCACTTTAAGGAACTGTCTTTATTCCATCTTTGCGCAGCGCACGAACTAGGCAAGGACACAAGAGAAGAGGACGGGACAAGCCATGTCCTCTTCTCTTGTGTCCTTGTCAAGTTCGTGCGCTGCGCAAAGATGGATAAGTTCCAACTCGCCCGCCTATCAATCCTACTACTGTCTTTATTCGTTTCTTCCAGCAACCGGGCTTGACTGGCTTCGCTAACGAGTGAGGAAACTACGATTAATTCATGTATGTACTTCCACGTCTTCGTTGTCCTCGTCCGTCCCCGTTCTGTCGATGGAAGCCCGAGACAGCATAGCATGTCCGCCAACACCAACTGTTCCCCTAGAATAAAAGTTAGGTCAAAATCATATTTGAGCAAGCGCAGAAAAAAACGCTGCCGTCGGGGTGGCATTTCTCTATCGCCTTCCGAGCGATTGCTATTAGTGGGCGGTGATCGGTTTAGACAATGATCTTCCATCCGTAGACGAAGTGATGGAGCCTTTCGCATCCAAATACTACAGCCACTGCTTCTTTCACTATTCGCGAGCATCTTTCCTCTGTCTCGGTCAGTACCCGCGAGGCGTAGGCAACAGGTTTCCACGATTCCCCGTATCATTGCAGTAAAGCTGAACCTATGCCCCTTTGGGAGGCGCCCGAGGTTAATTTAGTGTCTCGCTTGGGGTCGAACGGTGACAACACAGGTTGCATGCTTAAGCATTTGCACATATCATTCCATTCCTTGGCCTGGTTTTCACTCCATTCAAATACTGTGTCCTTGTATAATGTTGTGATCTATATGATGTCTTTTTATGCAGTGTATATGTCTTATATTTTGTTTCTGAATGACAATCACGTTATCATGTTTATGTTTTCTACACAGTGTAATAATTACGTTTTCAATCTGTGGCTCGTATATGTATTGAAATCACAATTACAATGTGTACGCCCTGTCATTGCGCACTGCCCGTGAGGTGCCATATCGCCATGTTTTCCGCGGTGCTGCTACCGCTCCAACTTTCTACTTTATATTTATTGTTTGCTTTCTTTTCTGTATGGGGATGTGAACTAGTCAAGCTGTCTAACACAGCTTTTTTTCACAGTCCTTTCTTTCTTTACGACAGAAGGGAAACTTTGACTGTGACTTCTTCAGCAACTGGCACACCAGTTGAGTTTTTTCAGCCAGCGCTGGAAGAAACTTTCCGACGTAATTGACGACGCCTAGCATTCGCTCTACTCCTAGCCTATTTATTGGTGCTGGCATGTCAAGCATCGATCTCACAGTCGCGGGGTTTGGCTGGATGCCTTCTTCCGAAATAACTCCACCCAAAAACTAAATTTTTGCCACTCCTATTTCGCATTTTTTCGGCGTTCAATGTAAGACCAGAATTGCGTGCTGCTTCCAGGACAGCTTTTAGCCTTTCATCATGTTCTTTCCTTGTGGGGGCCCATATTAGAATATCATCTACATAAACGCACACTCCTGGAATGGCGTCAAATCTCTGGCTCATGGTTTTTTAGATGCGAAGTATCTTATGGCGGAGTTCAATCCGGTGGTGGTGGTGGTTTGCGGCGTGACCACCCTTGCTGCGCATGCGCATACCCTCACCACTCCCCCTCTCCACTTCCCATCTCCCCTTTCACCCTCTCCCCTTTCCCCTCTCCACTTCCCCTCTCATCTTCCTCCCTCTCCATTTCCCCTCTCACCTCCCCCTTTCCACCCTTCCTCTGAAACGCGGGCTAGACATGCCCAAATTCTCTCCTGCGCAACGCCGCGATGAGCACCAGCGCATGCGCGCCCCCTCCCCCTCTCTCTCCTCTCCTACGCTGCTCCCTTCTCGCACGCCTGCCGACTGAGTTCCCCGCTCGCCCTGTGAGAATTAACGGCCAGGCTACAGGGAAGACAAGACGCGCGTAGCATTCCTCTTCGCGTTCCATGACGCGAGGTCGGTAGCATGCCCAAAGAACGCCAACGGAACGCGATCGTGCAAGTGCTCCGGCTTCGCATCGCCTCATGGTCCCCTTTAGCGGGAAATGGTGTAATTTTTGGAAGACTTCGGCGGTCGAGGCGATTTCGAATGGCAGTCTCAAAAACCCAAATCGCCTGAAATGAGTCGGAAATGTACATATTTGGTATGTCTTGTTGTCGAGCGGTGTCTGATGGAAGCCTGACTTAGCATCGAGCCGAGAAAAAATCACAGCATATCCACGGAGTGAATGATGATGAGTGGGCAGAGCTGCGGAGGTTCATCGGTAAACCGTGAATCTTCCGTGAATTCTGCCCAGTACATCATCACCGACGTGAGATCGGGCGCGTTTATAATAAAGGTTCGATGAGAGTTATGACGACTTGCAGCTGACTTTAATTTTACATGTACGCTGTGAATTTTCATTGTTTAGAAAACCATTGCTTTAGAAAACATCTGGCGTCTTTCGTTAAGCAGCTGGCGTCTTTTCGTTTTGCTTTAGAAACATCTGGCGTCTTTTCGTTTTGCTTTTAGAAAACATCTGGCGTCTTTTGTTGGTTTGTTTAATCAGTCAACGGCGTTTTGAACAAAATTTTTATTGTTGAATCACACACAGGCGAAATCTCACCAGGCACTACCTTGGAGGTAAACAATGGCTGCTAATGGGAATGAGAGACAGAAGAAGTCGGCTTTTAGCTAACACTTACACTTCTACTTCTACTAACGTTTCCTACTGGAACATGCCAATGGCTGCTAATGGGGAATGAGAGACAGAAGAATTCGGCTTTTAGTTAACGCGCACGCTGCGAATTTTTTATTCTTCAACAACGCACAGGAGAAATCTCCCACCGGCACCACCTTGGAGGTCAAGGTCTGGTACTAGCGTAAAGACTGGTTACGCACTACGAGGGACGAACGGGTGCCGCTTTAAGGAGCTTCGCCCCTAAAAATTTTCGCTCCCGCGATTTCTGCCTCGATGTCTTCTCGTCGCGGCATCTGGTAGTGCTCGCGCTTCAAGCATTCATTGATTTTCCTGGGGTCCATGCGCACCCTTAGTCGCCATTATGCTTCCTTACAATTACTAGGGGACTCACCCAGTCTGTCGGCTCCCCTGTTTTGGCGGTGATACCTGCCTGGAGCATTCGGTCCAGTTCCTGTCGTAGTGGTTCTTGCAGGGACAGCGGCACGTGTCGGGCCATCTGGACGACAGGCACAGAGTCCTCCCGTAGCACCATCGTGTATGAACGTTGAAGGCGCCCCGTGCCTGTGAAAACTTCGGGAAATCCTCCGCGCACTTGTTCGCGGTTGCATACCATTACCGCACTCACTGATCGCTTGAAAAGCCCCAAAGCCTCACTGGAGTGGAGCCCTAGAATTGTTTGACGTCTCTTGTTCACCACGAAAAAATCGATGTCAGCGAACTTGTCTCCTATAGTAGCTTTTGTTGTCACGATTCGCAAGTGCTTGATAATCCCTCCATCGTACGCTGAGCTACTAGGCTCAGTGTAGGACGGAGCTAGTAGGCTTCATTCGCATTCTTGGTTGGAGGCGTTCATACATGCAGTGCGGTAGAAGATTGGCTTGAGCACTCGTGTCCACCTTAAGCTCAACCACCTTGTTCGCCACTTGTGCTTGAACTATCCAATCTTGTAAATGGTTCACCCTGCTGGCTACGATGTCGAGAATGTCGAAGTCTTCGCTGCTCTTGACTTCCGCAACTTGCTTGTTGCAGTTGCATTTAAAGGCAAAATGATTTTTAACACCGCACCGCCGACAGGTGCGCCCCAATTCCGGGCAGTTCCGAGCCGCGTGTCGTCGCCCACACCTACGGCACTGGTACACTTCTGGGTACATGATTCTTCTGGGTTATGAGATTGCAAACATGGCGCATTCTGAAAAGTCTGTTACTTATACACAAAAAGAAACAATACACGGGAAAATATGTTGCTTAATTACGCTAAATTTACTCACAATCGCACAGAATGAGCGAGTTAATAATAGCAAAACGATTACTGTATCGGCAGATACGAAGACCAGGATGCAGTTCATTTAAACAGATTGCACCCGGCATGAAACCTAAACGAATAACCATATAGTAGGGGCAAATGATTGAGTATTTTACTGTGTTAGCTTATTTCGTAAAGCTCGTTTTTTTGTGGTAGCAGGAAATACGTTATCGGAGAGTTCATTGAAAATACTAGGAGCACACACATTTTCTAATACATTGCCAAATCTCGTTTGCTAAACCGCCCACGCCGCAGCTCGAGGTTTTGCCAAACCATGGTAAGATGAAAGTGGTAGAGCACGGGCAATTACGGGAATATGACTCAGCACTACAGGTTGGCCGGGGCCGCGTGCCTGGACATCATCATAAGTCTGTCTACGCCCTCTGCAGGGCAAAGGCCTCTCCCATGTTCCGCCAATCAACCCGCTCCTGTGCTTTCTGCTGCCACGTTATACCTACAAACTTCTGAATCTAATCTACCCACCTAATTTTCTGTCTCCCCCTCACACGTTTGCCATCTCTTGGAATCCAGTCAGTTCCCCTAATGACCACCGGTTATCCTGCCGACGTGCTAGGTGTCCGGCCCATATTCATTTCTTCTTCTTGATTTCAACTATAATTTCTGGCACATAAATCGCTTAAGTATAAATAAGCAGCCTGGACGTGGCTCCATATCTGCCCCAACCCAGTGGCCTCTCACTACTACTACTCAGACTAACACCCCACTGCATGTAAGCATCGCAAGCAAAAATTAGGAGCCCTTCATCAAAATGGAGTCAAGGGAAGCTCAGGGTGTGCGTGCTTCACCTACTATTTTTCTTTCTTTATTACTCTCTATCGCTCTGCGCAATGCTCCCTCCTAACTTTCCCTTTGTAGTTTTTCTCTCTCGCTTCCACGCTCTGCAGCTGTAACCCAGAGCGCAAACACGACCGAACGTAGTAACAATTCACTGCAGTCAATGACGGCAAGCCCTCGCCTTACCGACATCTCAGAGCTGCGCTGGAACCTGCCACCTTTTTTAAGCTTAATCTCCTGTTTCACTCATTCTGTATTAGTCTAACAAAGAAACGAGCCCATTGAACTATTTCCCTTCTTTCCTTTGATTATACATGATGTAAAACTGTTTGTGAGAGGATAGAACTGTCAGTCGTCCCTATAGGACCATTACCTAAGCGGTGATGGCGATGTCACAATGCTGACAAAGGCATTTAGCATTCGGTCCCTGATCATGAGCGCTTTTAATCGAAAGTATGAGTATGCTGCAGCCTTACAATGCACAGGAGCGCATGCGCAGTAGATCCATCCTTTGATGATTAGATTTTGATAGTAACAGCTACAGTAGTAGTGGCGGCAGTAGTAGTAATAACAGTATAGTAGTAGTAGTAGTAGCTCTATTAACATTATTATTAGTAGTAGTCGTAGTAGTAGTAGTAGTAGTAGTAGTAGTAGTAGTAGTAGTAATAGTAGTAGTAGTAGTAGCGAGAGGGAAAACAAGGCGAAGCTTGCACTCAGTCAAGCAAAGCTTGAAATAGCGAACTCGGACGATTCTGAAGTCTGATTTGGTTTCTTGGAGGTTGTAGCTAGGTTGTAGCTAGGTTAGTGAGGACACGGATGTCCAAACTCCAGAACATCCCGTACATCTACGGGCACATCGTCGTTGGCGCAGGGCTTCCATCGTTTCGGGCTCTTCTCGCAGCCATCCTTGCCTTTCCCGTTTCTTAGTATGGAAGTTTCACACTAAGCGTGCTAAGCCTGAAGGAAGAGCGCAGCTGCGTGGCCTTCTTTATTAATTATTTTAGGGGCGAAGCTCCTTATAGCGGCACCAGTTCGTCCCGTAGTAGTGTGTAACCAGTCTTAAACACGGCGGGGGCGTGCACACATGAAGGCTCCCTAAAGACAATGCGCTGCGACAGTACGTGATATGTATCGCCCTCTCCTCTCCTACGCTTCCCCCTTTTTCTCCTCTCCTACGCCCCCGCCCCCCCCCCTGTCTTGCCTCGCGGCGCAGCGGCGCCGACGCAGGCAGCGTCGCGGCAGCGTCTTGATTGAAAAAAAAAACACGGTCGATACCTCCGTCATAGGAATCGGAATAACACGAAAGTAAAGCGTGCCCTTACAGAAGTAACTGAATGCTTACTGTACATGGATATAAGAGAGGATATAAGGACTTTGATGATTGGTGGTACATCTCCATCCCGACGACTAACGTCCATGTTAAATGATTAAACAAACCCTTGTGGTAGCTGTAGTAGTTAACGGTGAAAGCGTAATCAGAGAACGAGGTGTGATAGACCAATTTGGATAGACAGAAGAGCGTCGCATATTGGACGCAGAACTTGGTCGCCATCCCGCGGCATGTTAAAATGTGATTGAACACCACGACCAGACCAGACGGAAACGCAAAGCGCGTCGTGCCACCCCGGTAGCCCGGCTGCGATTTTTCTCGGGGCGAGCGTGTGAGCATGGAACGCGGTGTTACAGCCAGGTGAGGCAGGCGCGCATCGCAGAGCTATTTTTGGTTTGTATTAGCGTGATGCTGAGCGAGGCCGACGCTTTTACGACGCTTGGGCAAAAGTCGCCACCTCGCGGTGTGTTAAGGCATTGACAAAATTCAGCTTCTATTGAAAACGCGCCGAATGGGACGGACGCGTAACGCGTTGCAGGTGCTAGTCGCGGAGGTCACAGCAATGACGAATTACTTTACCTTACCACTCCCAGAGGTCAACACCACCCAGCCGAACGGGAGAGTGGTGGATATAAAAGGCGCGTTCGTAGAGCTTCCAGAGTTTGTGACCGTGGCAGAGTGGATAGCGTGCCCGGCATCTGTTGTTGCGGACCGAGCGGTCGTGGGTTCGATGCCCGTTGACGGTACCTTTTTTTCTTTGCCATCTGATTGTGTACATTTTTTTTGACGTCATTTCCGTGATGGAAATACGTCACTGAAATATTGGTGGACCCCGGCATAAAACACTTTCGTGTTAAAAACCGACCGCTCGCGCTGCACAACAGGTCACTGACCACCCCTTATATATAGGCACTGGATTTTGACCTCCAAGGTAGTGCGTGTGTGCGATTTCTCCTGTGCATGATTAAACACTGAAAATTCACAGCGTACATGTAAAATTAAAGTGAGCTGCAAGTCGTCATAAGTCTCATCGAACCTTTAGTATAAACGCGCCCGATCTCACGTCGGTGATGATGTACTGGGCAGCATTCACGGAAGATTCACGGTTTACCGATGAACCTCCGCAGCTTCGCCCACTCATCATCATTCACTTCGTGGATACGCTGTGATTTTTTTCCTGTTTTCTTCTCTTAATCTTTGTTTCTTTCATCTCTATATTGTATCTGTTTAGTTCTATTTCTTCGTTTCTATTTCTTTCTCTTTCTGGCTCTTTTTATTTTTATTTCTCTTCCTGAAAAATCGGAATTACTTGTACTCAAGGCCCGCACGAGAGGAAGACCTCCAACTTGCGAAGCGCCAGACCCGTGGGTCACCCTCCACGGGGTGCAAATACCGAAGGTCGCCTCGCTTCGAGTACTCGGCTCGCACCTGCACCCCGACGGATCAGGGGCCGCCACGCTTCCCCGACTTCAACACACGATTATCCAACTCACGCACCTCGTAAGGAGAGTCGCCAATCGACGCAGTGGTCTGAAGGAACTAGATACCCTAAGAATCATGTAAGCTCTTCTAACCTCCACAATCACTTACGGAACTCCATACCTCGCTCGCAAGACATCTGAAGTCGATAAGCTGAATGTGCTGATCCGCAAAGCTACGAAGCTCGACATGGGGTTACCTCCGATGGCGTCGGCCACCAGACGCCTTATAATGGGGGTACACAACACCTGGCAAGAGCTGGTAGAAGCCCAACGAACTAGTCAATTCGAGAGACTGAGGCTCACGTCGACGGGAAGATCGGTCCTTCCGCGCCTGGGCTATGGGGAGCGCTACATCTGCGAAGGCGGACCGCAAAGTGAAGGTACCGCCATACCTCCGAGACTCACTGAGCATCGCCCAAGTGCCGCGTAATATGCATCCCGAGTATCATCGGACACGACGGACCACTCGAGTCGACACGATCCGAAGACGACGCCAGCACGATTCAGACGCCTGTTACGTCGACGCGGCTAAATACCCGGGCAAAAACGCCTACGCTTTAAGCGTAGTCAACGCAGGAGGAAAGGAGCTGGCATCTGCCACCGTCAGGGTGCGGAGATCCGAGGCGGCGGAAGAACGCTTGCGGCCTGAATGTCCAACGAGACGGAATGTACAACGAGACGGAATGTCCAGACATTTCGTCTCGGTTGGACATACAGTCTCGTTGGACATACACTCTCGTTGGACATTCCGTCCCGGTCACAAATTTCGCTTTTCCGTTTTCGTTCCACACATCCCAATATATATATGTATGGGTATAATAGAACGGAGGCGTTGTCAACAGTGATATAAATATTTATTTCCCAACAGTGATGGGAGGGGACCTCCCTTCCTCGGCGGATGAGTTTTAACTCATCCACAGAGGAAGGGAGGTCCCCTCCCGAAACTGTTGGGAAATAAATATTTATATCACTGTTGACAATAATATCTGGGGTTTAACGTCCCAAAACAACGCTATGATTATGAGAGACGCCGTAGTGGAGGGCTCCGGAAATTTCGACCACCTAGGGTTCTTTAACGTGCACCTAAATCTAGGTACACGGGCCTCAAACATTTTCGCCTCCATCGAAAATGCAGCCGCCGCGGCCGGGATTCGATCCCGCGACCTTCGGGTCAGCAGTCGAGCGCCATAACCACTAGACCACCGTGGCGGGGAATATCGATCACTGTTCACAACGCCTCCGTTCTATTATACCCATTACTCGAGAAGAACTGGCCCATTGAACCATATCTACACTTAAAAAAAAAATTATATATATATATATATATATATATATATATATATATATATATATATATATATATATAGATATATATTACAAATATACAAAATGTGTGTGTGTAAACTAATCTCGCCCCTACACACGCACACCTTTTTGTATATTTGTATTTTCAGTGCTTTTCTTTCACATACTACATTGAAAGTGTCTGCTCCATTGGTGATATAGCTACCAAAGTGACCGTTTAATTGTTACATGTGTACTCATCTTTTAGAGTGTTGTTGTATGCCCAACACGTGCGCATGACAATTGTTTTGCCACGCATGTTGCCCAAATCTCTCGTATTTCTATGTCGCATCTTAATCTGTGTTGCTTTACTTTTAATATTTCCCGTGCGACGGCCTCTTGTTTGTATTTTGAGTTACATCACTTATCTTGTCACTCCAGGTGGCATATCAAAATATATTGTCACTACGGTTTGTTTTGATACTTGTGGCGTTTTTCTTGTAATCACCATTCTGAGTGATACTCCGATTTCTGTGGCCCTTAAAACCGGCATATGCCTTGTATATTTTTCATTCTCTGACGAAGGCCGTGCCAAGGCCGAAACGTTAGGCATAAAGTATTGCTTTCTCGTACGGGCACAGACTTGGTTTCATATATATATATATATATATATATATATATATATATATATATATATATATATATAGAGAGAGAGAGAGAGAGAGAGAGAGAAAGCGCAAAGACACGAGGGAATAAAATAAGGACACAAGACGCAAAAAAGGAGTATTCAAAAATAAGAAAAAATATATATAAAAAACCCTCTTTTGCACCCGTTTGCTCGTCTTCGTATAACTTCATGCCTTTTCAACAAATCGAGTTGAAAGTTTGCGCTTTCCAAGCCTTTGTTATGTGCGTCTTCCCTAAAAATATGTGCCTGTAACTTTAGCACAGTTTAACAATTATGCAAAAAGAAATAGCCCGGTACCTGACTTTGCTGAGTAATCGATTAGCTTTCAGTTTGTTCGCCGTAATCCGTTAGTTTTTTTTTAAGTAATTGTAATCGCTGACGTTCTTCCACTGTAATGCGTACAAGTCTGTTCCCGTCCCAGTTTTTTTTTTTTCCACTTGAGCTTCACAGCACTAATATCGACGTCATTGGAAGAGTAATAGAAAAGCTTGTGTTCAGGCCAGTTCTGAAAAGTCCTCAAATGATTTTAAGCATCATAAAAAAGGTTTTATTGTCGCCACCGATTACCTGTATGCTATCTGTTGTAATGTAAAATTATTCACGCGAAGCACTTTGCAAAGCGCGAGCAAGATTGGCTACTTCGGGAATACTCTCAGAAAAAAAAATCACAGCATATCCACGGAGTGAATGATGATGAGTGGGCGAAGCTGCGGAGATTCATCGGTAAACCGTGAATCTTCCGTGAATTCTGCCCAGTACATCATCACCGACGTGAGATCGGGCGCGTTTATACTAAATGTTCGATGAGTTATGACGAGTTGCAGCTCACTTTAATTTTACATGTACGCTGTGAATTTTCATTGTTTAGAAAACCATTGCTTTAGAAAACATCTGGCGTCTTTCGTTAAGCAGCTGCGTCATTTCGTTTTGCTTTAGAAACATCTGGCGTTCTTTCGTTTTCCTTTTAGAAAACATCTGGCGTCTTTCGTTGGTTTATTTCAACAATCAACGGCGTTTTGAACAAAATTTTATTGTTTAATCACGCACAGGAGAAATGTCACCAGGCACTACCTTGGAGGTAAACAATGGCTGCTAATGGGAATGAGAGACAGAAGAAGTCGGCTTTTAGCTAACACTTACACTTCTACTTCTACTAACGTTTCCTACTTGAACATGCCGATGGCTGCTAATGGGGAATGAGAGACAGAAGAATTCGGCTTTTAGTTAAGGCGCACGCTGCGGATTTTTTATTGTTCAACAACGCACAGGAAAAATCTCCCACCGGCACCACCTTGGAGGTAAAGATCTGGTACTGGCGTTACGACTGGTTACGCACTATTACGACTACGAGGGACGAACGGGTGCCGCCTTAAGGAGCTTCGCCCCTAAAATGAGCAGTTCGCAGTGGATGGTCTGACGCTCTCTTGACTGGCCCGGTGCAGCGGAGCTGTAGGTCACCGCTCATTGCACGTCACTCTAATGTGCTGTGACGTCACTAAAACTTTCGTTACGCTTCCTATACATTCACGTCGGTGTCAGTCGCGCTAGCGATGGGTCTCGATCGCGAGAATGAGCATTTATACAGACTTTGGAAGTGATTTAAATATATTCTAAACGTTTGCTGCGTGCAATACTTCGTGCTGAGCGTCCTTGCTTACAGAGTATGCCTACAGCAGGCTTTTTACAGCCTCAAAATTTGGTAACACCGCCTCTTTAACGGCATGGTCTTTCCTAGACCGGCCTGCAGTTCTCTTGTAGCCGAAATGCCATGACATGTTTTCATCAAGGTAGTCAAAACTAAAACTGATATCCCACACTCAGCATGCTTCATAATCATTTCGTGGTTCTTGCGCGTAAAACCCAAGAATTTAATTTTAAAGGAAAATTTTTTCCCTAGCTTCTTCGACCCGCATTCTTTAAGAGGAAAGAAGAATTGTTCGAGGGGTTCGTAGAAAGCCAACAATCAAGCCAAGGAAAGCATAGGTACGTTATTTGTTGATGTTTTTTAACTGTAGTGTAATGAATATGACCTAAATTGAAAGGACTTAAATGGCACGAAAAAGCACACTCTCGGTGAGATTCGAACCCACAACTTTCGCATTACGCGTCTGATGCTCTAACAATTAAGCTACGACGGAGGGCGCTCCCTCGTCCACTTTGTTGGGTATTTACGTGAACTTGGTCCCTGGGAGTGTTAGCAAGCGCAAATCGTCGCCGTAATTATAAAAATGCGGGTTCAGATCCCACCTATGAAAAGGGTGCTTTTTCGTCTACTTGGATTCCTTTGAATATGGGTTATCATTGTTACATTGCAGTTAAAAAAAGCCACAAATAATGTCCCCAATGTTTTATTTGGCTTAATTGGCTGTTGGTTTTCTAACAAATAAGGGAGCTCCTCGAACAATTCTTCTTTCGCACTTTCATTGCAAGGGTTTCGTCCTGCCTCGTGACGCTTTCTGGCAAAAATAGTGTTTCACACTCGCCGCCTTAGCTACGAGTGGAGCTGGTAACACTCTCAGGGCCTAAACGCACATAGATACCGCACAAATTGGACGAGGGAGCGCCCTGTCTCGTAATCTTTTAAGGGGCTGTGATGTCCGATATATGACAGAGATAAACAGGAACAGCAAATTATGTAAACAAATGAAATAAAGCAATAAAGTAACATATTCAACATACATATGAAAACTAAAAATAAAAATAGAAATAAAACTAACAAAACTTGAAATTATGATAAATGCAGTAAAGCGAATACGGAAACAAAAATACGACGCCCGACGCCACAGACAGTCAATATTTGCAAAACACAAAAACTGCAATCTTGCTTTAGGCTATCTTAACCCAATGAATCAGTTCTCTGAGAAATTTCAAACGAGGGCACGTTTATCTCTTCTAAATTGGACGTTCCGTCTCGTTGGACATTCAGTCTCGGTGGACATTCCGTCTCGGTTGGGCATTCCGTCTCGTTGCACATTCAGTCTCGCCGGTCACGTGACCCATCGGACATTCAGTCTCGTTGGACATTCCGTCTCGTTGGACATTCAGGCTCTGAATCGTGGAAGAAGCGGCGATCGCCCTCGCCACTACGACAAGCACGGACGCGCTCGTAGTCTTCAGAGACTCCCAATCTGCTGCCCGCAATTACACGCGAGGCCGAATCTCAATTGAGGCACTCCAAATTCTGAGTAAGAGCAGCACTCCGCTTCCTTACACCTGCGCAGTGTGGGTGCCGGGGCACGAGGAGCTCGAGGGAAACAAAGGGGCTCACACCGCGGCCCGTGGTCACGTCAACCGGGCCTCCTTCAGCGCCTCGCTCAAACCGCGGTTAGCCAGCGCTGCAGCAGAAGTGCAGACCGTACCCCCGACGTATAACGCCACACTGCAACACCATCGCCTAGCTCGCAGAGTGAACCCGCCACCTCACCCCAAGGTGACTAAGGAAGAAACAACAGCATTCCGAAGACTGCAAAGCAACACGTACACGCACGGTATCCTGCTACATCGCATCAACCCGACGCTTCATGCATACCACTGCCCGATAAGCGACGTTCCCGACACACTGGCACACCTCATACTCGAGTGGCCGTGGCGCCACCAAGATGAGGATAACAAGCCCGCAACGATCGCACGCAACAACCTCCTCGCCGAGACGTGGGAGGCCAAGATCTCCGCATGGGACCTAGACGACCAACGACGACTCGTCGCCAGGGCCCGGGAGGCGATCGCGGCCAGAGGGTTCCTGGACTAAGGGAACCTCCCACCTTGGGTGACCCCAAGCTTACGAGCTCGGGAACACTGTTACGGCCAATAAAAGTTTATTTCATCAACATTTCTTTGCTTTCTTCCTCTATGCTTTTCTGTCTCTCTTTTTGTTTCTTTCTTGATCCTTCTATTTTTCCTATATATTTCGCTCTGTGCTTGATTCTTTCTCTTTGCTTCTTTCGCTGTCTTTCTTTCTTTTTATGTCTTTATTCCCTTTATTCCTGCCTATTTTTCTCTCTTTCTTTCTACAGCTTTCTCTGTCTCTTAGTGAACCAGTGTGGAGTAGTGGGATTTGCCGAATTTCTGTGGCACATTCCCTATGATGATGATAATTTTCTGATTGCCTACACAAAAACAGTAAGCTTAAAGAGCCTAGCTATTAAAAGGAAATGAATCATGAAAAATAATATCAAGCTTACTGTTAAAAGGGCCCTGCATCATATTTCCAAACAATCATCGGATAATCTCAATAACGGAATTTATTGCCTGAGCAACGGCTTCTGTACAACATTTTACGAATAAATCAATTACGAGCGGAGTTTACAGGGATATGTCGCACGCTAAGATCGCTTTTAAATATTAATAATTTGTACGCCGACTCAATGAGAAAACTGTGTGTCCCTCAGACCGTCGTCATGTAACACCAATCACTTTAACGTAATAAATATATAAACAAAATAAAACCTCCTCTTGGTACCGAGTTTCAAACCTACGACCTCACTATTCTAAGGCGAGTGTTCTAATCACTGGGGTAAACGCGAAGGCATCGAGAACGCCATTACACACCTTGTATATAACACAACACCTTGTATGAAGGCTTCGCTGAAAACCCTCTGGAGGACAAGGTGTCTAGGCGACTTGGAAGACATCGCAATTGCGGAAAATTGCGTCTTTGTGACAGTTAAATACCAGATTCGCGTTTCGGTGGTAATAAGGTGCGCCTTTTGTGGGGCCGTTCGAGAAGCTGACGAACGCAAGAACGGAGTTTAAAGGCGCCGTGCCGATGGTGCTCGACAGGAAAGCTCCCGAGATCCTCGAAGCTCAACTGCTAGAGCGACGCACCATTGCATCACCTCACCCGAAACTGAACAGACGGCAATCTAGAGACTGGCGCCGACTGCAAAGGAACACATACCCCAACGCACTTTGTAAGATACAACCATCCGAATATCGCGACGAATTACCTTGGTGCGGAGGAATACCAACACTGACACACGTCACATACAGGTGTCCCTGTATGTAATAAAATAGAAAAAAATAAAATACAAAAAGTTACACATAACGAAGAAAAAAACTTAAAATTAAAAATAGATCAAAAATACAATACAAGAAATAAACATAAGAGGTTGTCTGTTACTCTCCGCACATACTTCGCAATCAAATTCTTTGCCTAACTATATCGCCCAATAAAAACACGTGTACAGATGCGCGCACATTTCCCGCTGGGGAGTGTTGTAATCAGAGGTGCTTTATATTTTTATCAGATGCAACGCAGCTCATGGCGGAGTTCAATCCGGGGGTGTGCGACGTGACCACCCTTACTGCGCATGCGCAAACCTCTCCACACACCTATTTTCACTCCCCTCCCCCTCTCCCCTCCCTCTCCTCCTCTCTACTCCCCCTCTCGCGCGCCTCATTCTCTCCTGCGACGAGTAAGCAGCAGCGACGCCTCCGGCGCCTTCAAGTGGCACGAGCGCCCTATGGCCGCCTCTGTTTCTGTGGCTCTAAACGCCGGGCGCTCGTGCTCTCCTTCCCTCGCTGAAGAATTCCACGACGACACCAATCGCATAGACTGCAGAGAAGCAGACGTACATAATCTTGCGACATTACGGGAGTCGAATACCTCGGACGCCCCGGCAGTTCCACGCAGCGGGAGCTGAATGGAGACTGGAAGACAGTGCTGATTCTACGCCAGAGGAAGGCACAGGCTCGAGAACACAAGAAAAAAGGATTACACCATCTCCCGCTTGAGCTATCTCGCCGCTGCTTCGCATCAACACATGGTTCTCTTTAGCGGGAGATGGTGTAATAACATGGATTGAAGAGTTGAAAAATTCGTGAACACGGGTTCTCACTGGAGCCAACGTTTCAGCAAGCCGCCTTGTATTCCTCAAGGCTGAAACCGGTCATGCATTGTCATTATCATACCATGTATTTCCATTCATACCCTGCGGGGTCATTGCCAGATTGTGCGTTGTTTGTTGTAACGCCATGTCTACCCATTCAGCCACTGAGTCTAGTTGAGGCTACGTGGTGTTTCTTTCTTTTTTATTTGTTTCATCACCATTCGGGCCCCAGGGCCTTACAAAAAGGAGCAGGTTACATTCCTAACATAAAGTAATAATTTAAAGCTTAAAAAAAGAGGATTCATGGATACAATAAATAAGAATAACAATAGAGGCCGTATAGTACAAGGAGGAAAAAAATAGAGTTGATCGAGAACACATAGCATCAAGAGATCTTCTACAGCAAATAAAGAATCAAGCGAAATAGAGCTCAATACAGTCACATCTGCCTATCAACCAAAGAACGTATCGTTACTATACAGGATGTTTTCTTTAGACGAAACCGATTTTTCATCAAGATGCTTCGGCAGTAGGGCTCCTGTCGTCTTCGCAGTCCAACTCTTCGGCGGGGCGGAAAACCTCGACGCACCTACACTTAATTCCAAAATAGTAATTAACAAAAACTCGTTAATTAAGATTTAAAACAAACTGATAGGTAATTAAAAAGATATGTATAAGCAATTGAAATTAACTATACATGGCTATCTTATACGTGGTTTTTCCTGCGTGACGCGCCTTACATGGCTACCCTCTGCTTTATCCTCTGCCGTCCTCCATTCCTTCTTCACCCTCGCATTAGCCCTCACGCTCACTTCTTTTTTCCGTACCCTTGCATACTTTACTATAGATCACCATGGTTTTGCTGCCAAGCGAAAGCATGAGATGTAAGGAGGAGACAGCAGATGATATGAGATTACATCAGACATCAGGTCGGGCCAATAAAGTGCACTTCACCTAAAAGGACGGCTATTTCGAATACCACAGGAGAGCCATACGTCGCTGACCGAGAATACTAAAGCACTAAACCTTCTGTCGTCAGAAACTTAGCAGGGTACTTCTGCGCATGCTAAAACAACCTCACTGCGACATCCCTTACGGCTGCAATCTGAAACGTTTCCTTTGATTCTTAGTACCGTCAATTACTTCTTCATTACTGCCGATCGCTTCTCACTTCACTTTGCAGTGCTTTAGTGGACATAGGCGTCTTGGATGACGCATACAAGGAGGCTCGTCGATGGCTTTCTTGCTTTCTTCAAGCACTCGTGATCACGCCGACGGTCATTTTTCGCCTTCCATGAGGCATCCAAGGCCTTCACTGTAATAAAAACTGTGGCCAGCTCCACTCTACGTGAACGCAAGGCCTGGTCCCCAGTTGTTTCTCCTTTCGCAGCAGTTTTCTTTTCCAGGCGCGCACCTCGAGTTCGGCTCGATACCAGCGTTTCCCTCGTGCTTCTCTGGCTGTCACCTTGGGATTTACGCCGTTGCCGTTTGGCTGTTTTCTAAAGTAGGGTTGTGCAGTCGACGTTGTCGTTCTTCCTCTGTTCGCTTAGCCCTGCCGGTGGGATCCGCTCTTCGTCGGAACTGCCGCTCTCGGACAAGCGCGCGCTGTCGTTCTCGGCGAGTCTCCTCAGCGAAATTCATGGCGGGAGACCTTGACCGACGGAGAGGGACGCTGTCGCCCGTGGCGCAGTTTGCACGTTCATGCTGTGGCAGCAGTGGACGCACTCGGTCTGTCGACGCTGTACACGCGACAGGGTGAGCGCGGCCGCAGCCATGCCCTCGTGCGACGAAGCTCCACGGCTGTTTTACTTGAAACTGCGTGGTCAAGGATGGACGCTGTTTGACTTCGGTCGATGAATGCATGGCAGTTAAAAAAACTCACACCACCTCCCGCTAAAGGGGACCATGGGGCGATGCAAAGCAGCGTTTCGGCATGTCGAGACCGCGTTTCAGACGGGGAGGGGAGAGGGAAAGTGGAGAGGGGAAGTGGAGAGGAAAAGTTGACAGAGAAGGTAGAAAGGGAGAGTGGAGAGGGTAAAGGTGAGTAGAGAGGGGAACTGGAGAGGGGAACGCGAGAGGAGTGGAGAGGGGTAAGGGGGAGTAGAGATAGAAAGCGGAAAGGGGATGTGGAGAGGGAAAGTGGAAATAGGGTGAGAGAGGGAAGGTAGAGAGGGGGTAGGGGAAAGGATAGAGAAATGGCAGAGGAGGTGTAGGAATAGGGCCCTCGGCATGCGCAGTAAGGGTGGTCACGCCGCACACCACCGCCACCACCGGATTGAACTCCGCCATAAGATGCTTCGCATCTAAAAAATGGCCGCGTATCTGCATGCTTCGCTGCAAATGTTGTCGAAAGACGATAGTCGTCTGCCGGCCGTACTACATGAGTCCTCGTCCTCTATGTTGAATCGCCGCATCTGCCTCGAAGCGTCGCATTTGCAGCGCAGCCCAAAAAAACACTAGCATTTTCCACGCAGCCTAAGAAACACTAGGGTCTCTAGAATTACGTATCTATGTATTTCTAGTGCATGAACACACCACCTAATATTTGTGTATTGATGTTGCGCCTCAGATATGCGTAACATTTGCTTTTTTGATCGACAATGTTCACAAGTATGAACAGCGGTTCACGATGGCTGGGCGTTCCGCAAGTGGTTAATTTTGGCCGGGTGGCTGAATCGGGTGACAGACGGACCAAAGTTTCTGCGTTTAGGTTCCCCAAGAAAGACCAGCGGCTTTAATACGGTGAACCATTCAATGTACCGCGTACCCCATGCGTGACAGCTGTCTGCAGGTGTCCATAATTCCTGTTTAGAAAAAAAATATTTACACTATGAACAGAGCATACATCCTGCGTGACATATCAGTGTTCAGGGATACATTCACATATTCACAACTGCACATCACAAAAACTAACACTTTCACATAGGGCGAACAGCAGAAGTCTGATCAACATAACAACAAATGAACATAGCTCACTATTGACACAACAGGGAATAGGGTAAAAGGGTAAATGGGTGGGTGAACATACTCTTTCATCGTGTACCTCACCGTGGTGGTAGATTCACTAGGACATGAGATATCAAGGTGGCGAACACAGATCAAAAGGGCGACAAGACAAGCACACAAACTCCGAACCGACGGTTCGGCCTAGCACCCTGTCGGCCGAAAAATAAGTTGGACTCGATCACGCTCAACGCCGACAAAAGGGCATCACCAATGCCGCAGAAAATCGCGCTCCCCCAAGAAGAAAAGCTCCTCAGAGAGGAACGCGAGGATCTCACGCCTCATGCGCCCCTGTATCGGCCATAAAGCACGTCGACGGGAATTCCCAGCGACGGCTTCGCAGCGATTGCGCCAAAGGCTGAACAGGCCGGCAACTAGTAAGAGTGCCGCGAAGCGCCCTCGTGGGAACCCGCCGCCGGACACGAACCCTCGGACACCCTGTCCACGAAAACCAGCATGGACCGCACGGGTTGGTCTCAACCATGACGCAGTTCGGGCAAGTGGAGGTGCGTGCCACCTGCCATCGTTGCAGCCGATCTCGAGTGGGGAGCAAGCCCCAGCCCCATCGCCAAACGAAGTCACGAAGGTGACCCGGCAACGCCGCTGCGGTCATGTGCTTCCGCGGCCGACTCATTACCGCATGCCGGTGTCGGGGTACTAAAGGCTGCACTAGGGCGGCCATTGTGTCCACTACTTTCGCTTCGGCTACATCGATCTCGGTGCATGTTGTCTCTAGACGGCGGTGGAAGGCTAGGAGGGCACGATACACAGTCGGCAAATGAGGACTGCAGACTACAGTTGAAACGACCAGCGGGTACTAGGACACGTAGGGATGGGCCCAGGTGGTAATGCGCGAGTGTCTGCGCAGGCGTACCTTCATTATTTAAAACGCGCAATAAAGTGCGGAGAGACAGGATGGAAGCCGTAACGGCCACGTCGGGGAACGCGAAGCCTCCTCGGCTGCGCGGTTGCGCTAACGTGGGGCGCGATAATAATTCCGTACCACCAGACCAAAAGAACGAGGTGATTAAACGCTGAACCTTCTGTGAAACGCAGAGCGGGGGAAGGACGGTGTGACATAAGTACCAAAATTTGCCGAGGTATACCGATTGCGACAGGTACCGGCGTTCTAAAAGGGAAAATCGAAGTGCTTAGCAGCGTCTATGTTTTCTGTTAGAGATTGTATAACAGATGCCCAGATATTTTCGTGTATACCGAAAGCATTGTAAGTGACACCTAGTATCTCCACGGTGGGGGACCATTGCAAAGGTAACGTGATGTTAATACGTCCGGCAGGGTTTCCAATGATGAAATACTGACTTTTTGACAAGTTTAAACGAGCACCGGAAATCCCACCGAAATGGGAAAAGGCATTGAGGACGTGCTGCAGTGACTATTCGTTGTGTATGTACAGAGTAATATCATCGGCATAGGCAGTTACTTTAACTTCAGTGCGGCCAGGAAGGGGTAAGCCACGAATCTGTGGATCTCGTTCGATAGCCTTTAAAAAGGGCTCTAAGTCAAGGACGAATAAGACGGGGGAGAGAGGACAACCCTGACGGGCTCCTCGTGTAACCTGGAATGGGCGGCTCTCGCGCAAATCTAGGAAAAGGGTACTCTCGGAGTTAGCGTACATAGCACGGATGCGGCGAATGAACTTGTCAGGAAAACCGAATGATTGTAAGACGTTGAATAAATAGGTACGTTCAACGAAGTCAAAAGCTTTTTCCTGATCTAAGGAAACCAGTAACCCCTGGGCGCATCGTCCAGTGGTGTACTGCATTATGTCACGCGTGAGCCAGGTATGACTATGAATGTCGCGGCCTGGAATGGAACAGACTTGGTGGGAAGCGATTAGCGATGGAAGAGACGGACTGATGCGGCGTACCAGAATGTTAGCGAGGAGTTTGTAATCCGCATTGAGAAGGGTTATGGGGCGTCAATCTTCGGGTCGCATGGATTGGGAGTCTTTCTTGGGTATCAGTGTGATACGGCCGCTACGGAAAGAGTGCAGGAGGGAAAGATCGTGGATGCAGCGCCTGATGACACGTGACATAAATGGGCCAATAATGGGCCAAACTCGATGTAGAACTCGACGGGGAGGCCATCGGGTCCAGGGGCCGAACCCTTTTTCATTGCATTTAAGGCATCTTTGATTTCAGAATCCGATGGTGGCGATAGGAGAGTGTCAGAATCCGCGTTGGAGTAACGGGGTAAATCTTGTAGGAGGGAGTGCAAAGAAGCCCCTGCGGCAGAACTTACGCTAGTAGCTGACTGAGCCATAAATTCAGTGGCGCGTGAAAGCCTGGAAGTCGCGTGAGCCTGTAGCGGCAGGAGTCATATGGCGTAGCGTGTGAGCAGGCGAGCCGCACGGACGGATGAGCGCCCGGCGTGCATACCGGAGGACCTCAGGGTGTGCACATGGCGCACGTCTACAGCGCCAAGCTGCCGCTGAGAGTGAAGAGGCGCGCATGATACGCTGGTATCTGTCTACTAGCTCTGCTTGCCATGCACGAATGACGGGAGAGGGGCATGGGTCCCGGTGGGCAATGCGGATTTTCTGCATTAAAACGTTGGCGTCCTGCGTCACACGAGCGCGAAGTGTCCTACCCGACGCACTGCAATGGTGACGCCATTGTTCTTTCTGATGATCCCAGTCAGTGAGATTTGCGTCACTATGTGATGCGCGTAGTGCTCGGGACAAACCTTGGGCCGTCTGAAAGTCTTGAAGGACGCAGCAATCCAGGCGTCATGGCCTCTGAACCGCCGGCGTCCCCGCAGGCAGGTGTAAGGTCAGCGCAACCGGGCGGTGGTCACTTATATACACGGGCGTAGGTGGTAGTGACAGCACCTCAACATTGCGTACAAAGGCCATGAGGCCGGGGGATACATATGCTCGATCAAGTTTACTACTCGACGTCGCGCGAAGCCAAGTATAAATATACCTCCCGCCATACGTACGGTCATATACATCTGTCAGTGACAACTGTTGTACGAGACGCTCAAGTTCTTTGGCATTCCAGTTAGACCGGCCGCGACCTGGACCTCGGACGTCGGTGTGGGAGTCTAAGACACAGTTGAAATCTCCTAAAAGTACCAAATGTCGAGAATTTAAAAGGTAAGTGTCAAGGGAGCGAAAAAATTCGGCAGAGTTTGTGGACACCGCCGGCCCATAGACGCCAACAAATCTGATGCGCAAAGAAAAAAACGTGCAGTCGAACGCCAGCACGCGTCCAAAGGCATCGAAAGCGACATGGTGGTCACGCAGAAGGCTGCGGTTAAAAACAATAGACAGATTTAGTTGGGCGTCCCCAACAACGTACGGACGCAGCCTGCCAGCCATCTCCTACGGCAGGCTGCGTCCGCACGTTGTTGCGGACGCTCAACTAAATCTGTCCAGTAACTCCGACGCCGGTCGAACGCGCGCTAGCGAACGAAAAATAACAATCAATGGTAAATGCGCGTTTGAATGTCAGAACATCTGAGAGCTTGAAAAAGTTAGTTTCCTGCAGAAAAAGTACGTCACAAGATGTTGAACGCGCAAAATTTATAATTTCAGCCTGTTTTTGAGGGTTGCGAAAACCATGAACATTATATGTAATGACTTTTAAAGTGAGAACCATGATGAAAGAGAAGATAAGGATACAGAGTAAGGGACGGAAAGGCAGAAGTATCTTCAATGGGCGCGGGAGGGGGTGAACGCGCCCCGCAAGTGGTTCAGTCATTTCTTGCGGCCGGGCGACGCACCGGAGGCGCGGGGCTTCCGGGGTCGCGTTGGTGCCCGCAAGGGACATCTGTCACGGCTATGGGTTTCTGAGTCGCTGCTGGAAACTCGGTGACGCTTGATGCTGCAACTTCGAACGGAGGGGGGCACTAGAACGTCGACATTTTCCCGACTGATGTCGCTGGGAGTAGCGTCTTCGTCAATTTGTAGGGGCGTCTCACTTGAAGAGCTGTCTGAGTCTTCAATGTGGACGGTTCCGTCATCTGTAGACGGAGACTCCTCAACAGTAGGAGGAATCGCAGACGATGAGGACGACGTGTGACTAGCGTTGGACGTCACGCTGTCGTCTGTAGACGGAGACTCCTCGATGGTAGGAGGATTCGCAGACGAGGAGGCCGCGTGACTAGTGTCGGACGTCACGCTGTCGTCGGCGTCTGTCCGCCCAGCAGATACGCTGTGGAGCGAGGTGCCGGCATGTCGTTCGATGGTTATGACCGGTGGGCGCGAGACGCACACCTGATCATCGGCCGTGGAAGCGCTGGCCGGGTCTGGGCTAACCGGGGACGCAGCGGGCGTTGGATGTGGCGTAGCGTCCTGTGTGTTTTGATCTTGGGCAGGGCCTGGGACAGGTGTCGGTGGGACCTCGCCTTTGTCCGAAGCTGGCGTCTCGGGTTGAAGCGGCGGGAAGTCCTTAGAAGCTGCCTCTGAGTACGATCTTCTGACAGTGCAGGCGACGGTGGCATGGGGGTCTCCACAACGACGGCACGGAAGGGAGCAGCCCTTTCCGTCGTGGCCATAGGTGCCGCACCACCCGCAAAACGGCGCCGTGCAGTTCATCCTGAAGTGGCCACTTTCTCCACAACGTCGACACACGCGCTGAATACATTTGTAGTCACAGGTCACTCGGTGACCTGCCACCCTCAGGTAGTTTGGCACAGGGGACGGCGATTTCATTTCCTTGCGTACGTACCGCGTCCCAGTGGTCACTGTCGGGCCCCACCCTATAAGTCCTCTGGTAATGTGGAGAACCTTTCCGTAAGGAGACAACGCCCGGGCGAGGGCCTCACTGGGGATGCGGCACGGCAGAAAGAGAACGGTGACCTGCGTTATTTGAGGGCCCAGGGGCACAATGGCGATGCGTTCTCCTCGGATGTTGACGTGCGACGCGTCCACAATTTGAGCCAGAGCGGCTTCACTGTTGACGGTAACTTGGTAGTTCCGGCCTCCGAAGTGTTGAACGCAGTATACTTCTTCGATTCCTACTATTGAAGACGTCGCGTCAACGACGTCTTTGGGACTTGCCCCCTCAGGGACAACGACATCGAAGGCTAACGCCTTCTTCGGTGGCTGGCTTGCCATGATGGGCGCCCGCAAGCCCAAGGACGCCCTGAAACGCCAGTACTGTAAAGCACGCAGCAAGAGTATTACAGGGCAGCTTTAATAAAACGTTCCGCTGTTCGAGATACGAGCTTTCATACTGGTGGGACGCCGGTTGAGCTCTCAAGGGGTGCGGACGCACATCACATGCGCGCCGCACTTTTTCGAATTTTCCACCGTAAGCCGGAGCAGAGGCGACTTTTTCTGTGCCGTGACCTTACTGTCTACCCACCCGGTAGCCTTTCCAGAAAAAGAGGGACCTTGGCAGGTGATATTTCCATGGCAAACAGCCCTTTTCACCCGGACGACGCTGTGTCGACGAGTCAAGCGTACCCCTAGGCCTACCGGGCGGCCGAACTCGACGCGGCGGCGCGAGACGCGGACTCGCGTCGCTCTGCCTCACCATGGCCTATGGCGTGGAAGGAAACGACCTTGATCCATCGGAGCTCAACGACGGGTCATGGACACTGGCCCTTGATATGCAGAAAAAATACAGACGCCGGACCGGGACTGTATCAAGCCCGATCAACGGAGAGACTACGCTGACAAGTGAGTCGGTGCCAACGCCGAGACGCCAAGCGCGCCCGCCACCGACTGTGCGACGGCGACCCATGCCACGCCTTCCGGAGGACGATTACAAAGTGGTTCTTCGTCCGAATGGAGCCATCAACTTGACTGACGTTGGACCTGCGATAATCGTGGAGGCCATATGTATCGCCGCCAGCATCGACTTTCGGCTGGCATTCAAAGAAGACCAGGTGAGAATTCATCCAATCAAAAATACCGTTACAGTCAGCACACCGGACCGCCTACGAGCCGAAGCTTATCGCAAGATCACGCAACTACAGCATGAACGAAACGCCCTCAGCATACCTGTGGCTGCATATGTCCCAGCACCCGACAACTCGGTGAAGGGGGTAATATATAAGGCACACAGCTATGAAGATGACCAGGCCATATATGAGGAAGTTTCGGGCAGGAACCCTGACCTGCCGGTGGTGAGCGCGAGAAGATTAGGTCAAACTAATCATTGCGTGATCACTTTCGCAGGGGACAAGCTCCCGAAGTATGTCAGATACCTGGCCCTCACCTTCGAAGTTTTTCCTTTCCGAGAGAGACTTGAAGCCTGCTTCAATTGTAGGAAGTTGGGACACCGAACTGACGTTTGTCCCAAACCACGACCACAAGTACCAAGATGCCGGCGATGCGGTGAAAAACACACACCGCCACCCGAGGGAGAAAGACAGACCTGCCCTCCGTCCTGCGTAGTGTGCGGCGGAGGACATCAAACTGGCAGCCGCAATTGCAAATATCGCTTCATAACCAAAAAGCAGCCCGGCAAGCCAGTCGCAGCCGACAATGCAAAGGAGCAAGAAATTGACAAACCAGCTCCAGACAGCATTCCAAGCCAACAAGGTACCACCACTAAGAACAAGACGGCAGCGACCTGGGAATCCAGATCAAAGGAGAACAACGGAGGGGAGTCCCGGAGCCGCTCAGAATCTTTTCCACCCTTGCGAGGTCGGAGCGAGAGCAGAGACCGCTCAGAGTCACGACCACGGAGAGACCACTCGAGCGAGAGCCGAGGGGAGCGATCGACGCTCGACGTCCCGCCCGCGGGAAGACCGCTCGAGTTCATCACACAAGCAAGCGACCTCCAAAGGAAACAAACCTGCACCGCAGCCCCGTCCCAAGTCACATCAAGACTCGCAGGTGAGAGAGCTGGCGGAGCAGATCAAATTACTTCAGCAACACTTGGCTGCAGCTAATAATGAAATTCGGCAGCTAAAATGTAAACAAAACCCCACTAATATTACCCAAACTAAAAACGCGAACGAAATCGTGGCCTGCGTTGAACGTAAGGTAACTACTCAAGATGACATGGACACTGACAGTGTGCGTAACGCAAAACGAAAGGCTGTTAGTCCGATAGAGCCCACTACGGCAAATGAAACAACCGAAGTGTTGGACTCACGAATGACAAACCTTGAAACTATGATGGCAAAATGATGACTACTATGTCCAACCAGGTAATACAGATTAAACAACTGACAGAGAGCATTACATCCCTTAGCTCAACAGTGACATCGCTCGTAATTCACACTGGGCTTTCAATGGTACAACAACCTCCCTTAACTCAAGCTGAGTCACACAGCCAGGAGGTTGTCGATGCGCCAGAAACAATGACAACCACGACGCGCAACCCGGAACCTCGACGCGCTGCCGGGGGGCCAATAAGATCACACAGCGCGAGCTCAGCGCGCATGGAACCTCATAGGCGATCGTGATGGCCAACGCACCTATAACAATCTGGCAGTGGAATTGCAGAGGCTTCGGCCGAAAACGCCGAGCTCTGGAATACACGATTCAAAATTATTCCACTAAACCCGATATTCTGGCCCTCCAGGTAACTTTCACGGCGGCGAAATTCTCTGGTTTCTCCCCTTACAATGAAATTGCACCCCCGGGTGCTTCTCCCGTCACGGCACTCATGGTCCATAGGAATCTAACTGCCAATGAAATAGACCTAGATTTCAAGGCAATCTCATATACCTTTGTCGAAATTTTACCAAAACAACGACTAGAACAAACATTATATATTCTAAATGTATATAGCTCCCCGAGAGATAAGAGCAAGCTGTATCGAAACTCTTAGATAAAGCCTATAAAGTTGCAAACCGAGCACCACTTGTGGTGCTTGGCGACTTTAATGCTCGGCACTCAGCTTGGGGCTATCTTAAATGTGAAAAGAAAGGCACAAAGCTCTGGGAAACCGCCCAAGATCTCGGCTACACCCTCCTTAACGACCCAGAACGTCCCACCCGCATAGGGAACAGCGTCAGTCGTAATACCTCACCCGACCTTACATTTATCAGAAATATCGTCAATGCCACCTGGGAAAATTTAGAAATAAATGTAGGGAGCGATCGCTACATTTTATCCACAAGGATCCCATGCAGGGGTTATAAACGAAATAGGCCTAAAGTCATGCATACTCGATGGGACATATTTCGTTTCATTCGAGATAAACGCGAGTCCGCACCGATTACAAGCCTTGAAGAATGGGTGTCCACCCTTGTACAAGATGCAGATAATTCAACCTTAGAGGTAGAAGTAGAAGAGGACAGTCCGACTCCGGACACCAAACTAATCCACTTATGGTCCGCGCAGCAAAGTCTTCAAAAGTGGTGGCTAACGCAAAAACATAACAAAAGCCTCCGTAAACGCATTGCACAGCTCGAGCGCGACATTGAGCAATACTAACAACTAAGCCAGGAACACTGGCATCAACTTTGCGACCGCCTCAACGGGCAGCTGGGGTGTAAAAATACGTGGTTCTTGCCTAAACATCTAATTGATCCTGACCAAACTAAAACGGCGTCGCAGAAAAACCTTCAACGCTCCTTTCCGGGAGATAACGATGCACTTATTAAAGAACTTAAAAATCGATACTTTAACCTTACTACAGATCTCCCTGCACCTACCACTTACACAGGAAAAAACAACGAAGAATTAGGCAGAGAAATTATGGAATCTGAGGTTCGAGCGATTCTAATGAAAATCAAGACCACGTCAGCCGCTGGAGAAGACCGCGTCACCAATAAAATGCTACGTAATCTAGATGACTCCTCAGTAACGGAGATCACTAAACTCTTTAATACCCACTGGAAAGAGGGCACCATACCAATCAGCTGGAAGCATGCCAAAGTAATTTTTATACCAAAATCAGGCAAAAAGTTGGAATTCGAAAATCTCCGCCCCATTTCTTTAACTTCATGCCTTGGCAAGGTTTTGGAGCATGTAATTTTAAACCGACTCAACGAGTACTCGGAGAGAGAGGGGCTTTTCCCCCACACAATGATCGGATTTAGGCCAAATCTGTCTACGCAAGACATCATGTGGCAGATACAACATGATATTCTCGATCCAGGTCCCATTAGAGCCACGCGCACCATTCTTCGGCTGGACGTGAGCAAGGCCTTCGACAATGTGTCCCACGCGTCGATACTTGCCAATCTGACCGAAATGAATGTAGGCAAGCGCGTATACACTTACATTGCCAGTTTTCTTAAGGACAGAACTGCGGAGGTCCATTTGGGTGACATCAGAAGCGGATCTTTTCATTTAGGAACCAGCGGCACCCCTCAGGGCGCAGTGCTTTCCCCCTTCCTATTTAACGTTACCATGCGAGCTCTCCCTCCCTTACTGGAGAGGATTCCTCACATAAAGCATTCCATCTACGCGGACGACATCACCATCTGGACCAACAGTGGCTCGGATGGTGAGATCTCAGACGCGCTACAAGAGGCCGCAGACACAGTACAAAATTTCGTTAAACGAAACGGTCTTGTGTGCTCTCCCAAAAAATCTGAACTCCTAGTGATTAGGAATAAATCTCACAAACCCAGCACTAAAGGGGACTCGGCTTCTCCTATCTGCGTGAATATGGAAGGTGGACCGGTCCGACCTGTTTTAACGATCCGAGTGCTAGGAATGCTAGTACAGCACAGCACACATAATTCAGAAGCAATAGCGCGGCTGCAAGCCACGGCCCGCCAAATATGTGGCCTGCTAAGGCGCGTAGCCACGCGACATCATGGAATGAAGGAGGCAGATCTATGTCGGCTGACCGAAGCCTTCCTGATCAGCCGCATTGTGTACTCCTTCCCATACTATCACCTCCGCCTCTCTGATAAAGAAAAAATAAATAGTATAATTCGCATGGCATACAAATCGGCCCTAGGGCTCCCTAGATATGCAAACTCCGAGCGATTACTACAATTAGGCATTTATAACACCCTCGATGAACTAATTGAGGCACACAAAAATGCGCAGCTAGCCCGTCTGTCAAGTACCGATGCGGGTAGAGGTGTCCTGGACAGACTAGGCATGAACCCTGTTATGGATTCGGCGGGGCGCACTTCGCTACCCCAGGCGATCAGACGTCAGCTCGTGGTGAAGCCTCTTCCCAAGAACATGCTATCGGGCAGACATGACGGAAGGCGGTCTGCCAGAGCGAAAGACCTTTATGAAAAACACAAAAACAACCAATTCGTTGCGTACGTGGACGCGGCCAAACAAAATGACCAATGGTATACCGTAAGTGTGGTGACCGGAGAGGGGCAGATTATCAATACCGCCTCGGTTCAGGTGCCCTCCGCCGTAGAAACTGAAGAGACCGCTATTGCTTTGGCCATGACGAGCGCCTCCGCTCGAACGATTTTAAGTGACTCGAAGAGAGCCATCATCAATATCTCGAAAGGGAGCATAAACATCAGAGCGGCGAGGATTTTAAAAAACTGCCAGCGTGACAAAATAATTGAATTAGTATGGGTCCCTGCCCACTCGGGGAACCCTGGGAACGAGGAGGCGCACCGCGTAGCCCGAGGTCTAACAAACCGGGAGGCGCGTCTCTCGGACCCGGTCTACCCTGGTGAGGCACCGACTTCTTTTAATGATATAACGAATATCTATAAAAGTGAACGGCGAGTCTACCCTCCGCCCGATGAAACCCTCACGAGAGCGCAGGCCACGATCCTTCGCCGCATTCAAACTGACTCCTTTCCTAGTCCTCATCGGCTGGCGCTAATTACATGCGGATCGGTTAACCCAATCGGCCAAAATTGCAGCGCGCAAGAATTGGCCACACAAAATCACATATTTTGGGGCTGTGAAGGCTTTCCTCCCCCCAGAACGCTCCTGCCAGCTCGCTCACAGTCAACGTGGGAGGAGCTTATTAAAACTCCCATTAAGGAAACGCAGCTAGCTATTGCTGCCTGGGCCGAAAGGGTCGCTGCCCACGTGGAGCCACCCTGAGGACCGCACCATATGTGTAAATAAAGTTGATTCCTCCTCCGCTGTTCGAGCCGACATACCAACACCTAAAGCCCACCCCTCATTAAACATGGCCACATTAACTGCTCAAATTATATTTGCGAATTCCTTTCGCCAGCTTCGCTACCAAATGATTAACAGGGAACCTCAGTTGGCGTACTGGGATCTTCCGCTGCAAAAAAACGTATCTTAATTTAAGTTAATCCTAAACGATTCGGAAAAAGAAGCTGCGAAGTATTATGTGTTTAGTTTTCCTTTAATCTTCTTTTGTGTGAGAGAGACCTAATAGTACTTTACTGTGGTCAAACATTAGGCAGCTTTAGAATAGGGTACGCTGAGATAGCGCTCCTTGGGTACGATATGCTATTTCCGTAACTAAACGTGTGCACACAAAAGGACAACGTATGACGCATGCATAGTGCCGACGAGAGCGAACGTAAAGCTTTGCACACCCTATTCTAAAATTTACTAAGCCGAAAGATTTAGATGTCTCTTCAAACGCGGTAAGTGACCGTCGGCGTCGTCAACACGAGTCATGCAAAAAAATGATTAGGTCATGGCGTCACAGGTCGCAAGAGTTTATGATCTCATGGGGATGATACGATGGTGTCACGTCATATGACATTACATCATTACGTCATCACTTGACATCGTCGCTTGGTCAAAGGTGGGCCGATCATGGAAGCTGTGGAGAACCGCGTAGGCTGAGAAAGGTTCTTATTGCTCCGATCCCGGAGGCCGTGCAAAAACCACGTTTTGTGCGGAAAGATTTCAAGCGAGATCAATGCAATCGAATGAGAAGAAATTGAAGAATATGGATTTAGCATGTACAGTCGTCTTAGGCAAATGCGTAAGGGACTGCCTGACATCATATTTATTTTTCACGCAGCTCTTAGGGGGCGATCGGAGATCTCTGTTCGTTCCGCGTTCGTTCTGGCAGTGTTACGTCACAAAAGTGGGCAGTCCGCAGCTCTTCCCGGCCGAGAGCTGCGGGGGAGAGCTGGAGGAGACCGTATACTTCAAAACGAAGTGTTTCTCGTCTTCTAATAAATACAGCTGTTATACGAAAAGATAATGTTTTAGATGCGAAGCACCTTTTGCTCGGGGCTTTGTCCCTCTTTCCCTCACGCGTCCGCTCCCCACTGCTCATGCGCCAACCCTCTTCCCACCTGCTCGCGCTCACGCGAGGGTGTGCGTTGAAGGAGGTGGCGTGAGCGCTGCCTCCGCTTCGTTTCTCCTCTCTCGTTTCTCTCGTTCCGCCACAGCTGCGCGCTTGTATATAATGCGGCGGGCGCTCGCTCCCGTTGCACTGTCCTTCGCAAGGGAGCGATGGACGCTCGCGAAGCTGAAAGTAAACGGCAACGCCGGCAAGCGAATCCCGAAGCTGCTAGGCAACGCGAAGCCGAAGCGCAACGGAAACATCGAGCTGGGGGAGTAACATAAGCGGTACACAACATATACACAACTCCACACACACATGAAACATACAAGGAAACATAGAAATGGAACAACAATGGTAACACAAGTGAAAACCGAGCACTGCTTCGCGTCCCCACATGATTCCCTTTAGTGGGAGATGGCGTAGTTTTTTTTTCCTTGTCAAGCTCAAACAGTTTCTTAAACAGCAATGGGTTTGAGTACTGATATTTATTAGTGTTACATTTTCTAATGTTGGCGCTATGTGGTGTCGCGCAGGCGAAAGAAAAAGAGAACAGTCGCGTTTGGCGGAGTTTTTCAAAATGTCGTGCCACCGCCACGTCTGCCTTGGCCCGCGGCTGTCGGATCGTCAAAGGGATCTTCTGCTGGCTTTTTTAAAGAGTCGTCGTGCCCGCTGGGGCCGTCGTTCACGAGTGCGGACACGGACGACATGTGGCAGTAGCTGGTAGCGCTCTTCAACGAAGAAGTCCCTGCGCTTAAGGCCACAGCCCAGTGGCAGGCCCGTTCGTTTCGAGAACCGAAGGCGACGCCGCACTCGCACATGTCTTCTAACGCATCTCGCACCTCCACCCGCTCTGCCTCTGCTCTAGCCACCATACCTCTGCTTTGAGAAACGCAGCAAGAGGATCACCCGTCGCAAGCGCCATTTTCTCAAAATCAGCTGTTGCGTCAGCCGCAACCGCCGCATCATGACTGGCGAAAGCAGACGAACGAATACTACGCCGCCTTCAGAATAATACTTTCCTTTGTCTGGCGGTCGCCCGGCACTTCATCTCGAAAATCTCTGGCACGTGCCCGACTTGTCAGGTCCTCGCCGACACCTTTCACTTCGTGGCTTCATGTCCTGCAACTCCACTTTCTTTCTCATTCCCCCTTCCCCATCCCAACTAGAGAGGCTTGGGAGGAGTACCTGCTCGGCTGCTCTACCTTGGATGCGCAAAGCTCCTTGGTGGTGCGCGCCCGGGCAGCGGCCATCTCCAATGGCCTCCCGGACTAGGGACTATCACTCAGGCACGCAGCAGCTCTCTTGTGAATTTCTTGAATAAAATGTTTACCACCACCACCACCACCATCATGACGAGCGATGCCGCTTGTTCGCTCTAGAGAACGCGTGCGAACGGTCTCGCGCTTCGTTCGTTTGTAGCAGACGACATGTTCGTTATGACGCGGTGTGACGTCACGAAAAAAATAATAGATGAAGCAATAAAAAGAAATCGTTGCGCCCATCAGAGTCGTGGTTGGTTTTTTCCGGCTTCGGCCAATCGCGTGCACCGCCAGAACAGGCACAGAACGAACGGTGCAGAACAAAGATGCAGAACACGTTGTATTTCAGTCCTTGTTCAGTGTTTTTTGTGTATATCTTTGACGTGCTTTTCGAAAATATACAGTTGAAAGTTTGCGCACCACTAGTCCTGTCCCTTGTTACGTTTCTCGTTTGTGCTTCACTCAGCGAATCTACATTGCTATGCCGTACCAACTAGCCCAAATTGAAGCTTTGCTGATTTAGGCGCACGTTAAAGAATATCAAGTGGTCAAAATTATTCCGTAGTACCATACTATCGAAAGTCTCGTGGTGATATACATATCGTCTTCTAGGCGCGTAGAACGGCAGTATTTAAATATTTAATTTCACGGAGAAGCTATTCCGTTAAGAGAAATTCCTGGCCATTTTAAATTCGTAAGCACTTCTATGCCGACTCATTGAGAAAAGTGTATGTCCCTCTTTCCTGTGGGGGATCATCGCTACAAAAACATAAAAACAATCAAATAAGATAAATGTGTAAAAGAAAACAGACAGGGTATCTTATGCGTTCGGCTAAGATAACTCCAAAGTGAAGGCTATCTTTTTCCTTTTCTTCTCAGTTCTCTTCTCCAGAAAGCTTTCAGCACCTAACGTGGTTTTATAACGCCTCCGGCATTGGAGGCATTGCAAGCTTTCTACACAACACGCGCCTCCGGTACCAGCCCACCCATGACCAAGCAACTATGTAATGCCATCACGTCATAACTACGTCTCAAATGTGGCAATATGTGACGTCATATTATCACGTTTTCGTGACGTCGACGAAGTAAGCAGTCGGCGTGCCCAAGATTAATCTATTTGGGTGAACTTGTGGCCGGGAAACGGAGGGGAAAACTACAGCAGTACACACTGTACACCGATAGCGGCGAACAGAGCGTCGGCCGTCGATAAAACTGAACATCGCTGGGATGCGCCGTCTTTTACACATCACGCATCGAACTTTCCAGTCCTATCACTGGTGGTCGCGCACGCTCTGGAATAATCTAGACTATTCGCGTCCTTCGGGCAATCTTAACAGAATGATCTACTACAATCAAGAAGCTTCTCGAACACTGCGGCGCGGTCAGCGTCGAGCGTTGCTAACCATCCTTGCTGGTCAAACCCGAATACATCAAACTAAAACAAGAAGCGGGCGTGGCAATATGGGGACATCATCCCATGATGATGTTTCTTCGCTTCACTCGCCATGACGGCGACGGTCACTTTTCGTGTTTGTTAAGGCCAATTCGTGCTGACGCCGTGCTTTTGCTTAAGGTCACCGTTGCTTGAAACATGTAGGATTTCTGCTTCAGAATATACACACAATTGTAAAGCAGTAACATGCCGCTTTACGTCGCTCTCGAAGCCTGGCACATGAAACGTCGCGCAAGCGGCAGCTCAACGTTTGCTGGAACCAGCATACGAGGCAACAGCGTACCTCCCATGAAAGAGAGCCGCAAAAACCACCCTAGGAATCACTGCAAGGTTTACGAAAGTACATCTTAAACGTCCCACCAACAAGAACTGCCAGGTAGTCAGGTTAAAGAGACAGGGCGTGCAAACACGGGCACAAGAGAGAAGTCAAGACACCGCAAACGCGTTTGAGAAGTCAAGATACCCCCTAGCGCTTGTGGTGTCTTGACTTCTCTCTTGTGTCCGTGTTTGCACGCCCTGTCTCTTTAACATGAATACTTACCAATTAGCACAGCTGTGTAACTTTAATGCCAGGTAGTGCATGCGTGACGATCAACCACGAAAAAAGGCCCTTATATTTACCGTATCCGAAGAGCATTCTAAGAAAAGCAATAACGCAGTTTTATACCCCAAGGACTGATGTAGCGCGCTCTCGAAAACTTGTTACAGCTAAGCTTCATCGCTCAGTATGTGATTCGGCTTGCTCCATGACGACGCCGCCAGACAGCATTGTACGCAGTGAGCGTTCGCAGTGTTAGTCCTTGGCGAAGAAAAGATTAGGGTGCGCTTTGGCATGCGTGTGGCTGTGAAAGATTACTTGAGCTTTGAGATCCGGTCGCATATTTGTTATAGTTTATCATACTATTATCGAAACTTCGTGGTTAAGTCGCTTTACACAGCGTTTTCATCTGCATTACTATTTATGCCCTTCAAGACAGTGGGAAGAATGGAAGTAGTAGTATAGTAGTAGTAATAGTAACAGTAGAAGTAGTAATAGCAATCGTAGTAGTAGTAGTAGTAGTAGTTATTCTTTTAGCATGTTCCCATATTTTGTGTATGATGACGCGCGCCGTTGTGCCATTCTGGCACAATACAAAGTGCGTCGCCAGGACGTGGCGGCTTCGGTAATTACGCATGAGAAGAAATGGTATTGTGCAAAAATCTGGCCGAGAAATATGGGTACTTAGTGAGCATCGCTTTTCAACTGCGCCAACTGAACCGTCAAATAGCAGCCATATCGAGTGAGAGCATTTTCAAGCGACTTCATTATCTAAGCACAACGTAGAGTCTTCAGCAAAGCGTCTTGCTCACAATAGGTGCGCAAAATCGAAAAAGCAGGAAATTGACAACTGTACTGGGAATTTTGGCAACAACGTTATTCATCGTGAAGTAATATCGTAGTGGGCTCGGTGCAAGAGAATTCGGACATGAACTCCGGAGAGAAACCTAAACAAGCAGACGGCCAATGACAGAGAGAGGAAGTACTAGGCGAGTTAGTTCTGAATAGAGAAATAACCAGATAAATATTTTTCATGCTGATTGAATTTGAAAAAAAAAAAGCGTTTGAAATAGAAACGAGAATATACACCCGATCACGCAAATCAGTGCTATGAAGACGCTTATCAGTGAAAGGCCGATCGCGTCCCTACGACCGCGAACAATTGTCGCCTGTTTTAGAGGGCCGCTATGAGGCACGCGTTCCCTATGTTAAGCCATGGCTCGAGTGGAGAGGCGCGCGGGCATTCCTTGTTACGGCATTCGCAATCGTGGCCTCCGCGATTAGGTCCGGCAACGGTGCGTTGCCGGAGCTACTATCGGAGGCCCCGATCACTTTGCGGCTGTTTCCACCTCCCGCAAGGCATCACGCTGTAAACATTCGCACCAGCCGTCTATCTCTTGATATTATTGGTTTTAAATATTTTTTGCTTAGGAGATGTTAGCGCTTTTATATAGCACCCGCTACTCCTTTTTCGCAAATAGAATTGGGGAAATTCGCGTCGATGAAAAAAAATTGCATAGAAGAGCACCATGGGAGAGTCTTCTGAGCACAAAATTTCTCTCCTGTGGCTTATGCACATTTATTAACCGCACCTTTTGCTGTTTAGTAACATACTCTAAAAATATCTAAACGAGCGTAACGCTGGGCCATGACAGCTATGTGTAGTGCCGCATAGGGTATACAATGTGCGCAGAGAGCATGTGCTTTCCTTTCATTGGTAAATTTAGTAGTTTTTAATTGGTAAATTTCAACTCACGAGACGCACTGCAGTCCCCGAAGTCGCCGCTCCAGCAAGATCAACTAGTCCTGGACATCAGGCTTTTAGGGAAAATTCACAGGGTCCCTTTTGCATTCGCCTAAGACGACTCCAATGCGAAAGCCATCTTCTTTTCCCGTTTCTTCTCAGTTCCCCTAAACCTTAAAGCTTCCAGCATGTGGCGTGGTGTTGCACTGTCTCCAGGATCGGAGGCATTTCAAGCTTTCTCCCCCATACGTGCCTTCGGGACCGGCCTAGATTGAACCCTGGAATGGTTTCATGTGATGACGGCATGAAGTGACGTGATCATGACACGTCATGACGACGTCACAAATTTCGGCGATTTGTGATATGATGATGACGGCATCACATAATTATTGTTTTGATCACTCGTGCTGACGGCGACTGTCACTTATCAGATACACGGCTTTCGGCTTAAAACCAGCAACTATCTTGCCGGTGCTGTATTTCCGCACACACGTAGAAGGCAACGTTTATAGATACTTTTTCATTTCCGTAACTCCTCCGCCGAAGGTGGCCGCCGCTTTTACCCAGGCAGTGAGAGGGCGCCACAGTCGTGAATAGCGCTGTCGCGCGCGCGGGCACACGTGTTCTTTCCCGTAGTTGTTTTGCCGCGTACGGGGCTGTCATGGAATGTTTTTCCTAAGGTCCTTTCGTTTTTCCTGGGTGTGTTGGCTGTGCATGCGCGAGGTTACTCTCGACGACTTCGGTGAATTCAGACAACCGAGCATTCCTTGCCGCAGGAAGTCAAGCAGTTTTCAAGCTTTGCGATGCCAACTTGTTTCGTGCCCGGCTGTGCTAGCGGGTAGAAAAGCGGCACTTTTTTGCGCCGCCGCGCGATCCGCAGCATCTTGAAAGCTGGGTGCAAGCTATTTCTCACGCCGATAAACCGCTGAGCAAAACATGCAAGACCATATACCATAGCGACTAAGTTTAGCCACTTGTGCCTTGCTTAGTGCATTTGAAAGCATATTTGCAAAAGGAAAAAAAAAACCGTCGTGAGGTTCTCGTCCAGAAAAATGCGATGAAAGAGAAAGTGTGCCAACAGCTTATGTCCATGCCATTCCGTGACCTCTCAGGTGCTTCTGACGACCATGGGTACTGTACACCATTACCAGAAGCAACGACCTTTCGTTACCTGGCAGGCTACGTGGCTTTCAAATTGAAGAAAACACGTTGCGAGGTCTGCAAATACGATGCCCTTGGTAGGCGGGATTCCCTGCAGCTTGAGTCCATGCTGGTCACTGTGCGCGAATGTGTCAGTGGTAGGCTTTCAGAGAAACTGCTTGCACGTAAGCACGTACGGTAGAGCGTGCTATCAAGCATGCTAGCAAGGACATTTTTTGGTGACCTGTTTTGGGGTGTGCTGAATGCTCTTATAAGGAGAGGCACAAACACTGTTGGCTTCACTTTTATTTACTCTCATGCACTTCTTTGCGCAAGCCAAATGCTTGGAAAACAGCAGTACCATAAGGGCGTAGAGAGAGCTCAAGAAAGCAAGCTTTAAAAATTAGCTGGCGGCAAACCTGCCAACACAAGCGTAGCCAGGAATGGGGTGGGGTCAAACTTCCTCGTCCGATATTTTTCGATTTTGCATGTGTATATATCCACACACTCATACAAACACACGCACGAACACAGAAAAATGTGATTGCCCCCCCTCCCAGGCCCGTAGCCTGGAATTTTTTTCGAGGGTGGGGGGGGGGGGGGCACTTGCTGAAAACCTTGACCATTTGAGAAAAACACCTATATCCATTATTTATTTTTGGTAAAAACACATACTTCAAAATTTTTGAGGGGGTACGCGGGCCCCTAAGCCCCCACCTCCCTGGCTACGGGCCTGCCCCCCCTCCACGAATATAATACCTGGTTATGCTACTGCCTGCCAACAATGCTGTGCAGTATGTACGCGTGTAAAAATTTTCACGTTCATTATGCATGGCAAGGATCTCGGTTTGCTTTCACAATGTAATATTTTTTGCGATGCCACCATGTTCGAATTTTTTGACGAAAATGCATGTTGCTTGTCGTTTTGAAACAATACAAATGCGCATAATCATTTCGTAGAAGGCAAGGCTTTCGAAAACGTTACATAACGCGAAGTTGCAAAATTATTACGCACGGAATATGGTGTGCTCTTGGCTAGACCACATTTTTTCATGTTAATGAACGCACAAGAATTACTGAAATGATATGTGTCTGTCAGTTCTCGCGAAATCCGTGACACGCTTGCCAACCGCGAAAAATTCTCGGCGAATAATTCGAGTATATTGATAGAGCAATGTTTGATTCGTACTACAAAATGTTGTAAATTTTCCCGCGTTTGAGAGATGGGATGTAACCCTGAGTTTTATACGTTTGAAATTCGTATTTTTGGAGCATGCTCAATAGCCAAACTAGTGTGGTCTTAACGAAACGGACATGGAAAGGCGCAGAGCGAACGAGCACGTTGTCATTGCCCAAAACTGACGCCTGCGAAGCGTGTCTGTACAGGTCTTTCCATGTTTGTGAGCAATATAACGCGCACAAATTAAAGTAAATGTCCAATTAACGTTAAGAAAGGAGAGTAAAGACCAAGTACAGTGTTCGCGCAATTCTCATTCGGCCGTGTGCAAATAGCTCATGCAAATAAATCATGCAAAGCCCTTCGTGCTAGCAGACGACCCTCGCACTCCTAGCGCAAAGCGCGACTGCAGCGCCGTGGTGGCGGGTGCGGCGACAGGCCGCCTCCTCCCTACGTGCGCCGCGAGGAGATACGGAACTGAAAAAGTATCTATAAACGTTGATAGAAGGCAAGTGTCCTAACTACTGGGCTACGCGGTTTCGTGCTCAAGCCGCGCCTTCTTTCAAGGTAACCTTCTTTTGTGACATGTAGCGCTTCGGCTTCATAATACGCAAACCATTGGAGAGCTTTAAACTGCCCCTTTACATCGTTATCACTGGTTTACGCCCAAAGCGTTTGTAGTCAAAGCGATCGCACTGCCATTGAAGCCATCATACGTAACCAATACCATACGTCTCATTTAAGTGAGCCGTAAAGACCACCCTGGGAAACACTGCGAGATTCATCCAAGTACATTATTCACGTCTGATCAAAAAGAACTGCCAGGTAATGCATACCTGACCTCCAACCGCGAAAAAAAGATCTATCTATGAGTTTGATGAATATGACTACCAGGTCATGACATGAATAACGTGAAAATACCGTCGCGTAGGACTTCAAACCTTTTCCTCCAGACACGTGTGGCACATACCCGTATACCACGGGCCGCGGTATGCGGGTATGCGCCACAGGTGATTGACAATTTACATCTACCCAGGAACGGCAGAGCAGACATTGGTAATTTAAATGCGAGAACCCTAAGAAAAAGAGACATCGGAAGCGTTGACCCGAGGAATGTAAAGAATTCTCTGTGAAGAATTTTCTGTGCAATAATCTCAGAAAAACAGTATCGATGACCATAACACGCAAAAATAAGTCGCTACCTTTTGTGTACAGCAATTATGGTCATAATTTATTGTTTGTTACGCAATATAAATACCTCGGTTAAGTTATCGCGTCGAACCTTAGGTGGAATAACCATGTAGCTCACATTTAAAAAAAAGGCCATGAAGAAACTTGAATTTTTAAGAAGAACCTTGGCTAAATCTACGAGCAATATAAAGTTGTTGGCTTACAAGACATTCATAAGACCATTACTAGAATACGCTTCTCCTGTCTGGGGCCCTTACACCTAATGGAACGTAAGCGAAATAGAAAACATACAGCGGAAAGCAGTCAGATTTATCTTTAATTCTTACCGTCGTCACACATCGGTAAATCCTCTTTTACAGGACGCGAACCTCGAAACTCGAGAGATACGACGCTATCGAGAGAGGCTCAAGATGTTATGCCTAATTTATCGCGAACATGTCAAAATAGATGGGAATTTGTATATTAAACCGTGTAGCCGGCGCCCAACCCGTTCATCTCATTCGTTCAAGTTAATCGAAAACTCGTGCCGAACCAACATGTTCAAACAATCGTTCTTCCCCTGTACAATCCATGACTGGAACGCATTGCCCGAAAATGTACTGCAGAGCCCCACTATGTCGCTGTTCATGCACGCTCTCGCTCATCTGTGAGCGGAGGTGTTTCCCATGGCATCTATAGCTTTCCAGATGGCGTGCGTTATTGAAAGAAAAGCCATTACACCCCTATTTTCGTTGTCGAGCAGACTACTGTGTGAATATGCGTTCTTTTGCACATTCTTGTTTTTTTTCCCTTGTCGTCATTTTTATTTGTCCTACACTGTCAAAATTTCACTCTGTGAACTCTGTATTTTCTTACGAGTATTTTCACCTGTATTATCATGTGTGTTTTACTCAATTCTATTGTTTCCTGTGTTTCACACACTGTAAAGATTGTTCAACACTGCTTTTAGTCTTATTTCACAGATTCGTTTCGAATTGTTTTCACAGATTGCTCACCATTTCCTTTTGTACAATGCACTCCTGCCTATGGCTTGTAAAACAAGTTGCCAGTAATAAATAAATAAATAAATAAATAAATAAATAAATAAATAACAAGATCTGAGGAGGAACCGAAGCCAAGCATTCTGCGTGGCAGTCAGGCATTCTACCACAGAGGCACACCAGATCTTGAAGCTTCTTTGGAAAAAAGACCTTCTGCAGGTGTAATGTCAGTGAAACGTCCAATGTGGTTGCAGTGCTGGCTGCCTTATTATATAACAAAGCAATAAGCATTACAGATTTGCTCCTATCATAAAGGCGTCATGTCGGGTTAATATCTATTGTGGTTGCAGTGTTGAGTCTGCTTTTATAACAGTCGAATAAACAGTCCAATTTTATCCCTGTGATTCAGCAAGCTCCAGTCAAGCGTTTTTCGAATCCGGAGGAATACACTATCGAAAGTTACATATGATATTCACACAATCGCGCCGTAAAATGGACATCGTTTCGATAATACTGGCTTCTGTACTCTAACGTGAGCTGATGTTACGTCAGACCATAAGTTACCCTTCAAGCGCCAGTGTAGTGGACGTTCCTAGGAAGCCCACGAGGTGCACAGAACTACTACACTTACAAAAAACACGTATATTCACCTCCTGACGCATAGCTCAAAGCCAAAACTGCAGTCTAGACCGTCACTGGCCGGCTGCTTCGCATGAAACCGATTCCCACAGGGCATGGGATCTGCCGAATTTTTCTAACGTGCTCGCTAGGTTGTCGCGCACGCAGAAAAAAAAAGAAAAGCAGCGGTTGGCGCAGTTTTTCAAAATGTCGTCCCACCGGAACGTCTGCCTTTGCTCCCGGGTGTCGGATCGTCAAAGGGAGCTTCAGCTGGCTTTCATGAAAAAGCACCCAGAGATCGTGACGCCGTCGTGACCGCTGGGGCCGTCGTTCACGAGTGAGGACCGGGACGACATGTGGCAGTAGATGGTAGCGCCTTTTTACGAAGAAGTCCCTGCGCGTCAGACCACAGCCCAGTGGTACGCCCGTTTGTTTCGCTCGCACCGTTCATTTCGAGAACCGAAAGCGACGCAGCACTCACTCACAGATCCAGCTTTCTCGGACATCCGAGTTTAGTTCGCGTGTCTTCCACCACGTGCCGCATAGATTTTATTATTTTGAATCTCGCGCGAAGTCAAGAGTTGCGTCGTGGCAAGAAGCTTAGTCTAATTAACACAAATTAAGAGTAAGTCTAACTATTGAAAAATAAGCTAATTAGCTAATGAGGCTTAGGTTGACTTGGGATGCAAGCTAATCGGGACCAAGCCTCAAATATGCTAGTAAATGTATCTAATTAAAGTAATCAACTATATTTAAGGCTAGATTGACTTGGGATGCAAGCTATATGTGACCAATCCTGGAATATTCAAGTGAGGTCAATTAAGCTGATTGAGGTCAATAAGGTACTTGGTGCTGTGATTGCCAAGCAAACCCCAATGGAACACGCCCGATGCGTAGTCAATACTCGTGAATAACAGTATGATCACGTGAACACTTCTTGTATGGGCTTGTGATTTCATGTGTGCCTAGTCAAGCGAGGACAAGCCGAGGGCCGACGAGCTCTGCTCTGTCCCAGTTTCGCGCGACTCAGCCCAAGCGGCGCAACTATGTTGCTGGGTCGAAAAACTTGGCCGATGGCAGATATCGAGGTGTTGGCGTACATTTAACAGTCTAAGGACAGCATTTCGCAATATCGAGCCCTACGTTTCTTAGTTTGCAGCGTCTGGTCACTTGCCTTCCCCCTGTTTTTAAGCTGTTTACTTCCAGTTAGGTTTCTCTGGCTACAGAGAAGGTGATGATACTTCTTACAATAATTGTTGTTGTTTTACGCCCCAAGAACACGATGTGATTGTGAGTAACGCTGTAGTGGAGGGCCGCCGATACTTCGACACCGTGATGTTCTTTGTCGTGCATTAAACCTAAGCTCACGGGCTTCTAACACGTTGCGTCCATCGAAATGCTCATGCCGTCTCCGAGATTCGCTTCCGTCACCTAACACGCTGTTGCGTAATATATGACTCCAAGTGGAAAGTAATGAATTTATAAGGTGTTGGCTCGCGGCACATACAAATCGGCTCATATCACAAATGATCACGCGCGTGTGCTACCGCTACACTCTAAGAAAAAAAAACTGTCTTTTGAACATTTTGGCTTGCCACGTATATGGCCCTCTTTTAAAGGGTCACGTAAACTCTCTCTGGAGATCATCATACACTCTTTGGAGAGTCACGTGACCCACAAGAGAGTCACTGTGTCACTTTAAAGAGAGTCACATATGTGGCAAGTCAGGAATCCCCGACAGGAGTCGCCCACACTCTTTTTTCTTAAGAGTGTACGGACCTGCTGCTCACCGACTCCGTCCAACGAAATGCTCAGGGAAACAAGAAACACTACCTAAATTTTGTGAGTTTTTTATTAAACTAAAATACTATTACCTGGGGTTTTGCGTGCAAAAACCACGATACGATTACATGCACGCCGTAGAGGAGGGCGACGCAAATTTCGACCGTCTGGTCTTCTTTAGCGTGCCCTCCCACAGCTCAGCTCATGGGGCCCAGAAAATTAGGCAGTGGGAAAGGAGGGGGGCTGCCCCCACTCCCCACCCCCTTCCTGGAATTGTATTGGTCGTGAAAGAAAATGAGTGTTTTTCAAGGCCTTCAGCAAGTGGGCCCTCCCTCCCCCCGAAAAATATTTCTGGCTACGAGCCTGCTCGGACCTCTATGATTTCACCTCCAGCAAAATGTGACCGCCGCGGCCAAAATCAAAACCGTACTTTTCGGGTCAGCAACGGAGCACCGTAACCACTATACCAAGCGCACAATTAACCGGAGTTTATTTCCTGTATTTCCCTTCCCTTTTCCAGCCCGAACTTTTTTCGCTAGATACATATGCGCTCGCTAAACCGAGTTTCTGGGCAGATTCGTCGCCGAAGGCCGATGCATGTTTTGTTTTGCGAGAGCTTTGTTCCGTCTGAATGCATGGTTTGTAGCGGCGTCTTTGCGTTCCTTCGCCGCTGAGGCTGACAGTTGTGGGGATAGCTTGTCGCCCACGTTTGCACCGCGTCAAAGCCACCGTAAAATAGGTTTAGTTTTTGTCGCTTCACTGAGTCCTTTATATATGTGCAGCAATATATATCGTCTCATAATAATGTAGATTCTAATACGCCAAAGATCGTTTAAGGTGCCTTTTACTGTTATTATTATCAGGCGTCTTCTACGAGAACGTGCGACAACGTTCAATGATGACAGCTGCTTCGTGAAAAACATGTCGGTGGGACCTGGCTATAGACAGGGGCGAGTGGCATGCGCACTTCTGTCTGTTCGCTTGCATTATACCCATTACTGCAGGTAGAAAATTTGGTCACGCGCTGACCGCAGCGTACTTGCTAACATGCTTTGGCAAAGTAATCACACCATCCTTTATGATTTGTTTGTTAGAGGCACCTGAAAGCATTTCTGGTACAACAAGTTGATACAGTAGGAGCCCATCTAAAGAATTGATAAACCACACTAAAGAAGAAATGCTCCACCCGACAGATATGTTCAATCTTATGATTCTCATTATAAAGCACTGCCGAAATATTGTCACCTAGTCGTGATGGTGAAGTACGCAAAACACAAGTTGGTACATAACAAAATTCTTTATTGGGCGAATTTGTGCCGAAGTCATGAGAAGTCGAAGTACTAGCAATGCGCGCTGTACACCGATAGAGTGGCGATCACATTCGTAGTCGTCGGAAATATGGTCATCAGCAAGGAACGTCGAACGGTGCGGCAAGAAACGAGAACGCACCATCCCAACCGTTATCTTGTGTGTACGTCAGCCGCAGCACAGTTCGTTTGTTTGTTGAAGATACCACAGGGCAAGGCTAACAGCCCAATATGCCGGCACCGAACAGATCCGTAAAATAGTCTATACACCACACCTGTACGGCAATCAGTGAATTCGTCCGCATGTTTCACTGAACACAAAAAAAAAATCCACGCATATTCTCGAAGTTAATGATGATGAGTGGGCGAAGCACTGGGGATCGTTCGGTAACCGTGAATGTCCCATGACAGTGCCCACACGTGCATGTAAATGAGTGACAACGTGTGTGTACAGTTATATAAAATGTTTATTGGTCATAAATGTTATGCCGTGTTGAGTTGTGGATTCCATTTTCCCTTCATTATTGCTTTGTGGTCCGTGAAATGCAGAGGTAATGATTCTTCAATTCGATCTAGCCTGAAGTTGGCAAAGACAAGGTCTATGCACATCCCCCTGGTGGTAGCTCGCTGTATGTGTCGACGTTGCCTTTTGCTGGCGAGCGCGCGTTCACGGTCCATGGCAGAGAGAGTTTGTGTGGTCTGGAACGCGCTTATATATACCCATTTTCGCTGCAGCGCCTTATCGTGCATTTTTTTCACAGATTTTTTTTTTTCACTTGAGCGCCCCGGCAAGTATTTTTTTTTTTTTTCACAGATGTTTCTTTTTTTCGGTTGCGGTTCACGAATGTTTCTGTTTTTTGTCGGTTTCGGTTTCGTGGACCGTGTCGGACGCGGACAACGACAAGGCTCGGCCCTAAGGAGCTTCGCCTCTAATATCGGTCATTCCTTGTCTTTCACTCGCTCGTTCTTTCTCTGCATAGCGGCGATTATATCTTACTTAGCTTATTGGCTGCCGTCAAAACAACGTTAAAGCCGTATCTACTTCCTACTTTCGTTAGCTTATCAGATACGCAATGAATGTACGGAATACCTGCGACAGATTTCTTCCTATCGCTAACGGCAGCCACGCTCGGACGTAACATAACGGACTTCTTTAAACGTTCCGCGGCAGTCGCTACTGCATCGTGAGGATAACGTATACGTACACCTAAAAGACGCCTAACCTGGCCATTAAAGCTATCATAAATTTTGTGCTCACACGACTGAGTCCGAGCGGTACCTGCAGCCACTCGCCAGAGCAATCGGAGGCCGGAAATGGATACGCGTCACCGCCTCTTCTGTAGCAAAAACACGAAACGCGGGAGTCACGTGATCAGATCTCGGTCGGACTCCGAGTACAAAGTGAGAGCTCTCAGAGATGCAGCGTGGCGCTCTGAAAGAACCAGCCGAACGTAGCCAGAGCGCTCGATTAACACCAGCTGAACGTGACGCGCGTCTCGAGAGCGCTCTGGAGCGCTCTAAAACGACCGGTCGAATGTACCAACAATCAAATCGTGCCAAAACAACGGCATAATGAAAACGGTAAGCGCACGGTAAGACTGGAACAAGATGAAGACACACACAGAGCGCTTGTTCTTCTTGTTCGGTCTTCTTGTTCCAGTCTTACCGCGCGCTTACCGTTTTCATTATGTCGGTATACGAACTAGCTCGGACCCAGCCTCTGATTCAGCACAAAACAAAGCCTTCATTATGAGGCACGCCGTGGTGGAAGGCTCCGGATAATACAAGGGCTTCTGGCATTTTGACCTCCTTCGAAAATACTAGAGCCGCGACCGGGATGAAACCCGTGTTCTTCGGGTCACCAGCATAGCACCGTGACCCACTGTGCCCCCATGCAAACACGAGCAATACTGTAAAAAAAAAAGGAAGAAACGAATACTGCCCGGATTCGAACCTTCGACGCGACGTCCACGCGCGACACATGATGCTACTGCTTTACCAACTGGGATACAACACCAACCGAGCCAACTATCATAGAATTGGTCTTATCAACATACTACGATGAAAGATGCAAGCCAAAGACACGACCGCGTTGTAGAAAACCTCAATTTAGAACGTGTTCTTATTCACGCCAAACCATGATCGCAAGCTCAAGTGAAACCTGTGTCTTCATACTACTTAGGTCTCTGGGAACATTGTAGGTTTGCAAGAAATCCGGGAGGCGATCGAGAAGCGACGTGCAGCATCACGGGAGCACAGACAGGCAAAAAAGGAGAAGCGGCCACAGGACGAAGTCAACCAAATATGGGAAATATATTTAGAGGAAAAATCCATTGTGCAGAAATTAGTCGAGGCCAAAATTAAAGGTGAAATTGAACGCTGGATGACAGAGATTCGCGAAAAGAAGAAGGCCGCGCCTAGGGTATTTTGGAGCCACCTAAAAGCGCTGGGTAGGAAGTCTGTCACAATGCAACAACGTTTGGTAGATGAAGGAGGAAATCAATTGTAAGGGTATGAAGCGCTAGGTTACATCCGAAAGATAACAGCCGATTCGTTTAAAAATGTCGCCTAGGGGATTCCCCCGGTGAGTAAAAGTACGCAACGGAGTGCAACCGACGAAGATGTAGTACTAGAGAATTTCAATTGGAAGAAGGCCGAAGGAAAAATTCCTGAGCGCACTACTCCGGGCTTAGATGGGGTTCCCGTCAGCCTCATTAACCGAACTCGAACATAACACTAAAGAAGCACTGCTGAAAGCCGTAGAAAAGTGCTTACAGGATAGGGAAATACCAGACAGTTGGCGAAAAAGTAGAATGAACTTAATCTATAAAGGAAGGGGAGAAAAGGATAACATTCTCTCGTATAGACCGCTAACCATTACATCGGTGCTATAGAGGTTGGCGATGCAGGCAGTAAAATTAAAAATAGAAGCGTGGGTGGAACAAAATGATATTTTGGGAGAACTTCAGAATGGATTTCGAATCGACAGGCGGTTAGACGATAATCTGTTTGTCCTTACCTAGTCTATAGAAATATTGAAAGTATAAATCAGGTTCTTATACTTAGCTTATCCAGATATCACCGGGGCGTATGACAAAGTTAATCAGGAAATTTTGTCGGTTATATTGAAAGAAGTGGGCATAGGGGACGACTGTATACAGCTTTTGAGGGAGATATACCGAGAAAATACAGTTTGCATAGAATGGGAAGGAATAAGTAGCAAGGACAGCGTTGAAATTAGCAAGGGGCTGAGACAGGGATGTCCTTTGTCCCCGCTGTTATTCATGCTGTAGATGGTGAGGATGGAAAAACTCTAGAAGGTAGCAACATTGGATTTAATTTTTCGCACAAACAGGTCGGCACGATGGTTGAGCAGAAGCTTCCAGGTCTATTTTATGCTGATGATATTGTCTTATTTGCGGACAGTCAAGATGATATACAGCGACTGGCAGATATATGCGGAAGGGAATGTGAGGCTCTAGGACTAGGATTTAGTGCAACAAAATGTGGATTGATGGTATTCAATGATCACGAAGACCATGCGGTCTTAATACAGGGCCAAAAAATACCGAGGGTAAGCGAGTACAAGTACCTCGGTGTATGGGTAAATGAGGGGGATAGATATATGGAGGTACAAGAGAAAGCATCGGTAGCAAAGGGAAGAGGAATGCTGCAATTATGAAGCACAGAGCTTTATGGAGATACAATAGGTACCAGGTACTTCGAGGGCTGCGGAAGGGTGTGATGGTCCCGGGACTTACATTTGGGAACTCAGTGGTGTGCATGAAGTCAGAGGTACAATCAGGAATGGATGTAAATCAAAGGACGGTGGGCCGCCTCGCGTTGGGCGCTCACGGGAAGACGACACATGAGGCTGTAAAGGGTGATATGGGATGGACAGGCTTTGAAGTGAGGGAAGCTCAGAGCAAAATGAGATTCGAAGAGAGGCTGAGGAAAATGAAGAAGAGTAGATGGGCATAGAAGGTTTTCAGGTATTTGTATAGAAAAAGCGTTGACACGCAGTGGAGAAAAAGAACTAGGAGGCTCACCAGGAAATATACGGCAAGCAGTGCGGGCGATATGGTAACAAGGAGCATTAAGCGGAAGGTCAGAGAGGCGGAGAGGACCTATTGGATGACAGCGATGGAAAAGAAGCCGGCTCTGAGTAACTGCCGAAAGAGAAAAAAACGAAATAAGGAGGGAAAGGTTTTATGATAATTTAAGGGGAAGCGTTTCACTGTTTGAAGCAAGGTCGGGCTGCCTTAGAACGCGTAGTTATAAAGCGAGATTCAGTAACGAAGAAGAACAATGTACATGCTGCGGGGGAACTACGGAAACGATGGAACATGTACTGATTGAGTGTGATGATATTCACCCAGGTATACGTGTGGGCACGAGTCTACATGAAGCCTTGGGTTTTAGGGACAACAATGGAAAGCTGAACACGTCCGCGATAGAAATAAGTAAGAGACGGTTAGAGTATTGATGGCAGAAAAGTGGAGATAAAGTACAAAAATAAATAATGGGGAAAAATAAGGTCACTCTGCCTTAAGAGGCAGAGAGATGGACCGTGAATTTATATTTTTGGTATAATAATGTGGGATGCCGTGTCGATGGAAGGACGCATCCCAACATAAAACATAACGACTGTTTATTTAACGTAGTAGTAGCAACGGGGCGAGCATAGCGACGCTGCGCTTAGTCGGGTGGCGAAGGAATGATAACCTCCGAGCTTAGCAGCTCGGGTTTATAACCGCCGTCGGTGACGTAAGCCTCCGGTGACGCTGCGGTGGCGCTGTCCCTTATCGGAGGCGTGGTGCAGCATGCGGCCATGTCACGCCGAGCTGGCTAATGACGAGGCGGTGTCTGCGCCGGTTTGTGCGCAGTGTGTCGCCACAATAATATAGATTTAATCAATGTAGATAAGGTATTAGGCCAACATGAAACAAGGAAGTTTTTTTCTTTCTTTTTTTTTCTTCGAGCCTGGTGGCAGACATGCCACCGCCCAGTTATAAAGGGGACGCTCATAGGATCCATCCATCCATTCTGAAAGCTGGATATGACAGAGAAAGAGAGAAATTTTTAGGGAAAACATTTCTTTGCGAGGCGAGATATCCCGCTTGCGTTCCGTGAAGGAATGGGGTAGTGCCCAATATCGGCGACGAGTGACTAAAAGTCACAGTTTCGCCGCAACGGCGAAGCAATGAATGCAATAGCAACAAATAGGAATGTAACGCGAGCCTCCTTTTGCCTTGCCTCATGGACATATTTCATGTTATGTAACTATGCCCGAAGTAAACTGAACCTGAAACTGAAGAACGGAAACCCGGAAACCAGCTCGAAATTTCCAGCGCGTCGCTCAAGCGCAAAAGACGCAAGAAAAGAACACACACAGGAAGAGCGTGAACTATCATGTGTCACAGCACGACAATTGAAGCGCACTGCTCACACATAAACCAGGACGCACGAAACGAATGAACAGGTACACACAGGACGAGCGCGAACTGTCACAGTTGTTACTTATTTCTTTTTGAACAGCGCGTTCCTTTCGCAAACGCGGCCGCTGCAGCGAGCGAAGTAACCTTCGTACGCTCTGTGACTTCAGCGCGGACATCGCGGGGAAAGCACAACACAACCCCACGCTCCACCTCCCCCGCCCGCCCGCCCCTTTTCTTTCCTCGGATAAGCGCACGAATGCTACCACGCCATATAGGGTGAACAGAAACGGCGTTCGCAGGAGCGGGGCGAGCTGGCCGACGCCTTTAGGTGCGCCCGTTGCGCTCCTAGCGCCATCCCGTTGGCAATGAAGAAACGCTTATAAGCGCCTGCCGTCTCCCAGTACTGCGGTAGAGGGTGCGTATATATATATATAACGCTCGCCGTTAGCCACCTGGACGATCTGCGCTTTGTGGCATAGTGGTTAGAGCCACGCGCTGCGGATCGAGAAGGCGCTAGTTCGATTCCGCGCTTCGGAAACTTTTTTTCGGAATTATTTTTCTTTAAAACTTATATATATTGATATATATATATATATATATATATATATATATATATATATATATATATATATATTATATATATATATATATATATATATATACTTATACATATACGTAACATGACGGCGGCGTCGGCAACGGCGGCGGCAAAAACCAGCCGAGACTGTCCATATAATTGCTATCGCAATAAAAGCACGTTCGGAAGAGGGTACCCGCGAATCGTATTCAAAACTATAACGTCGACGACCGACATTCAAACTACGCATTCGTAGGCCGCTCATTCAGACAGCTTATCTGAGAAAACAAGGATCAACAATTAGGTACCGCACTTTGTGCACAAAGGTATGGCATATATGTTACTTGCATTAATGCGTTGCATTAAAACGGGAGCCATGGGGCGACACATCTCGCTGAGACATAACACATGGCGCAGATATGCTGATGGAACGCATAACCACCGTAAAACCATTCCGTGCATCGAGGTGGAAACTGTGATGCAATGCACAAAGGAAAAATGTGTCTTGTTTCTTTTTCATCCTTACAATGCAGAACCTATAGTCGACGTCCGACAATGCAAGTACACACAAAACGTGCGCTATCGAAAAATGCCACAGTGAAGAACTGCGCACGGTTGGTGGCGCACCGTGTTTTGTAGAGGCGACGGCATTTGGCGCTCCCGTAGGTCTCCTACCGAACCGTGGCAGACAATAGTCATTCTTTATACCGCGTTCTATAGCTGCGCAGTGTTCTCCTGCGGTTATTGTACTCAGCAGCGTTAAAAAAATCTGTTGGTATCCACATGGTCTGCATAGTGCGTGGAACGAGGACGTATCCACTTGCGGTGCAGTGGAAGAAGCAGATGAAGGATTTTAAGTGCTTAGCGAAATCATGCTCGGGCACCATGACAGAACGTAACCACTCTGCACGATGCGCCCCTTGTACATCAGTGACGGTTGTGCAGTGTTCCTGCTTGTGACTGAGGACGAAATATTTGTGCGCCGCAAGAGGAAATCAGGAGATCATACATATAGTTTCGTGTTCTATACGCTTACGGTAACAACTTGCTTGAGCGTATAAAGCGTTTCCTGTTTTGCCTACGATGCTTCCTCCCAACAGTGTAGTCTAGGCATACGAGCACACGCGGTCAAGCGACATTCGCCCGCTTGCACCGCGTACAAGCTCACAGGTCGCGCAGTGCTGACGCCGGTGTGCTTTTTTGGAACACGGGAACTGTGACCTGTTGCCGTGGGTGAGACGCCATCCAACCATAAAATCCGGGATGTAGCCGATCGTCTTTTCTGTGCAGAGCGTGAATAAAAGTCGTATAAAGAATAACATCACGCGCCGTGACGAACGTCGCGTAGCTACAATACGCGAAATTCTCTTGTGCTTGCTCCCCTGTATGCACGCTGTCGCTCGCCATATTTACCCGGTGCGTGGCCGCCCAATACATGTTCACCATAATAAAACTATTCGTGAAGCAACGACTAAAATACTTGTTTGTCCTCGTAAACTTCCGATGCTTTATCAATGGGTCTATAGGTCGGAATGTACGTAGTATCTACGTACGTGAATTACGAGTGTTGCCAGCCACCGCCAAGCGTTCTTTAATAACGTGAAATTGCCCGGATTTTTCGTATCGCCGCTTCTAGCTCACAAGCTCGCTGAAAGCGAGGACAAATGAAAACAAAGTAGCAGCATAAAACTAAAGCGTTTCTAAAAAGCGATGCAAATTGCAGGCGCTTGGCGATCGGAACTCGGTGTGTGCGGGAAATCATTGTTGTTTTCACATAAGCCAAAACAGCAATATCTTGGAATATAATTTACGATGCTCATATGAACTTCTTTCAGCTGAAGAGCAGAATATTCGGAAGAAATGATTTCGCCATCGGTATCGCTGTGGCTCAGCGTGTTGAATTCAGTACCGTTGGTTTCGGATCGCCACGGTACACGCGTCCCGCAGCCGACGTGGTTTTTGAGCCGGTGAGAGAGATGTGCCCTCTATTGTGCTGTTCCCGTGTAAGCAAGAGGGGTGAATCTGAACAGACAATATGGGTTGCTTCTGGCTTCGCCGAGGCTTCACAGAGAATGTCACGACCGCTCCTCAGCTTCTCCTTCCTCCATGACAAGGCCACCAGTAGCGCAGATTGTGATTCGCAATGAGAGAAAGGTCCGCCTCTCGCTGTATGCAATAGTTTCGAGCAACAAGAAAGGAAGAAAAAGTTACTTTCAGAGGATCTAGTAAGGCACGCTGCTAGAAGAGGCAATGCTTTGATGGAAAGATAGGTCGTCGCTGTCGGTAACAAGTTTTAGACATATATCAACGGTGTAGTTAGGGGGAACCGGCATGGTTGAGTTGTGGAACTACGGCGGCAGAAGAGCATAATGATTAGGCATACCGTTTCCTGTTCAGTGGCTCCACTCGCAGTGCGTCTCCCACGCAAGTGGACGAAATGTAACGGACAGCTCCACACAGCTCGTCTGTAATAAAGTACATAGTACTGCAAACCATTTTGCACACTTTGCTCTAAACACAGACTTAGTTGCTGAACTGCAACTGTAAGGACGGCCCCATACATCTATTGCCTAGTAAATGATGTAGTACTGTTATAATAAAGAGGTGAGACACGGCCTCGACAAGAGAAACTGTAATATCAGACGGTATATAACAGTAGGCCTAGCCAGCGCGAACGGCAACAACGTTCAGCACGAGCCCTTTCTGCTTAGCGCTGACGATCCGACTGTCTAGCTCTTCAGGGTGCACTTCTTCATCGCACTGTAAATATTTCCCCTCTTCTCTGCGAAGGCACTTCTGTAAAACTCATAAAATTTCGCGGATGTAAGGAAAGAATACGAGCATGGCATCAAAAGAGCTGCTTATCAGCTATGTGATGACGTAGCACATGTGACACACATGTCATGATCTATCATCGTGTATTAAGTATGCGATGACGTAGTACACATTACCCACATGACATGGACTATCGTCCACGTTCGTGACATACTCATGTCATGCTTTGTTTCGGTATAGACAGAGTCAACAAAACGACGAGAGCATCAAAGCGTGATAGATAGATAGATAGATAGATAGATAGATAGATAGATAGATAGATAGATAGATAGATAGATAGATAGATAGATAGATAGATAGATAGATAGATAGATAGATAGATAGATAGATAGATAGATAGATAGATAGATAGATAGATAGATAGATAGATAGATAGATAGATAGATAGATAGATAGATAGATAGATAGATAGATAGTCAGTGTACCTGTGTTTCGTAAACAAATGATTCGCATTTAAGAAACCCTGAAAAATTTTTGAAACATAGTAAAGAGAAAATGGTGTCGATCGATGGTCTATGCTCCCATGAACGCGTGAGCCGCATATTGCTTTTCTCAAGTCCTCAGTCGCATGACGCAGTCGCTGACGTAGCTGTCTACGTCAGCGCGCAATGAATTTGTGGTGCAATAATCTCCATGATTGTGGTCATTCGATGAATACTTGTAAAAGTAATCGTCTTTTGATACAATGTTGAGTGTTGCAGGCGCCCCTTATTACAAAGTACTTAAGACCTCGGTTATCTGCTTTACGGCACTTGTGAATGCCGAAGCAGATGCGCAGTACATGTTAAGTGGTGGTTCCTTAGCGTGAATCGCAGGACTTGCGAAGCTTTTTATATATGCGGGAAGCGAATTACCGAGGCATTGTATTTACATCAAGACTAATTTCGAAGAATTTTATAAACCACGTAACCGTAAACGATAGCCGTGAAGCTAAATGTTCGACAAGACATTTCAGGAAGGCGCTACGGGAATTGAAAGTATGATATGCGAAGCATTTCTTAGCGAACCTAAGGCACTTTGACCGTTTCTATCTATCTATCTATCTATCTATCTATCTATCTATCTATCTATCTATCTATCTATCTATCTATCTATCTATCTATCTATCTATCTATCTATCTGTCTGTCTGTCTGTCTGTCTGTCTGTCTGTCTGTCTGTCTGTCTGTCTGTCTGTCTGTCTGTCTGTCTGTCTGTCTGTCTGTCTGTCTGTCTGTCTGTCTGTCTGTCTGTCTGTCTGTCTGTCTGTCTTAGTCGTCTAGCTCTGGGATCTTTCATAGTCGTCTCTTAACATTGCATTTACCAAAATTGGCATAGCAGAATATGATTGTATAACGAACACGATTCGCGGGTCATGACGTGAATAACATGACTTGTCTGTCGTGTACGTCATGAAACCCTTTTCGCTAGTCACGTGTGGCCCATACCCGCATAACCTAACCCCGCTGTAAACCAGTATGCGCCACAGCTGATATCCAAGGTCAGCGTAAGTAGACGTTACAATTCTTAACGTGGAAGCGTTAAGGAGCTAGCCTGGCAGAAAATTCTTTGATAGTTCTCACAGCGCTCCCTATGTGTAAATTACACGACGGAAGCAAAGTACAAAGGAAATTCATTAAGTTTGCACTAAGTCGCGCAGAGCTTGGCCCAGCGAAGCACGTCCCGTCGCCGCTCCTAATCCCCGTCGACCAACACGTCTAGCTTCAAAATGCGCGGTCCCTTCTCGAGAATATGCACTTTTGTTAGGACACCCCATGGCTGTCTCGACACGATCGGGCACAGCCAGGCTATGAAACGTGGAGAGGAGGTTGCATGCGATGGCTCCATCGGTGGGCGTGGCTTGGCCAGGTGGTGCGGTATCTCCTCGTGATGCTTTCTTCCTCTTTCTTTCTATCTTATTTTCTCTCTCTTTGAGCCCATGGCTTCAAACTGCCATGGGGTGCTATGCGCGGCGGTATCCACCGCAGAGCGCGTGCTGTGCTTGGCGGTTGATAGGCAATGGCGCGGCGAGCTTTTTGCAACACCACTGCATTCTTTTTGGTTTGATTAACATCTTCGCTCTTTCCGCGCATTGTGGGAATCGGTTTCACGCGAAGCAGACAGCGAATAGCCGTCTATGCTGCATATTATGGCTTTCAGCGAAGCGTTACGAGGTGAATCAACGTGTTTTTTGTAAATCGAGTAGTTGTATGCACATCGTGGGCTTACCAGGCACATATACAACACCGTCCTTTAAAGGGTCACTTATGATCTGACGTAACGCCAGCACTCACGTTAGAGCACAGACGTCTGTTTTGTCGAACCGAAGTGCGTGCTAGGGTGGGATGATGTGAATGTCCTTCGTTAGCGCATTCCTCTTGTGTCGAACAACGCTTGAATATGGATTGCTGAGTCATATGTAGTGTTTAGTAGTTTATTAAACGCGGAGCCAACACGGAAAATTCAGTTGGCGTTAACCCGAGATGACTGTATCGTAGGAGTACATATGCAATGTTTATTGCAATGTTATTGGAAAGCCAGAACTGGAACCAGAATTTACGTTTTCACCGATATCACGCCGCATAAGGTCTTAGTTTTGTAGTGCTAATGCCATTGCAAGCGATCTTTTTTCAAAGCAGTTTCAAGACCTGGGCTGGCTCTGTAATAGCATACTTGACTGCAACGCGGAATGCCTGTCTTCGATTCTTATTCTTTGCATTCGTCGGATGAACGCTGCCGAATGCGGACTAGCTTAAGGTCCTCGCGTCCGAATTTCCAATGTGATATATATATATATATATATATATATATATATATATATAAGGCTTAAATACGGAAGAGTAACTTCGGTTGCCGCAAGGTTATAAGTATAAAAGTATATGCGCCTTCATAAAAACAACTGTTTATTTCGTCTACGTTTCGACGGGAGCCCCGTCTTCTTCAGGACATAACAATATTTACAGCGTGTGTGTGTCCTCTTATAGCATGTTGAGAGTGGAAGGGAAATGACAGAAAGGAAGGGAAATAACGGAGAAAAAAGGGGGGGGGAACCACGACAACAACAACAATAACAGCAATACACACACACACGAAAAAAAAAAAAGAGCAAAGAAAAGTCCGGAGGGTCAGTAAGAAGGGTTTTGCTTGTCGCGGACATTGTGTTCGTTTAGGCAGCGACAACAATAGAGCCTCTGCGCACCCATCTTCCCCCAAACGGGCAATGTAATGACCCCGCGCATCTAGTATGGACCCTTCCGGTGTGGGGCCACGGGTGGCGTTTTTGACGTCCTTCTTCGTCGTTTACCGCGTTAAAGTAATTGGTGGGGTGGACAGTGAGGGCTTTCAGCGTATGTTTTTCCGTGTCGGCCTGGATGTAAGACCCGAAGTGGCCGGCAGTGTTGTCGCGTCGTCAATATTTATTAAGCGCATCGGCTCTTTTTGCAAGAGGAAAAGATGTAGAAAAAGATGTAGACTCTGAGCGCGAGGAGCGTGCTGTCAGAGAAGAGCCGAAGGGGACGACCCACTAGAAGGCGCTCCAGAGGGCGACCCATTAGAGACTTCCAACGCTTCGCTACAATTACCCCGGGTACGAAAAAGGGAGCCGCCTGGCGACCTAACTGCTTGTCACTATGAGCGGGTCATGATAGGGCTTCAGGCGCTCCACGTTGACAATGTCGCGCCCTCGACGGCGCATGTCCGGAGATAATTCAACGGGCTCGATCAGGTAGTTGACCGGGGATGTGCGTTCGACGACACGGTAGGGGCCGTCGTACTTGGGCAGCAGTTTGGAAGAGAGGCCAGGCGCAGTGGTAGGGACTGAGAGCCATACGAGTGCTCCAGGGCGGAACGTGGGCGCAGAAGTGGTGGTGTCACCACGAATGCTCTTTTGCCGCTCCTGGTCATGCGTAGTAACCGTCTTGGCAAGCTCCCGACACTCCTTAGCAAGTCTGGCTGTGGCAGAAATAGGCGCACACTCAGACGGATCCGGCTTGTATGGAAGGATTGTGTCGATTGTGTGCGACGGGTGTCTGCCGTACAATAAGAAAAAGGGGGAGAAACCAGTAGGGGCTCTGAGGGGCGGTATTATAGGCGTAGGTGACGAAAGGCAGAACGGCATCCCAATCGGTGTGATCGGCGGCGACGTACATCGAGAGCATGTCGCCGAGCGTGCGGTTAAAGCGTTCGGTGAGGCCATTCGTCTGCGGGTGGTAAACAGTAGTTTTCCGGTGAACGTTGCACTCTTTCAGGATGGCTTCGACGACTTCCGACAAGAAGACACGACCTCGATCGCTGAGCAGCTCCTGGGGTGGACCGTGGCGCAGCATGAATCGGTGCAGCAGGAAGGAAGCAACATCGCGCGCTGTAGCCGCTGGGAGGGCGGCAGTTTCGGCGTATCGCGTAAGGTGGTCAACAGCGACGATGGCCCAGCGGTTACCAGCCGAGGTTAGAGGAAGTGGTCCATACAAGTCTATGCCAACGCGCCCGAAGGGCCGGTCAGGGCAAGGCAGAGGTTGCAGACCTGCCGGCGACAGGTGCGTTGATGTTTTGCGGCGCTGACAATCGATGCAGGAGCGAACGAACTTCTGCACGTAGCGGTACATCCCTCGCCAAAAGTACCGTTGGCGAATGCGGTGGTAGGTTTTCCATACCCCAGAGTGTGCGCACTGCGGATCAGAGCGGAACAATTCGCATATGTCAGAACGCAGATTGCGGGGTATTACGAGTAGCCACTGGCGGCCGTCGCCGTAATTGCGTTGGTGGAGGAGGTCGTCGCGAACGGCGAAATGGTGGGCTTGACGACGCAACGCGCGAGTGGATGGTGTTGCCGATGGATCAGTCAGCAAGTCTATCAATGAGGCGATCCAGTGATCATTGCGCTGTTCGGTAGCGATGGTGTGAATGTCGATAGAAGAAACGGCATTGAGAGACACTGAGCTATGGGTATTGTCGTCGGGCAAGGGGGAGCGCGAGAGTGCATCGGCGTCAGCATGCTGGCGTCCATTGCGGTACAGCACGCGGATATCGTAGTCCTGTAGGCGAAGTGCACAGCGGGCGAGGTGACCTGAGGGATCCTTCAGTGACGACAACCAGCATAGTGCATGATGGTCGGTGATCACATCAAATGGGCGACCATACAATTAAGGTTGGAATTTCGTAAGGGCCCAGATGATCGCCAGGCATTCCCTTTCGGTGACGGTGTAATTGGTCTCGACTTTAGTAAGCGTACGACTGGCATATGCCACGACATATTCAGGGAACCCTGGTTTGCGCTGCGCAAGGACAGCGCCAAGGCCAACACCGCTAGCGTCTGTGTGTACCTCTGTAGGCGCCGTAGGGCCGTAGTGGCGTAGTATGGGAGGCGACGTCAACAAACGGCGGAGCTTTTCGAAAGCGTCGTCGCACTCGGACGACCATGAATGGAGGGGCCCGTTACTTCCGAGGAGCTTCGTCAGAGGCGATATGATAGTCGCGAAATTTCGAATGAAGCGCCGAAAGTAGGAACACAGTCCTACGAAACTGCGCAGTTCTTTGACGGACGTAGGTTTCGGGAACTCGGTCACGGCGCGAAGTTTGGCTGGATCGGGGAGAATTCCGTCCTTGGACACGACGTAGCCGAGGATTGTCAGCTGCCGTGCGGCAAATCGCCACTTCTTTAGATTCAGTTGCAGACCGGCGTCGCTCAAACGCGTCAAAACATGCCGTAGGCGTTGAAGATGGGTGGAAAAGTCCTGAGCAAAAACGACGACGTCGTCGAGGTAGCACAAGCATGTGTGCCATTTCAGGTTGCGCAGAACGGTATCCATCATGCGCTCAAAGGTGGCGGGCGCATTACACAGCCCAAACGGCATGACGTTGAATTCGTACAGGCCGTCGGGCGTGACAAAGGCGGTCTTCGGTCGAGCGTCGTCAGCCATAGGTATTTGCCAGTACCCTGAGCGCAAATCGAGAGATGAAAAGAATTCGGCGCCTTGCAGCCTGTCGATCGCATCGTCTATTCGCGGCAGGGGATACACGTCCTTACGAGTGATCTTGTTGAGTCGTCTGTAGTCGACACAGAACCGCACAGAACCGTCCTTCTTCGCAACAAGAACGACAGGAGACGCCCAGGGGCTGTTAGAACGTCGAATAGCATCGCGTCGAAGCATGTCGTCGACTTGCTCGGTGATTACACGGCGTTCTGTGGGAGATACGCGATATGGACGTTGCCGCAGTGGCAGGTGGGCGCCAGTATCGATGCCGTGCGTAACGGCCGACGTGCGGCCGAGAGATGTTTGAGCGACATCGAAAGAAGAGCGAAATTCTTCCAACAAGTCCAGAAGCTGGGAACGCTGGACCTGCGTAAGGTTGTCAGCTATGGTGGAACCAAACACGTCAGCGGGTGATGAACCGACATCGAAACAGCACTGAGCGTACTTGAACAGCGGCCGTGCGTGTCATCGGGTTCGTCCATAACTTGTGCGTCTTCGAGGGGTTCCACGCTGCCGAGACATTCCCCTCGCACCAACGTAACACTGTACGGGGAGGGGTTGATTACAAAAAATCACAGCATATCCACGGGGTGAATGATGATGAGTGGGGCGAAGCTACGGAGGGAATCATCTGTAAACCGTGAAACTCTTCCGTGAAATGCGCCCAGTACATAATATAAAGAGTGTGAAACATCGTGTATATATTAAACATCAAACTTTTATTGTACTGTTGGTTTACGTGGTCCCTTCATTATCACTTGTGATCGGTGAAATGCAAGGAAGAAGTCCGCTCCCGAGCGAAAGAGCGCCAAGAGCGACCGCATTCCCCGCTCGCCCTGTGCGAATTAAAGGCAAGGCTAGAGGGAAGACAGGACGCGCGTTCCACGACGCGAGGTCGGTAGCATGCCCAACGAAAGCCAACGGAACGCGATCGTGCAAGTGCTCCGGCTTCGCATCGCCTCATGGTTCCATTTAGCGTCCCAAAACCAAACATATTGCTCAAGGTGTGCCTTGCGTTTTTCGTAGAAATAATTTCTTTATCATGTACATTAAGACGAAAAGTGGAAAGCTCACTAGAGTGTATCACCCGCAAAGTATGTCTTTTAGTGTGATTTAACTCTCGTACGGCAGGGTCCTCGCGCCGTTGCCGGTCCACCTCGCCCGTTGACGATCGGGCGAGGTGGGTACATGCAACTACTACTACTACACTTTAAGAAAAACATCTGGCGTTCTTTCGTTCTGCTTTTACAAAACATCTGGCGTCTTTCGTTGGTTTATTTCATCAATCAACGGCGTTTTGAACAAAATTTTTATTGTTTAATCACGCACAGGAGAAATCTCACCAGGCACTACCTTGGAGGTAAACAATGGCTGCTAATGGCAATGATAGACAGAAGAAGTCGGCTTTTAGCTAACACTTACACTTCTACTTCTACTAACGTTTCCTACTGGAACATGCCAATGGCTGCTAATGGGGAATGAGAGACAGAATAATTCGGCTTTTAGTTAACGCGCACGCTGCGAATTTTTTATTGTTCAACAACGCACAGGAGAAATCTCCCACCGGCACCACCTTGGAGGTCAAAGCGTAAGACTTGTTACTCACTACTACGACCACGACGACTACGAGGGACGAACGGGTGCCGCCTTAAGGAGCTTCGCCCCTAAAATAGAGGTGCTTCCCTGAGTGATTTGAACGGTCGCGAAAGGCACCAGCAAGCCTTTCCTCGTGCAAATACGGTCATATGGCGAGAGGAGTGCAACGGTGTCGGATAGACTGGCGCAGTAGACGGACACCGCCGTTGACGAGTTTGCAGGCAATTTGATGTCGTCTTTGACGAGTACCTTGCTCGCAGCCGATGGACTGTCTTCCGGCGTCAAATTAGAGAATGGTGACAGCTCTATTTCGGCTGGTGCGCAATGAATGACGGCGTCGTGGCGGGAGAGAAAATCCCATCCGAGGATGACGTCGTGAGAGCAGGCAGAAATTATGATCAATGCGACGGCGTACATAGCGTCCTTAATCATGACGCGGGCTGTGCACACCGCTGTAGGTTGAATACGTTGGGCGCTGGCTGTACGGAGGGAGAGCCCGGAAAGTGGCGTCGTCACTTTGCGCAGTATTCGGCTAAGCTTTGCGTCCATAACGGATACAGCGGCTCCAGTGTCGATAAGGGCAGATGCACGAACACCGTCTACAAACACGTCTATCACGTTCGATGGGCTTCGCTGAGGGCTTTCGCAGTTCGATCGCGTCGCAGCCCTTGCCTCGTGGACTGCGACGACTAGTTTTCCTGGTCGCGTGGGACCAGACGTGGCCGCATCGGGGACAGTGAGCGGCGTCGTGGTGACGGTGAACGGCGGGTAGAGGGCGCTGGGCGAGACGGTGGTGACATAGGCTGCGGTGAATCGTAATACGGGCGGCTCGACTGGCTTGGCATGGTTGAGGCGACTGGAGGCGACTGCACGCGATTGCAATAGCGGGCGACGTGACCGGCGCAACCGCACGCAAAGCAGATGGGGCGGTTGTCGGAAGTGCGCCATCGGTTTGCCGGGGTGGGTCCCATCCATGGCCCAAGACGCGGTGGACGGGGCGGCGGCTGATAGGACTGCATGGTGGGCTGCAGTCGTGGCCAAGGAATGACGTCGGCGTACGCAGCCGGCACACTCGCCTGGAAGGCCTGTGGTCTGGCGACGACTTCGGCGTAAGGATGTGGGGCAGACACAGGGATCGCTGGGGGTGGCCTGGCTACAACTTGCGCGTAACTGAGTGGCGCAAGCGCCGGAGGTGGCTGGTGGTATTCCGGCATGACCTCCGCGATTTCCTGTTGAATAGCGCGGCGTTAGGGAGGCAGCAGTGTGGTCGACGGCTGTTCAACATGCTGCGACTGAGGGAAGGCCAGTAGAGAAAACTGGCGGGCAATTTCCTCGCGCACAAATGACTTGACCTCGGCGAGCAAGCCCGAGTGATCAGAAATGGCCGACAAGCCAGCGAGGTCGGCGTCGCGTGATGGAGGTCGACGTGTCAGCAACCGCTGCCGGCGCAGCTCCTCGTAGCTTTGACAGAGCGTGATCACATCTGTCACGGTACGGGGGTTCTGGCGAGCAGCATGGTGAAGGCATCGTCGTCGATGCCTTTCATAACGTGTCGGATCTTGTCAGACTCAGACATGGTTACGTCGGCCTTCTTGCACAAGTCGAGGACGTCTTCGATGTAGCTGGTAAACGACTCACCGGTCTGCTGAGCTCGTCACGTAAACGCTGTTCGGCTTGCAGTTTACGTACGGCAGGTCAGCCAAACACGTTGATGATGGCAGTCTTGAAATCAGACCACGTGAGGAAATCGGTTGCGTGGTTGTTGTACCACAGGCTGGCCACACCCGCGAGGTAGAAAACCAGGTTGCTCAGCTTCCCTGCCTCGTCCCATTTGTTGGGTACGCTCACGCGCTCGTATATCGCGAGCCAGTCCTCTACGTCAGTGCCATCCGCGCCGGTGAATATAGGAGGGTCGCGGATGCGGGGGGAACCGGAGCATGGTGTCCGTACAGGGGGAAGCGTTTGCTGGGCGGCGTCTTGAGGCATGGTAGAGGGCACGGTACGGGATCGAAGCGCCAGGGGCATCGAACGGTCGAAGCTGGTTGGACGGCGCAGCACTCTCCACCAAATTATAAAGGCTGTACAGAAGCATTAGAACGCTGTAATGGGCCGCCCTCTTGAGCGCCTTCTAGTGGGTCGCCCTCTTCGCCTCTTCTCGGAGAGCACGCCCTTCGTGCGCTTGCTCGTGAGAGTCTGCGAGTCTGCGCTCTGTCGTTACTGTCTTCGCTGCTAATCGTCGCCATCGATCCCGCCGTCAATAAACGCCTTTACAAAGTGATGGAGAGTGCTGTACCGTCCCCACAACTTCGGTCTCCATCTGATGCCCCTGGAGCTTCGATCCCGTACCGTGCCATCTACCATGCCGCAAGACGCCGCTCAGCAAACGCCGCCTCCTGCCCCGACCGCTTGTCCCGTTGTCCCCCGCTGGGCACTTCGCCTGCAAGACTACGACATCCGCGTGCTGTACCGCAACGGACGCCAGCATGCTGACGCCGACGCCCTCTCGCGCTCTCCCTTGCCTGACGACAATGCCCCCTGCTCAGTATCTCACATAGCTGTTGCTTCAATCGACGTTCACACCATCGCTACCGAACAGCGCAAGGATAAATGGATCACCTCGCTGATCGACTTGCTGGCAGATCCGTCGGCAACACCATCCACTCGCGCGTTGCGTCGTCAAGCCCACCATTTCGCCATTCGTGACGACCTACTGCACCGACGCAATCACAACGCCGACGGCCGCCAGTGGCTACTGGTGATACCCCGCAGTCTGCGGTCTGAAATATGCGAGGCCTTCCACTCTGACCCGCAATGCGCGCACTCCGGGGTAACCAAAACTTACCACCGCATTCGACAACGATACTTCTGGCGAGGGATGTACCGCTACGTGCAGAAGTTTGTTCGCTCCTGCCTCGATTGCCAACGCCGAAAACCTGCAACGCACGTGTCGCCAGCAGGTCTACAACCGTTACCTTGCCCTAACAGTCCGTTTGGGCGCGTGGGCATCGATTTGTATGGACCACTTCCTCTGACTTCGGCTGGTAACCGCTGGGCCATCGTCGCTGTTGACCATCTAACGCGATACGCCGAAACCGCCGCCCTCCCAGCGGCTACAGCGCGCGATGTGGCCTCCTTCCTGCTCCACCGATTCATGCTGCGTCACGGTCCGCCCCAGGAGCTGCTCAGTGATCGAGGCCGTGTCTTCTTGTCGGAAGTCGTCGAAGCCATTCTCAAAGAGTGCAACGTCGTTCACCACAAAACTACTGCTTACCACCCGCAGAAGAATGGCCTCACCGAACGCTTTAACCGCACGCTCGGCGACATGCTCTCAATGTACGTCGCAGCCGACCACACAAATTGGGATGCCATTCTGCCCTTCGTCACGTACGCCTACAATACCGCCTCTCAGAGCACTACTGGCTTCTCGCCATTTTTCTTATTGTACGGCAGGCACCCGTCGCACACCATCGACACCATCCTTCCCTACAGGCCGGATCGATCTGAATGTGCGCCTATTTCGGACACAGGCAGGCTTGCTGAAGAATGTCGCGAGCTTGCGAAGACCTTTACAACGCACGAACAAGAGCGGCAGAAGAGCATTCGCGGTGGCACCACCACTTCTGAGTGCACGTTCCTCCCTGGAGCGCTCGTGTGGCTCTCGGTCCCGACCGCTGCAACTGGCCTCTCTTCCAAACTACTGCCCAAATACGAAGGCCCCTACCGTGTCGTCGAACGCACGTCCCCGGTCAACTACCTGATTGAACCCATTGAGCCATCTTCGGACATGCGCCGTCGAGGGCGCAACATTGTGAACGTGGAGCGCCTCAAGCACTACCATGACCCGCTCATAGTGACCAGCTGTTAGGTCACCAGACGGCTCCCTTTGCGTACCCGGGGTAATTGTACAGAAGCATTAGAACGCTGTAATGGGCCGCCCTCTTGAGCGCCTTCTAGTGGGTCGCCCTCTTCGCCTCTTCTCGGAGAGCACGCCCTTCGTGCGCTTGCTCGTGAGAGTCTGCGAGTCTGCGCTCTGTCGTTACTGTCGTCGCTGCTCATCGTCGCCATCGATCCCGCCGTCAATAAACGCCTTTACAAGGCGTGTATTGACGGCACTAGTCGACGAAGCACCACGGCGACAGTCAAGACAGAGCGCGGACTCTGAGCGCGAGGAGCGTGCTGTCAGAGAAGAGCCGAAGGGGACGACCCTCTAGAAAGCGCTCCAGAGGGCGACCCATTAGAGACTTCCAACGCTTCGCTACAATATATATATATATATATATATATATATATATATATATATATTGTATTTGTTTATTTCAGGCCTCCTTCAGCTACACCAGCTCTCCGCCGTCGATCACGCAACAGCCTTCCCTTTACCCTTGTCACGAGGCTCCTCCTTTCCCACTGGTCACGTGACCTGTTTTAGGGACCAGCCGACCACACCGGCACAAGGTTCGCATAGACAGCCTCGCTTTGAAACAGCAGTCAAAAGGCCGCTTATGCATTCGACTTAACCGACTCGATCGAAGGCAAAAGCCATCTTCTTCGTTTTATTCGCAGTCAGTTGTATCTATTCCCCTCCACGAAAGATTTTGCACTGCCTCCGTGGTCGGAGGCATTGAAAGCTTTCTCCACCTCACGTGGTTTTTTGCACAAGGAGGTTTAAAACATATACATAGGAGCTTTATAACATAAACAACGGAGCCTGCATTTACACCAAAGTGTGAACGTTTTTGCAGTACTAGGTCATCTATTACAGGAGAGCTGGGTGCGGCTGACATTAACATTTATTCTGCGCGAGAGGACACCGCCTCGTGCCATTGGAGCCACTCAACAGGAAAACGTATACTTAGTGCTTATCCTCTTCTACCGCCATAGTTTCACAACTCAATCATGCGACTTCTCGCTAACTATACATTCGACATTTACCTAAAGCGCGATAAAAATAACAGACGAATGCACTTTCCAGCATAGCAGTGTGCCTTACTAGATCCCCTGAAAATGAGCTTTTCGTCCTTTCTTCTTGCTCAATGCTATGGATCACAGCTAGAGGCGGAGTTCTCTCGGATTGAGAATCGCAATGTGCGCTACTGGTGGCTAATCATGGGGGAAGGAAGAACTGAGGAGGGGCCCTGACGTCATCCTCTGTGAAAACCTCGCTGAAGCCGGAAGTCGGCCATATTGACTGCGCAGATTCTTCACTCATGTTTACAAGCGAACAGCGCAGTAGAAGGAACGTCTCTCTCTCCGGCTCGAGAGCAACGTGGGCTGCTCGGCGCGCGTGCCGTGGCGATGCGAAACCAACAGAACGGAAACCAATACGCTGTGCCACTCATTTCATCCGTCCGAGTATTTTGCTCTTGAGCTGAAAGAAGTTGATGTGAGCATTTGAAATTATACTGTAAGATCTTGCTTTTGTTAGATTATGTCAAAATAATGATGCTATATCGGACCAGCCAAGTTACTGTTGCGACGACCAAGCGCCTCCAGTTTGCATAGCTTTCTTTTAAACGCGTTAGTTTCATGCTGCTGCTTTTTTTTTTCATCTGTTCGGCCTATCCGCCATCCGGCGAGCTAGAATAATAATAATAATATCTGGGGTTTAACGTCCCAAAACCACCATATGATTATGAGAGACGCCGTAGTGGAGGGCTCCGGAAATTTCGACCACCTGGGGTTCTTTAACGTGCACCTAAATCTAAGTACACGGGCCTCAAACATTCTCGCCTCCATCGAAAATGCAGCCGCCGCGGCCGGGATTCGATCCCGCAACCTTCGGGTCAGCAGTCGAGCGCCATAACCACTAGACCACCGTGGCGGGGCGGCGAGCTAGAAGCGACAATACGATAAAATCCGCGTAATCTCACGGCAATAAAGAAATGTCCGGCAGCACTCGCGCTTCACGTACAGCCTCAAGTATTTTAAGGCGAAAACCCTTAACAGATCGTACTCGCGGCGTCCGTCCGTTGCCTGGAACCGTGCCAGCTGTGGTCTCTCCCCCTTACGCTCTCTCAGAAATCACGTGATGCCTCAGCGGCGGCGTCCGGCCCTCCCTGCCCCCACACACTCTCTCAGCAATCACGTGATGGCACAGCAGCGCGCGCGGCAACGCTCCTTCGTCATCACCGGGCCCAAGCCGCCCGGTGATGATTACACGGCCAGCGGTTCGGAGAAGCCCCCAAGTATGTGGATTCCCCCGCTACTAAACGTCAGAAGAAGAATGAAAGAATGAGCATGCGGCGTTCTAACATATCACCGGGCTCCAAGGCCAGGCAAGCGGAACGGAAGCGACCACAGCGAGTGGCCGTGTTACAGGGTACCAAGGCTGAGAAAGCGGAAAGTCGAATAGCCTCAGGCTTTCGCCGTACACACTTTGGAATTTACAAAGTGACCTTTAATTTTTTTTAACTATATCGCGCGAGCGTCGACCGCCCGCAGTATCAGCGCCTTACAACGGCGATAATCTGCGAGACCAGCAGTATTACGCGCAGGCGCACAAAGCAGCTTTAGCGCAAGCGTCATCTGCCACGCTGTACCACTCCCACTCTCGCAGATTATCGCCGTTGTAAGGCGCTGATACTGCGGGCTGTCGACGCTTGCGCGATATAGTTAAAAATGGTGGAGGCTGTACTTGTACATTCCGACATATAAATCCATGGCTCAACCATCAGCACGTTGCAAGTACAAATATGTAGTTCGGTCGTGGCTTGATGAATCGTTCTTAGTGAACCCGTTTTGGCCGGCCACGCACCAGGGCAATGTGGCGAAGAACCATTCCGTCTTGCGGGGCACAAACGTTTCGTCCACTGTGGCAAGCACGAACACTGCACAACCGTCACTGACCTGCAAGGAGTTCATCGTTCACAGTTGTTCCGTTCTGCCCTGGTGCCCGAGTATGATTTCACTGAGCACTTGAAACCTTTCACCTACTTCGTCCGCTGTGTACGGTGCGTGGATAAGCGCTCGTTACCCGCACTGTGCGGACCCCGTGGCTATAAACGTGTTCTATAAACGTTGCTGGATATAATAACAACCTGGAGAACACTGTTGAGCCAACAACGCATCCCAAAGAATGGCTACTGTCCGCCACGGTTCGGTACGAGACCTACGGAAGCGCACGTGCCGTCGCCGCTACACAACACGGCACGCCACGTAAGCATAGCAACGCCGCCATTGTGGCAGGTGCGTATGGTAGATAAAACGCAGTGTTGGCGGTAACGCGTTACCTGTAACGGCGTTACCGGTAACGCGTTACTTTATTTCAGTAACTTAGTGACGTACTCGTTACTATTTCATAACTGTAACGGCTAACGTACTTACGTTACCATTTTTCGGTAACGTGAGCTGTCGAGTTACTCTTTACTTTTTATTCCAATTATCCTTGGAGTTTGATACAGAGTTCATTCGTGTTGTTCGAACCAATATCCCAGAGCTCGCCCTGACATTACTGCGTCCCTGCGGGGCGGACTGCTGTCAGCCCGCCGAACGTTGACAAAGCGACCGCGCGCGGGGTCCTCTGTTGTGCGGTGGAAATTGCAATGGGCAGCCAATTGCCGAAATATCTTGAATGAATCTGCTATATTTTCGGCTACCTTTCTACGAGGCTCAGCTGTCGTTGATCGTCGATGAAGTGAAACAAAATGCAGTCCTCGTAACCGTCAAAAGCGAGATGTCGAGATAGGATTGGCTCATGGACATCAAGACTCGGTGTGAGACTGAGCTAGCTCCAACACAACGGCGGATGACTTCTTCGGAAATGCCTTCTCGAGATCATCGCCAACTGATGATGAACGACTGTCTCGATACCTTGGGTGCCGCATGACATCGCATAACTTTCCGCGCTTTCACCAGCTTCCTGAAAGTGAATACACGAGTACCAGATAGCGCATCCACCGAGCTCCTACTCAGCGGAGCTGCGGACGTATTTGCTAAGAATCGAGTCAAGCTGTCCGATGACAGCTTTGAAATGCAGCTGTTGCTTTTATTCAGCAATTTGTAGTTACAGGAAGTTGTCCCTGCAATAATCTAGCACCATTAAAAACTTACTATTAAAAATGAGTTTTCCTTCTTGCTATCTGCAACTGCGACTACGTCTCTGTTTATTGAATTCCTCAGCGAGCGAAGCAAACCCGGAACAGCTTCACATGCACAGTGGCAATATTGGCGGTAATTATAGAGGTTAAATTGAAAAAAATAATTTGTTCATGGGCGCAAATACTTTTCCCCCGGATTCATGCCATTTAAGCATTCCTTTATTGCTAAAAATCGGCACATTTATTTTGTAAGTAGAAGCAGGCCGTCCTTATTACTGCAAATTTGTTCAGTTATGTTTTCTTTGCGGACAGCGTTGACGATGACATTAATCACTTTTTTGTAACGTACCACCGCGAAAATTGGTTTTCCCATGTGCCACAGAGTCAGAAGTCATCACATGTAACTACTGTCAACTTTAGGCCACTAAGGTACCGCGAAGGTACAGGGCATTTGTGCAAATTATTGTCGTTAAATCAGTACTTCGGGTAAAATTGTTGCTCAATCTAGAACTTTTATGTGGAAATATAAATATGAGTTTTACAAGAGAGAGAGAGAATTTATTTACAGAAAGGCAGAGAGGTCGGCCTTAGCTATAGTTTGCTCTGGCCTGCTACTCTACACTGGGGAGGGGGGACAGGGGAGCGAAAGAGTGATGAATGACGATGGTAAGGTAGGGAGATGAGAATATAGTTCGTGACGCTGGGGCAAATCTAAAGACGTGCATCCAGTCCAGTGGCTTGTAAGAAGGCTACGACTGCTTCTATGACCACACTTGTGCTGCTGACGTCAGGCCAAGGACCTAGCACAACCTCATCGGTTAAAGGCCTACTATGATACTGCCCAATCGATGAGATCAGTTTTTGTCGTTCTCGTGCGTACGCTGGACAGGCGCAAAATATATGTTCAAGTGTCTCTGGTATCCGACAATGACCACAATCGGGACCTGTGTCACTGCAGCCGATCAAGAGGGCATAGCGTCTTGTGAATGCCACACCAAGACGAATGCGGTGAATGATGCATATCATATTTCGCTTCAGCTTGTGAGGCATACGAAATTCATTTCTGGGTCCCATTTATGAAGCCGCTTGTGCCGGCGTTCTGGTTTGTTCCAGTGCTCCGAAGTGGAGGTGCGCATTACTTGCCGAAGTAAGGCGTTAGTGTCTGCTCGCGAAAACGCAATGCATACTTCCGGGGCATTATGTAAAGCTGTTTTAGCTTCGGCGTCAGCCTTTTCATTCCCCATCACGCCACAGTTTCACAAAGTTGCTATTGTAGTTTACATTGAGTAACAGCAGAAGTAACGTCCGTTACTTTTCTGTTCGGTAACGGTAACGGCAACGCGTTAACTTCTTTTGTGAGTAACGTAGGGCGGTAACGCGTACCTTTTAATTTAGCGTAACGAGTAACGTATTTTGTTACTTTCTTTCGCCAACGCATACAGCACAGATAAAACGCCATTTCCTTCACACGTTTCTCCAAGCGCGCGGGCTGGGCTGGCCCTCTCATTTTAAGAGCCGCCCTATCGTATCCAATGCATTGCGAAATGTGTGGCCGAAGTGACGTGAGATTTATGGGCCAAACAAACCGGTACGGGGCAAAAAAAAACAGCAGACGTCCCACGGCGTGCTCTCCGCGGTGGTTCACTTCTGCGCAGGTTTGTAGTCCCGGCATAAACTTAGCGCGTATTGCGCGGTTCGCACGCAGTAAAATGTTGCAAGCAGACGTTTACCACGCTGTTCTTGCGTGGCAGGCCCGAGCGCTGCGCGCTGAAATTCTTCGTATAGCGCTTTTCTGCAACAGTAAACAAAGCACCGGTACGTGCAGTGATAAAAGATATTCAGATACTGCATGATCGTATTCAGACTCACCTAGCAATGAACTACGCGTTCTGCTGGGCGTTAGGCCTTTCTTTTTCTTTTTCGTAGACCAATTTGCCGATCTATTGGCCGATCAGCTGTTCTTTGCTCGTGAATATGGAGTGAGCGTTGCAGCTACTCGGCGCAACGCCAACCTAGACATTGACGTAACTTCACGTCGAAAAGAGGACACCGCTGCATTATGCACGCGACCGTGCACGTAAAGTTTGTAATTCCAGTGCACACACAACTACAAGCACGGAGCGCGCGCACACCGCACAATACATACATCACGTAGTACGATAACAACCACAAAAGTTTATTACCCTTTCTTTGAACGACACAGCCTCTCAAAACGTGCGATGCCTTCGGCGCGTGTTATGTACTGCGCCTCAAAAACAAAAATTCACGTGTGTTCTGAGCTGACACTGCGTAAGAAGCAACAGAGCGCACATCCGAGAGCTTCGCATGCAAATACCATGCATTAGTGATCAGCAGTGAAGCGAACGTATACGTACATATTATAAAGAGGTTTATTAGCGGCGACGATACTCGACAGCGACAGTCAGGGCGGGGCCGACCCTCAGCGCGAGCAGCGTTCTCTTCGAAAAGAGCCGAAGAGGGCGACCCACTAGAAGGCGTTCGAGAGGACGACCGATTACCAAGTTCGAACGCTTCGCTACAGTTACCCCGGGTACGAAAAGGGAGCCGCCTGGCGACCTAGCAACTTGTCACTATGAGGGGGTCATGGTAGGGCTTCAGGCGCTCCACGTTGACAATGTCGCGCCCTCGACGGCCCATGTCCGAAGATGGTTCTATGGATTCGATGAGGTAGTTGACCAGGGATGTGCGTTCGACGATACGGTAGGGGCCTTCGTATTTGGGCAGTAGTTTGGACGAAAGGCCAGTTGCAGTGGTAGGGACAGAGAGCCAAACGAGCGCTCCAGGGAGGAACGTGGGCGTAGAAGTCGTGGTGTCACCGCGAATGCTCTTCTGCCGCTCTTGGTGATGCGTAGTGAAGGTCTTGGAGAGCTCACGACACTCCTCAGCAAGTCTGGCTGTGGCAGAAATAGGCGCACATTCAGAGCGATCCGGCTTGTAGGGAAGGATTGTGTCGATTGTGTGCGACGGGTGCCTGCCATACAATAAGAAAAAGGGTGAGAAACCAGTAGTGCTCTGAGGGGCGGTATTGTAGGCGTACGTAACGAAGGGCCGAATGGCATCTCAATTTGTGTGGTCGGCGGCGACGTACATCGACAGCATGTCGCCGAGCGTGCGGTTAAAGCGTTCGGTGAGGCCATTCGTCTGCGGATGGTAAGCAGTAGTTTTGCGGTGAACAACGTCGCACTCTTTGAGAATGGCTTCGACGACATCCGACAAGAAGACACGGCCTCGATCACTGAGCAGCTCCTGGGATGGACCGTCACGCAGCATGAACCGGTGGAGCAAGAAGGAGGCCACATCGTGCGCTGTAGCCGCAGGTAGGGCGGCAGTTTCAGCGTATCGCGTGAGGTGGTCTACAGCGACGATGGCCCAGCGGTTACCAGCGGACGTCAGAGGAAGTGGCCCGTACAAATCGATGCCAACGCGCCCAAACGGCCGGTCAGGGCAAGGTAGGGGTTGCAGACCTGCCGGCGACAGGTGCGTGGAAGTTTTGCGGCGCTGACAATCGATGCAGGAGCGAACAAACTTCTGCACGTAGCGGTACATTCCTCGCCAAAGTACCGTTGGCGAATGCGGTGGTAGATTTTCGATACCCCAGAGTGTGCACACTGCGGATCAGAGTGGAACGACTCGCATATGTGAGAACGCAGACTGCGGGGTATTACTAGTAGCCACTGGCGACCGTAGCCGTCGTAATTGCGTCGGTGGAGGAGGTCGTCGCGAACGGCGAAATGGTGGGCTTGACGACGCAACGCGCGAGTAGATGGTGTGGCCGATGGATCAGTCAGCAAGTCTATCAGCAAGGTAATCCATTGATCCTTGCGCTGTTCGGTAGCGATGGTGTGAATGTCGAGGGAAGAAACGGCAAAGTAAGACACTGAGCTGTGGTCATTGTCGTCAGGCAAGGGAGAGCGGGACAGGGCGTCGGCGTCAGCATGCTGGCGTCCGTTGCGGTACAGCACGCGGGTGTCGTAGTCTTGCAGGCGAAGTGCCCACCGGGCGAGACGGCCTGAGGGATCCTTCAGGGGCGACAACCAGCGCAGTGCATGATGATCGGTGACGACATCGAATGGGCGACCATACAAATAAGGTCGGAACTTCGTAAGGGCCCAGATGATTGCCAGGCATTCTTTCTCCGTAACGGTATAGTTGGTCTCAGCTTTACCGTTTACCGTTACGGTAAAGCTGATACACCGTCCCGCTGGCGTCCGTGTGTACCTCTGTAGGGGCCGTAGGGTCGTAGTGGCGTAGTATCGGAGGAGACGTCAACAAACTACGGAGTTTTGCGAAAGCGTCATCGCACTCTGACGACCACGAATTGAGGGGCCCGTTGCTGCCAAGGAGCTTCGTCAGCGGCGATATAATGGTCGCGAAGTTGCGGATGAAGCGCCGAAAGTAGGAGCATAGTCCTACGAAACTGCGTAGTTCTTTGACCGACGTAGGTTTGGGGAACTCTGACAGGGGAGAATTCCGTCCTTGGACACGACGTAGCCCAGTATTGTGAGCTGCCGTGCTGCAAATCGGCACTTCTTTAGATTCAGTTGTAGCCCGGCGTCGCTCAAACGCGTCAACACATGCCGTAGGCGTTGAAGATGCGTGGAGAAGTCCGGGGCGAAAACTACCACGTCGTCGAGGTAACACAGGCACGTGTGCCATTTCAAGTTGCGCAGAACGGTATCCATCATGCGCTCAAAGGTCGCGGGCACATTACACAGCCCAAACGGCATGACGTTGAATTCGTATAAGCCATCCGGAGTGACAAAGGCTGTCTTCGGTCGAGCGTCATCAGCCATGGGGACTTGCCAGTACCCTGAGCGCAAATCGAGCGATGAAAAGAATTCTGCTCCTTGCAGGCTGTCAATGGCGTCGTCTATTCGAGGTAGGGGATAAACGTCCTTACGGGTGATCTTATTCAGTCGTCGGTAGTCCACACAGAACCGCACAGAGCCATCCTTCTTCGCAACAAGAACGACAGGAGACGCCCACGGACTGTTTGAGGATCGAATAACGTCGCGGCGAAGCATGTCGTCGACTTGCTCGTTAATTACACGACGCTCTGCTGGAGATACGCGATATGGACGTTGCCGCAGTGGTGGTTGGGCGCCAGTGTCGATGCAATGGGTGACAGCAGACGTGCGGCCGAGAGAAGTTTGCGCGACATCGAACGAAGAACGAAATTCTCCCAACAGGCATAGAAGCTGGGAACGCTCGACCGACGTAAGGTTGTCCGAAATCGAGGAACGAAATACATCAGCGGATGACGAATCAGATGTGGAAACAGCACTGAGCGTACGGGAGCTGGCGCAGTGCGTGTCACCCGGTGCGTCCATAACTTGTGCGTCTTCGAGGGGTTCCGCTCTGCCGAGACATTCCCCTCGCACCAACGTAACCATGAACGGGGATGGGTTGGTCACAAAAATATCCGTGTCGCCCTGAGTGATTTCCACGGTCGCAAATGGCACCAGCAAGCCTTTCCTAGTGAAAACGCGGTCACATGGAGAAAGAAGTGCAACGGCGGCGCAGAGACCGGTGCAATAGACTGACACAGCTATTGACGAACTTGCAGGAACTGTGATGTCGTCTTTGACGAATACCTTGGTCGCAGCCGATGAACTGTCTGCCGGCGTCAAATGTGAGAATGGTGAGAGCTCTAATTCGGCTGGTGCGTAGTGAATGACGGCGTCGTGGTGGGCGAGAAAATCCCATCCCAGGATGACGTCGTGAGAGCATGAAGAAATTATGATGAATTCGACGGCGTACAGAGCGTCCTGAATGTTGACACGGGCTGTGCATACTGCCATCGGGTGAATACTTTGGGCGCTGGCTGTACGGAGGGAGAGCCCGGAAAGTGGCGTCGTCACATTCGTAGCAGGCGGCTTAGTTTAATACGGCGGCTCCAGTATCGATAAGCGCAGATGCGCGACCACCGTCCACAAAAACGTCTAACACGTTCGATGGGCTTCGCTGAGGGCGTTCGCAGTTCGATAGCGTCGCAGCCCTTGCCTCGTGGACTGCGACGACTAGTTTTCCTGGTCGCGTGGGACCGGACGTGGCCGCATTGGTGACAGCGAGCGGCGTCGTGGTGACGGTGAACGGCGGGTAGATGCAGCTGGGCGAGACGTCGGCGACGGAGGCGTAGGTGGGTCGTAATACGGGCGGTTCGACTGGATGGTGGCTGGCGAAACGTCTTTAGGCGGCTGCACGCGATTGCAATAGCGCGCCACGTGGCCGGCGTAACCGCATGCGAAGCATATGGGGCGGTTGTCAGGTGTGCGCCATCGGTTCGCAGGCGCACGGCCCGTCCATGGTGCAGGACGGGATTGACGGGGCGGCAACTGATAGGACTGCATGGTGGGCTGCAGTCGTGGCCTGTGCGTGACGTTGGCGTAGGCTACCGGTACATCCGCTTCGAAGGAGTGAGGTCGAGCGGAGGCTTCAGCGTAAATGTGTGGGGCAGCCGTAGCGATTGATGGGGGCGGTCTTGCGACAACTTGGGCGTAACTCAAAGGTGCAGGAGCCGGATGGTGCTGGAGCCGGATGGTGCTGGTGGTACTCGGGCATGACCTCCGCAATTTCCTGCTCAATTGCTCGACGGAGGGGAGGCAGAAGGGTGGTCGACGGCTGTTGAGCGTACCGAGGGCGAGCAAAGTCCAGCAGAGAGAACTGGCGCGCGATTTCCTCGCGCACGAAGGTCTTGATCTCTGCGAGCAACGTGGAGTGGTCGGGTATGGTCGACAAGCCAGCGAGCTCGGCGTCGCGTGATGGAGAGCGACGGGTCATCGATCGCTGCCGGCGCAGCTCCTCATAGCTTTGGCAGAGCGTTATGACCTCTGCCACTGTGCTGGGGTTCTTGGCGAGCAGCATGGTGAAGGCGTCGTCATCAGTGCCTTTCATGATGTGCCTGATCTTGTCAGAATCGGACATGGTGGCGTCGGCTTTCTTACTGAAATCGAGGACGTCTTCAATGTAACTGGTGAATGATTCACCGGCCTGCGGAGCGCGTTCACGTAAGCGTAAGAAAGGTGACACCCTGTAATTTCCGCATTGCACGCGATTTGAACCGGGTATACGCAACAGCTGGGAACTGCGTAGCTTTCGTAAATCACACAGAAGGGCAAGCATCTCTGAATCGCCTGTGCCGCTTGCACGGTGAAAAAAAAAACGCTGGAGAAGTTTCGTGACCCGTTCGATGCGCGCAGGCGCTTGCAAACGACGCGACGGATATCGCGAAATGTTTCGCTACTCCTTCGCTTGGAGGCGATGCGGGTGTTTGAGATGTGGAGGCTTCACGAATCTGACGTCAGGGCCTCTCCTTAACACATCCTCCGTAGTTCTTTCCTTCTTCCATGTGAGTAATAAACCTCTCCTGAATGTCGCCCGCGCCATATTGCGCCGGCGTAGTGCATCACGACAAAAAAAGAAATAACAAATAAAGAGCTCCGAAATCAGTCCTCTGCTTCAGCCGCGCGTTCGCGCTTGGCGTAACGGACGTGGCTCGTAGCTTCATACGCCATTTCCGGACACCATCATGCGATGTTCAATCATAGATACATCGTGCTGGTCGTCGCAGGATACGGTGTAAATCAATTTCTATCCACCAAGGAATGTCTAGCGCCGCTGCTGAAGTTAGCAGCAGCAATCTTAGTAATGATTCCACTGAGAGCGTACGCCTTTCTCTGTGCGGCGCGAGGCTGCGGAAAACCGCTTCCCCTAATGCGGTCGCGCAGAGCGGGCTCGTAATCTGAACGAACAGCTCTGTATACTGGAAACGATTCACGCATGGACGGTCCTCCTAACCGTACACAGCTCTGTACTGTGACATTTTAACGCGATAGCGTTACAGGGCTCGTGTCGCAGATATTCCGGTGTCGGCGACGGTGTCGGTGTCGCTACCGACGCTTGTGAACGAAAAATCGTCCGTGAGCGAAAAATAGAGAAAGATGCAAATAAAATAAACCATGAAAATATTCGGTCTCATTGAGGATCGAACACGGGCCGTTTGCGTGGCAAGCAGATGTCCTACCACAAAGCAACGATGTTACTTCCAGCTGCTTTGGTAAAAAACACTACATAAATGCCATGTAGTGGAAGGAGTCTCCTTAAGGCATTTTGTTCGGCAGGTGTCACGACGAAAACGAGCCCATTCGGCGATTTGTAGGCGCATTGACGAGGCCATCAAACTATGTTCTTTGCGCGAAGCCATGCTTCGAAAAAGGCCGTGATAGTGCAGCCATCGCCGCTAAAAACTCACACGAACTTTCAAACAGCTCTAAAAATGGACAACTATGTCCGTCCAGCGGAAAACATATCAAGGCAACGCCCGCTTTCTAGAGGAGGCCTTGATCAAGTAAACACCAAACGCTAAATAATGTGCTGCCATCTGTGAGACATTGTGAGAAATATGTGTCGACTCTTGTACAAGAAAGTGCTTTAGATCGAAAACCTGTACCATTACTATACATACATCGCGCGCGCGCGCCTGTATGTGTCTGTGTGCGCGTGTGTGTAACAATACACTTTAATAAGTATGCACTTAGTGGTTGAAGTGCGCACTCGCGGCCGGATTTCCCTATCGCGTTCAACTCTTAAAGGCGAAGTTTAAGGGTCCCCCAATTTTTTTCTTTAGCACACGCCCAGTCTAAATTTGCATTGTCGGACTTCGACTATATGTTCTGCTTTGTAACGAAGAAAAAGAAGCGAGACACATTTTTTGTCGTGCGTACTTTGCAACTCACTTTCCTAATCAATGCATGGAATGCTCTAAGGCTGGTTATACTGGACTTCTTCGCCATGTGTACATGTCATTGCGAGATATCTCGGCACACGGCTCCTGTTTGGATGAAACGCGTCAAATCAAGTAACATATATGTCGAGCATTTCCGCCGAAAATGCGGCATCAACTTATTGATCCTCGTTTTCTCGGTTACGTGGTGTGAACGAGCGGCCACTGAAAGCAGAGCTTGAATGTCGGTCGTCGGTGTGGTAGTTTTGACAACGATTTCCGGGCACCTCCTTCCAAACTTACTCGTCCCCGGTATTAGGAACTACCATGTCTCACCCGGAACACTCGCGGGATATTATTGAAGACATTTCAAGGTTGTACATTCACGCGTCATGTCCGCCTTTCGATTCTCACTCTCATTTATAGCTATACTTATAAATAACACCAAGTTCAAAGCATACCTCATCGACAATTTCGTTTATTTCACCACACACCGCGAAACTATTAAGGCGAACGCCTTATATGGCTCATGAGTAAAGAACGCTTCGAGAGTTTGCGAGACCTGAAGGTTCATCGCGAGGCTTTGTCAGCGGTATCGGCATGAACTGGTATGATGAAAATAAATCTGTGTAATCAAATAAAAGTCGCTGAAAAGTCATGCGATACCTAAACTAGTGTGTCTTCGCAGTAATCATGCCGGAAGTGGCATGACATGAATGTAATATGGCGCCATCAATGACGTCACAAATCGCCAGCACTTGTGACGTTAGTGCGACATTATAATGACGTCAGCCGATGATGCGGCATGATCACGTCATCACACGACATCGTACCATGATGAAAGTCAGGTGGATCACGGAATCGATGGAAAACATCGCCAGGCCTGCACGGACCACGCAGCATACTCACAGCGAAATCACGAAGAGCGGTCTTTCTAGAGCCCGTTGTAGACTTCCTTGGGTCTGCCGCCCCCTGTCTACGCCACTGGGTGTCGCAAGCTTGCAAGGGGGCGAGGACTAAGAAGAAAAATAAGAAGTAGAAACGGAAGAAGATGACTTTCCCCTTCCAGTCGCCTTACGCCAATGCATAAAGGACCATGTGAACTTGTCGCCGATGTCACATCTCGGAAAGCGCCGTAACAGCTTTCTTTCAAAGGCTCCCTGGACGAAGCTGTTGAGAAAGTTTCCGCCGCCATTCGGTGAGGCCAGTGTTACTGCACACGAAGCCAAGGGTGGTACAACCAAACATGCCATATCAGGCTAGCGAGCTTTCAAAACGAAGGAAGTATTGTGCGCCGAGGGTTGCTAAAATGTAAACCGGCCTTCCTATTATTTCCGGTTTATCCGCTACCCTCTTCTCGTTTTAGGGGCGAAGCTCCTTAAGGCGGCAACCGTTCGTCCCTCGTAGTCGTAGTCGTAGTCGTAGTAGTCGTAGTGCGTAACCGGTCTTACGCTTTGACCTCCAAGGTGGTGCCGGTGGGAGATTTTTCCTGTGCGTTGTTGAACAATAAAAAATTCGCAGCGTGCGCGTTAACAAAAAAGCCGAATTCTTCTGTCTCTGATTCCCCATTAGCAGCCATTGGCATGTTCCAGTAGGAAACGTTAGTAGAAGTAGAAGTGTAAGTGTTAGCTAAAAGCCGACTTCTTCTGTCTCTCATTCCCATTAGCAGCCATTGTTTACCTCCAAGGTAGTGCCTGGTGAGATTTCTCATGTGCGTGATTAAACAATAAAAATTTTGTTCAAAACGCCGTTGATTGATGAAATAAACCAACGAAAGACGCAAGATGTTTTGTAAAAGCAAAACGAAAGAACGCCAGATGTTTCTAAAGCAAAATGAAAAGACACCAGCTGCTTAACGAAAGACGCCAGATGTTTTCTAAAGCAATGGTTTTCTAAACAATGAAAATTCAGAGCGTACATGTAAAATTAAAGTGAGCTGCAAGTCGTCATAACTCATCGAACCTTTAGTATAAACGCGCCCGATCTCACGTCGGTGATGATGTACTGGGCAGAATTCACGGAAGATTCACGGTTTACCGATGAACCTCCGCAGCTTCGCCCACTCATCATCATTCACTCCGTGGATATGCTGTGATTTTTTTATTGAAGAAGTGGCACGAAGTGTGTGCGTGCTTCATCGAGCCGCTTGGGGATGCTCTAAAAGGACTTTCGAGAGTGTATGCTCGCGCGTTTTCTCCGCGTTTCGCCTTTTACTCTCGTTTATACATGTGCTTAAATTTCACACCGAATACAGAGTATAGCTTAGCGAATCTTTGATTCATTCACGATACATTTCATAATTATTTTTTGCGGTGTGATAACTCGGCAAGTGCCACGACTCGGTTGTTTGAAAAGCTCCCTAAATATGCCTGGAGAAAGCAGTTGAGAGATTTTCCGTCGTCATTCTACTAGGCCACTGTTACAAACCACAAAATTAGGCATCGTATAACCACACCATTTCAGACAGCGCAATTTTCAAAGCCGACAAAGTATCGTGCGCAGAGAGTTTCCCAAGTAGAAGCCATTCTCCTCGTTCCTGTCTGTTCATTCGCCGCCCCCACTGCCTCTTCATCTTCTCGTTTTTATGGAGCTAGTGGGGAGAAATATGTGCATGCTTCAAGTTGTTATCACAACCTGGAACAAGAGCTCGTCGTTCCGCCTCCTCGTCTTGACGGAATTGTGTCACTACGACAAGCCTGCAGTGATCACGCGGCACAGTTAGATTTCCCAAACGCGCCTGCACACGCACACAATTACGCGAGCACACGGTTGGACGGAGGGTGGCTCGCTCATCTGCGCGCCCACCAGGGGCTAAAAGGGCGCTGCTGTTCACTGAAAGGTCCACTGCCAAATTCTTTGCAATGCCTGATTGGGGGGAATAGTGCGTAGGAATATTTTTCTTGATATCACATTACTCTTGAAAAATAGGCAGTTATTTAGGGACAACAGCCATGCTCGATCATTTCGGCAGGGAAAGAAAGCACAAGAAAATGGACTAAAAACAGTTTGTGTATGCGCTGAAGTAAGCTTTACAGGAGCAGACCGCAACCATATGAAGGCTCAAAAGAGCTGCAGGGGCAGGGGATGTTATATTGCTGGAAATGAGGTGTGCGTAAGATTTATCAGTAAAGTTTGTGAACTGTACCTCTGCACCATATGTTTCGGCCGTTTCATCCCAAATATCCTGCAATGCGATAGCAAGAAGCTGCCTTCATATGACTCAGTGGGACAATGTTTTCCCACTTTTGAAAACCCTCTCATGCATAAGTGGCACAAGTGTGTTGCACTCTTTATTGACTGAAGCACTGGCTGGAATTGATGAAATTTCTTCTTTGTACTATTTCTTTGTGCTTTATACGAGAACCGGTTTGTATGTCATCGTGTCAAACTTATAGCCGCACTTTCAAAGGGCTAAATTTGTCAATGGTCAATGTCGGCCTTGGTCATTCCAAGGTCACATTTCGGATGCGCCATGACATTTCCCGAACATGGCGTGCTTGACAGTCATATCCTGCAGTGGCATGCCAAATTTTGCATTTGTTTTGTACTATGCACTCTACAACTCGGCGAGATCTGTTTGCAGCTGTCCTTATACATAGAATGGTCAACGGCCCTTGGCTACTGAGCGCACAGCAGCTCAGCCGTTGTTTAAAATGAGATGATGACTTGTATAACCATGTTTTTTACTAGAATAATAGACTTATCCCCACTTGGGCATGGCACGAACTGCGCTTGGAGCCGCTCAACAAAAGCGCCATGCTAAATCCTTATTCGCTTCTACCATCGTAGTTTCTCAGTTCAATCATGCGGGTTTTCCCTAAGTACACCGTTGCTATTTGTCTAAAACGCCATACCGATAATAGAGGGATAACCTTTCCGGCTAAACATTTACTCTTTTAGCAGAGTGTCTTATTAGATTCCGAATAATGTAAATATTTCTAAATTTTCATCTTCGTACACATGTCACTTATCTTAAAAGGCGGAAATCATTCACCATTTCGGCTGCGGTTGACTGAATCAATACATTTACCAAGGAGAAATACAGCTCTGGCTTTACCAATGCATAAGTTGAATGCTTCTGCTCGCCTACGCTGTATTTGTCCAGCTTGTCAAGATAAAATATCTTGACTTTTCTTATGCCGTTGCCAGCAGTATAGTTCACAGAGCCCATTGCAAAACGCTTAAAAAGTTGTACGATGGACTTACGTCGGAAGAAAGAATTCTACGCCATCGCTGGGCTTAAAGGGGCCCTGAAACACGTTTCCCAGTAATAGCTGATTGGCTTCATTAAAAGAGCTTATTGCCGCAGGAATCGACTGGCGTAAAAACTTTTAGAATCTGTGAAGTACGGTGACCATGTCGCGCACGATGCTCGAATCAGCCAATGACCGTGGGCTCTGGGTTTATAGCGCGGTCATTCGGGTTTATGGCATCATTTGTCGAGAGAAAAGAGAACGATTTCTAGCTGACTTTGAGAATTAATTGTAAATTTCAGGTCTCGTGCGGTGCTATAATTATTGGCTCGTGTGTTCTGAGAAGCCTCGACTACCATTCGGCGGAGCTTCCTGATCATGATGAAGGACTGTGGCAGGCCCCTCTAATGTCTCTAACGACTGTGTTAGAGTGCCCTTTCTGTGATTGTTTTTTTTTTCTTTTGTGTGTGTATGTAGTTTTTCTTGTTTCCCTCCCGCAATCGCACTCTCTCTGTCAGCATTTTCTTTCGACTCCATATTTCCCCACTCCTGGGCAAGGTAGCAAACCGGATCCTGATGACCGGTTCAATAACCGGACTTCCTCTTCCTATCTCCGTCCATCTCTCTCTTCCTGTCTCTCTGCAACACAAAAACTGAGTTGTTGATTTTCAATGTTGTCACAAAAGTCGCATATGCTTAACATTGCCTGCGCATAATGTCCTAAGGTATGCCATGAAAAGGGTTTCTTTTTTTTTCTTTCCCACTTACGCCCAAGGCGAAAGCGCTCTAATTCTTCTCTAAGAATGGTGTGCCGTGAGCGTACGTGCACGGCTTAGTGTGTGTTAGCGTGAGCCGTAAGACGAGCATCCGAGCTGCGTGCCTGATCATGTGTTTTTGTTTTGTCTATTACTGAACTGCTTGCCGTGAAGGTCACCGCCAGCAGAGCCTGAGCCTTAAGACGTGCATCCGAATTACGTGTCAGATCATGTGCTTTTGTTTGTGTTTTGTCTGATACCACCGGACGTTGTGTCCGAGCCACGTTTCACATCATGTGCTTTTGTTTTGTCTATCATTAAACGGCTTGCCGTAAAAGTCACCGACAGCGGAATCTGAACCACGGGACGTTGTATCCGAGCTACGTCTTAGACCGTGTGCCTACGCGACCGCGTGACTGGTGTTTTGTGTGTGAGTTAATGGTTAGCCCGTGAAGGACACCGAAAGTGAAGTGTGAACCATGCACGGTAGCAACCAGTGCCTACGTGACCATTTCAAGGATGTATCGGAACTACACTAGAAGCTGGGACCGGCGCCCAGAGAAACGTATAAAAAACGGCCCCATCCTATGCTTCATCAGTCTGCTCTGCGCCGGAGAAGAGATCCACGCTGGGCAACTCCCGGGACACAACGCAGCCACCCAGCACCCCCGGTGATCGTGGAGCCGCCGCTGACCCACCTCGCCAGCTTCGACGGTCGCTCATGAACGGCGCTCGGTTACGCTCTGCTGCGCTCGGTTACGTATGTCATTCGCTTGAACTTAGTGGACTGCGGACTCTAATTATTTGCTCGGCTTTTGCTGTTTGGTAAATCATCTGATACTGCTCAGTGTCTTGACATATTTGAATTTTCATGCATGCTGCACCTATCTGAATAATTGTGGAATGTATAATTAGTTCACCCTTGTATTCTAGATAACTGTTCGCTTATTGTGGAAATATCTTTATCTTTGTTTAAACGCATTATTAAAGCTTGTTGTTCTTTGATTGGAGAAGGCCCTTGACTCGTTCATACCGGCGATTGGCGCAAGCCATACACCAGAGGCCCAACCCCCATGCCACATCTTGGGAGAAGCTTGTGCTTCGGCCCCGAGTCGTGACAAATGTCTTAGGGCACGTGTTTCAGAATTTTAACGGCGGGCTGAAACGTTGAAGCCGAGAAGCGATTCAGTAGCAGAAATTCGAAGTCTAGCAACAGCAACTGCAATCATCAGCACACCCCACTTCTTTTTTTCTATACTGAGATATCAGTTCCCAAAATCTGCTAAGCAAAAAATTCAGGACCCCTTGTCCAATTGGTGAAATTGGGACAAGCGAAGCTTGGCGTGGGCGCGCGTAACGTAGTGCCTTTCTTCCTCTCTTTCTTTCTTTCTTGCTAGCGGCGGTCCCAAGCACGCTGTTTTAGGCGGAATCGGCGTGGCGTCTTTCATGTTCTTTCCAGCGTTCCTCAGCCTGTAGAACGGCCCAACGAAAGGACCACCACGCGATCGCGGAAGCGCGGTTTAGGAATTCAATTTTCTCGAAGTCGGATTTTTTCCTGAAATGTATAATTCCTGATATCGGCCTTACGCGTTGTCCAGCAGCTCGCTTCTATTCCGCCATCGCGAAATACTTCAGTGAAGCACGCACAGCAAGTGCACTGCTTCCAAATTGTTTTAGGGCGGAGCTCTTAAGCATGGCGTTGCATCGTTAACCGTAGACAAAAACTATCATCATCATTCACCAGCACGCGCCCTCTCCGTCCTCTTCCTCCTCTTCATCGTCGTCTGCATCTTGAGCTTCGCGCCGACAACACGTGCGCCGATATTTCCGGTGGGAATACAATACCTCTGATGGCCGAGAGAATGAGTACAGATAGAGAGAAAGAAAGAAAGAAAGAAGAAAGGCAAGAAAGACAGAAAGAGAGAGAATCAAGTAAACACAAAAAAGAAATAGAGAGATAGAGAAAGATAGAAAGAGCGAGAAAGAGAAAGAAATACGGAGAGAGTGAAAGAAAGAAATAGAAAGAGACAACAAAGACCATTGAGGAAACAAAGCGATGGCAGAAAAGGAAAAAAAAAATTAGAAAAAGAAAGGTGAACGCTTACGTTAGTAGGCAGCATTTAGCAATGCAAAGGAAGGAACAAAGAAAGAAAGAAACAAAAGAAAGAAAGAAAGAAAGAAAGAAAGAAAGAAAGAAAGAAAGAAAGAAAGAAAGAAAGAAAACGGCAGGCCTGCGCGGAAAGCGCGGCACAGTCACAGCGAAATCTAGAAGAGCGGCATTTCTAGAGCCCGTTGTAAGCTCTCTTGGGGCTACTAATACAAGTATACTTGCAAGGTACCCACTACGTCATCAATCATAATTTTTGTGAAGTTGGGAATCATCCACTATGCGCACTATTGATTTTGTGGAGAAGCGAGGTACCAGCTCAACATCTGTAAGGCATTATGGGCATTTTGTTGATGCGACAGCTGATAACGATGAAGAATTATGGCGGAGCGCTTTGCAATGTGTTGGAAGCTTTAAACGACCCACTTGTTACGCAATTCGCATTCTGTGACGCCAGGTGGTTATTTCACTCTCCCACCACATCATATAACATACGTCAACGTGAGAAAGAGAGGGAAAGAACTTTATTGAGACCCTGAGGAAATGAACCATGGGGGCCTTATGGGTTTCCTTGGCAACCAATACAACTGCACACGCGAGGAACTTCCTACGATATAAATCATCATGTTTTTTTTTTAATAGGCAAGCAGCCGCTATGCCAGTTTTCGTCATTCTGCGGAGAACCGTGGTACCTGCTAAACACATTTAATGAACTATGTGCACTTTGTAGATGCCGAGACTAATGACAATGAAGAATTATGGCACAGCCCTTTGTGATGGGTTGGAAGCATTCAACAACCCACTCGTTGCGCAATTGGCATTGTGTGATGCCTGGTTACAGAATTCGCGCTGTGTGACGCCTGGTTGTTATTTTACTCTTCTACCACGCTATATTACATATGTTGATGTCGTTCCTTCCCGACATGAAGCCTGCATAGGGTCTTTTTGCCAAGGAGTTTCAAGCGCTGGCGTGACTCTGTGGTAGAATACTGGTCTCCTACGCAGAGGGCTCAGGTTAGAACCACGTTCTATCCTGCGTATTTTTACTTATTTCGTTTTATTGTGTTATTTCGCGCGATTGCGGTTATGGACGCCGGCGGCGGCGGCGGTGGCGGACAACTGCAGTGCTAAAAACGGCCGTCGTTAGCAGGCTTCGCTGTAAAAAAATAAAGAAAACCAAAAGAGGCCGCTCAGTACCGCACTTGCTTCAGGCTTGGCACCACTAGTGCGAAGCTGCCTTCATTGTTTTTTGCGTCTTCGGTAGAACGTAATCGTATGCTTCAGTTCAGTTCACAATGGACGAGCATGGGCGCCTGGCCTAGTATTCAAGGTACTTGCTTTCGGACCGCCGTGCCCGGGTTCACACCCTAACCCCGAAAAGAAAATTTATTATGCTGTACATAATTTTTCTTTGGTGCGCGAGCGCCATCTGTAGGTGAGCACAGTTCTTTGTGTGTGATGAGGGTTTTCTGAACACCACCACCTCAGTCGCCATCTCTCCGAGTCAGCCACTACAAGCTTCGCCTGAAAAATTGCATCGTTAATTGGCTAGCGTAAATTACGATGTCTTAAAGGAAACAGCGTAACGGTAACACGAACGCTCCATCGCCGCAATGAAAACGCACCAAGCGTCTTGGATGCGCTTACTTGTACGCGGGACATGCTTCAAAGCGTTTCTTTTTTTTCGGTAAGGCCCCTTGAGCAAAACACGGAAGCAGAATGGAATGGCACAACAACCAATCTGACATATGTCACTGTCACAAACGTCTGCTTATTTGTAGCTTATTTGTTGTGTCCTAAGTGTGTCCTTATTTCTTGCAGATTGTGCGTTAAAATGAATAAAGGACATGTTATTCTTTCTCGTGGAAAGCAATGCGCCTAATTTTTCCAGCGTCACATATTCATTGCCTGCCATTTTTCCATTTAGGTAACAATCACTTCGTTAATCAACAATGAGTATTCTCTCATTACTGAGAGGTCCTGCACGCACGCAATGACATGAACTCGACTGCCCTCAGTTTTGCGCGCTTTGATGCGACCATTGTCTACCCGCAAAAACTGCAGTTGCTTTTCTCTCTTTAGTGAGAGAATTTGTGCAAACAATCTCTTGATTTTCGGGTGTGAGGTGGGCATAAACGCACACATTGGCACCCTGTGACTGAGGAAACCCAAGTGGCTCGGTTGTTAGATGGTCTCTGCGTGCTTTACGGAACAATTCATCTTTCTTGACCCGAGAACAAAATCTCGCGATTATGTTCGTGTCCTTTTTTGCAGGCACGCGGTGTACAGCGTCGATATCATCCTTATTTATGGGGCAGCCTAATACATCGCCCATTTTCTGAGGAATGGCGGTGCAGTCCTCACCCTTTTTACATGACACACCTTTTATCTCAACGTTGTTAATCCGCGAACGCTGTTCAATATCAGCCAGTTTAGTAGCCAGTTCATCATATCATTTCAGCAGAGACTTGTGTTCGGCTGTGGCGAATTCATGCTTTTTTTTGTTCTTCATGAGAATTGCTGATGGCAGAGACACTTTTACGAAGCTGTTCATTTCGGCTGGAAATTTCAGCATTCGATGGCATCTTGAAACGTAACAATAACTACAGCACTTTAACTACTGGCAGCAGCTACCGCGACAAGAAAAGTAGGAGGAAAATCAGCTGTGCGAAAAATGTTCAACCAACCTGCGCAAAGAAAGAACGTTGCTCAGTGGACTTGCCTTCGTGCTGCCTCGACTTCCACTGCCACTGCCAAAATGCGGCACAGTGTTGAGCTTAAGTAGTGCCTCCGGTAGCTGTCCTCGCAGTCCGCTCTCGGGCAGAAGCTCGCTGCAGGTGGCTGTAGCGACAAGGTAGTGGCGTTTCTTGACAGATTTTCCAAGTAGACGGGTCGAGAAATCCAGAGAATATTCCGATAGCCGGAATAGCCGATCCAGATAACCGTCAACACCTGCACAAGTCAACACCTGGGCAAGGGAAGACCGTTGCTGAGCGGACTTCACTTCCTGCTACCACGACTGTCACTGCCAAAATATGCCACAACTAAAAGTTGTTGCTGAACGCTCACGTGTGCTTTGTTAAGATAAGCAATCTCCATTTTCGTGAGCGAGAGGGATGCAACAGTGACACAGTCAGTGCAGCATCGCACCATTTCCTCAGCTGATAATTTGCGCTGCAGTCTTAATGACGTTTAACCAGCTAGCCCAATCTTCAACGTCACTAAGCTGTTGTTTGTTGTTGTTGCGGTTGGTGGTGGTGGTGGTGGTGGTGCGATGGTTCTCCCTGTCTCCCTTAACGACGAAAAGGCACCGCATAGAGCTAGACCCTGCGTTCGGACTGTCGGTCCGTGTACACCTGCTTCCCCAGCGGAGGAGACGCGCGTCGAGCGACTCTCCTGACTTGACGCCAGTGTCGCTTCGTCAAACGTTCGCCTCGTGCGACCAGAATCGTGGACACTTCAGCGTTCCGTTTCCGGGTCACTACGTCTTCAGCGCGTGCACTGCGACGCGCGGGCCCTGGCTGACTGAGTCGCATACCGAGTTGTCAAGGTTAGCCATGCTGCAGGTGGTCGCAGAGCCGCGCTGCACCTCTGGAATTATAATATAATGTCACAAAGACTGGCGTTGCAAAACACATACAGGTAAAAATCGAGCTAACGTTCTAACGCTGCAATTATCTCGCTCAATTGGAAAAATTGCAAAATCGAGAAACGGATTTCTCTGTTTGCCGAAATTTAAAATTGTAATGTAGCGACACCCGAAAGCCACCGTGGCATAGTATTTGCGACTAACCCACGCATGTGAACAATCCGAAAATGCGGCGTGGACACACAGCCTCCAATTGCAGGACGGAAACGTTTTCGAAGTATTCGAGAAGGCAAGAACTGATGCGTTTGCCCAAGAAGGGGTTAACAGCTGAATCAGCTCTCTGCGAAGTCTAGATCCGCAACTCAAGTGGACCAGCTTTCTATTCTGCCCCCAGTGCTTCTTCTCGGTGCGCGAATATGCTATGTACTTACGGTTGAAGAAGTACTCTGCGTGTTTATGTATTGTCTCTTTTATTACCTATAAAAAAAAAAACCGCTCTAAGAATTCATGTCTAGGCATGACAATTTTACTGTTTGTGTTTATCACAATGACGTGCTCAGTGAACCCCACATGACGTCATCCCTTCAGTGGCGTTATATTCAGCTAGGCATTGTATTCGCTGTGAAAAAAAAAGCTGCATATAGGCTTATTTCACCTGGTCGTTGAGTACTACGATTTTCTTCGAATGTCATGTGCTGCTGCATAAACTGACCATGGCGTGCATCCCGTTGCCACCAACTAACTCCCAAGTTGTGTTGAAGTACCATATATTGCGTCTTGCTCTTTTTAGCGCAACGTACTACTTACTGTGCTAAATCTGATGTTTTTCATTTTGTTTATCTGGTGAAGGTGTCCAGGATTTCATGTATATTTGTGCAAAATCTGAGCAAATATGTACCTTGTTTTGTGTTTCGTATCAGTTCAACGGTTAATAACTAAATCATTGGATTATTATTTCATATTTACATATTTTGCGCTTCGTTATGTTTTTGTCATGCACTGACATATCTTCAAACTACATGATCACCTCACATCAGAGGCCCCTGTGCACTTTGCTCGTTATTGCACCAAATGAAAATCGTGTTTCTCATATGTGTGTACGTCAAAGGGCCTACACTTTTCAATGTGTTCGATTTTTTAATTTCTAAATTTTACAATGAACTTCTGTGTTTAGTCATGCACACACTGTGAATTTTCCCTTCTGTTCTCCTGAACTTGTATTGTGCCCCATTACATGCAAATCTTGAGTTTCGGAAACAGAACAATAAAAAGAGGTAACATAAATGTAGGTGGATTCATCCTTTATGCTCTAGCACATGCTGGCCGCGGGCAAACAGGCAAACACGAATGCGCGGCCAAGCACAGCACGCGCGCGAGCACACGCGAAAAAAAAAAAAAAAAACCCCGGCGCGTGGCATTTTGGCCCCTTGCCTTGTTTTAGGCAAGGGGCCAAAATTCAGTTTTGAACCGCAATTATCAGGGCAGCAGTCTTTCGCCATGGCTAGAGATATGGCAGATAAGGTAGACGAACGGGAAAGGGACCATGCAACAAAAGAAGGCGTCGACTGTGTCATAAAGAATGCGCTCCCCCGGAATTCAACCAAGTTACCGTTCAAGCGTGTGGTGTCCTGGCTGAAGAGCAATAGCATGAATATCCTCCAATCCGACAAGAAAGGAATGTTTGTATTACTACCGGAAAACCTCCTGGGAGAAAAGTCCCACGAAGCCATCGCGAAGAACTTCAAGGTAGTGAACTTCGATCCAAAGAAGCGAAGGAGGGAAGCTCTGAAGCTACTTGGAGATCTTAATTTGGAGCATTTGAAGAAGATCACAAGCAAGACAGATTCTGGGTTCCTTGACGTGTTTTTCACGTGTAAAACGCACAAACCCACCTACCCGTTAAGGGTAATTGTGTCTGAAAAAGCTTCGTGGCAGTTGCATGTCGGAAGGTTCTTGCAAGGACATTTGAAGAAACTTCCGTTGAATGACCCTTACTTAGTGAAAAGTTCTGAGGATTTCGTGAACGAACTAAGCGGCCTTTGTGTCACTAACGGAAACAGTGTGACGGCGTTTTCTGTAGACGTAGAAGATTTGTTTTATTCTCTTCCATGTGATGGTTTGCTAGCCGCTGTGCGGGAAAAAATCTGTGAAACAAATGAACAAGACTTCCAAAACTCAGCAGGGATAAATGTTGACAATTTTATCACGCTTTTAGAATTTTATCTCAATTCGACAGCCATTAATCACAATGGAACTTTTACATTCAGCGCACCGGCATTTGTATTGGTTCATCCATTGCGACCATTCTCAGTGACATATTTTTATCTAGCGTTGACAACCGTATTTGCGCTGCGTTAAATGACTCTCCAGTCACTGGTATTTATCGCTACGTTGATGACTACCTCATTCTTTTAAAGAAACGTCCAGGTTACTGTTTTGATGATGAAGTCCAAAATATTCTGGGCATTTTTAGGATGCTTGGAGGGGGACTGAAATTCACTTTTGAAACGCCTAAGAATAATACCATACAGTTTTTGGACGTTAATATTTCCTTTCTTGAGTCTAATGAACATGTCTGCTGGGAGTATCGACCTAGATCTAAGAAAGGCATCCTTCCGCATGATAGTGCCCATTCCAAGCTTGTAAAAAGGGGAATCGCCATCACCTGTGTACAAAGTGCAATTAACAAATCATGTGAGCACCAAATGAAGGCTAGCCTAATGCATCAGACCGAAAGACTTAAATCATTCGGTTACCCTACTTCCGTCATCACAGCTGTGAGTGAAACTTTGCTACAAATATTGAAACGTTCAGGAAGAAAAACTCATGAGCAAGAAAAAGACAAGAGGCCGTTTCATGTGATACCATATGTGCACAGGTTATCGCATAACCTGAAGAAAGTGGCCAACAGGCACCAAGTCAACCTCGTATTTTCTGCTCCTCGTAAACTTTCAACGCTGTGTAATGCTATGAAAGGTCGAAAACAAATTATATGTACTACTAACCATGAAACGAAGTTCACCAAGTGCACCTCTGATGTTGTTTATGAGATACCATTGAGTTGTGGGAGAGTGTACATCGGACAAACTGGGCAATGCTTTAATGATAGGGCCAGGCAACATAAGAACAATGTCAAAAATGGCTATGGCAGCCATCTAGCCTCGCACTGTAAAAAATGCGCATGCACACCCAAGTTCGGGCAAACTAGATTTTTGACGTTTGGAAAATCCAAAAAAGAAAGAGAAATCGTGGAAGCTTATTTTATCAATAAAGCTGGAGATAAGTGTGTCAGCGCGGCGTCACTTAGTTTAACTACTCATGAGAGATCTTTTCTCGATAAACACCTGTTAGTTTAGCAATACGCATGTCCGCAATCGTTGGTTTTTTGTGGCGTTTTTTGTGTGACAAGGCGTTTTTGGTGGCATAGCTATAAGTGGTGTTTCTTCAATAAACATTCAGTTGGCAGTTCAGCGCTAGTCCTGTTGTGTGTGTTCCTATTTTTGTCGTAGTTTTTTTCGCGCTGCTTCTAGTTTTCGCATCATGAACCGACTCGCCCAAACCTACATGTTGTTGCCTCCACTATGGCGTCTCTCTTAATGATATCGTGGGTTAGATTCGTTAAACCCCACATATTATTATTATCATTATACAGGTAATACTGCTACCCAAATCAGGTATCTTAGAGCAGCTGTAGTTAGCTAAAAAGTGACATACGTTTGTGAAATCGACATTCTGTTAACTAGACAAAGTGTTTATCTTCAACATTTCGGACTGCCGATAATTCTGGCATCAAAATTCCAAGCGCTTCGAATTTTGTTTTGCAAGCGTAATGTTGTATAACACAAAATGAGTTTCGCGCAGAAGCGAAGCAATAAATGCGATAGCAAGAAATTGAAATGTTATACGAAGTAAGGCTAGCAGCGAACTTATTCGGTTCGGATCTCGCGTGATTCTAGGAAACACATGTGTAAGCGAATACGACCGCTCCAGGGAGCGGATCGGTTTTCGTGCTATATGTTGTCTCAACTTCAAGTAAGCGTGGACAGCACAGCACATGCCACGGTATACGAGCCGTGTGCTCATGTCTGGCGAGAGAGCGCGCGCGACCGCGCTCTAGTGATCAGAGTTCGCAGTTGCTGCAAGAGCGACGCTGCCCCCGTTCTCCCTTCATCACCTCGATGCTCCTTCGTCTGACAAAGAACGGGCAAGGCGTTTCCTTTATAGGCAACATATCGTCGACGCCGACGTCACGACACCCGCTGATAGTGTCTATATAACTGCCGATACCGCCGACATGTGGAATGTATTTTTGTTTTGCGATGCAAGAAGTTAAACATTTAAAAATTCATTTATTACAAATTCAGTCATTCAATAAACAAAAGAAGGGGAACAGATGAAGGGCCCACTTTTTTTGTTAGGTACAATCTAATCAAACTGACAACGAAGCCAAGGAATGCATATGGGGCATTGTTTGTAGTCTTAACTACTTTGTAGTAATTACGGTATAAATGTAAAGAAATAAAAGTGGACGAAAAGACAACTTGGCGCCAGCAGTGACCGAACCTACAGCCTTCGAATAACGCAGCAGATGATCCATCAAAAGATCTACGGCGGCGGTTGCCTCCCAAATGCCTTCTTGAGTATTTCTGTGCCCGTGAACCTAGTCCAATAATCATTCAAATAAGCAGCAGTCATTCAAGTAATCAATGCGCCTACGGAATACGCGCGTTTGTTGCGTTTTTTATCTATTCAAGAGCAAAATTAGAGTTGTACAAGAAAAAACTCAATCACGAACGCAACAGTGCGCCTTCTCTTCATCTCTCATATATCACCCTATTCCCCCCCCCCCCCGCCCCCCAGTGGTGAGCGACGTCACTGTGGCCTCCGCCATTAGCTGTGGCACCGCACCGTGAGTACGTGATAACGAAGCTGATTGCAAAGGCCACCGTGTAACCTATAGGCTCCCCAAGCATCTCTTAGTGGCGCTGCTGCTCTTGACAGCCAGCGCCATCTCTGGCATAAAAATACAAACTGGGTGCAAGCAACGCGCGTTTTCCCTTCTCACCAAGGCGCTGCCGCTAGCTTCCGTGCACGTGCAGAGCTCTCGCGGTGCACTTGCGGCGCCTCACAATGTACCGCTTGCAGTACGGCTTCAAACAGATCTTCAAGCTTGACTGGCACTTCCGAAAAGCGAACTTAATAAAATGAGAAAGGCTCGTCAATCACGTTAACGGTGAAGAGCAGACGATCGAAGACAACGACGCCCGACTCAAAGCGAAATGCATTTCTCAAGTCGCGATTACACCGTGTAGGACGTATACCTCGAGGTAAGTCTCATTCTGTCATGTTAAAGATGCGTAATGGTCCACATGCACTCCGAAATGAAGCCGTGCACGCAATCGATGTTCTGTGGTGCGGACTACGAATAACATTATTGTTGTTTTGATATGACATGCTTGCAGTAGCAGCCGTGTACTTTCGTGAACAAACGTTTGCGGCGTGAGAAAAAAAAAGAAATTATACGGCCATGGCACTATTTCCTGAGAAGGTTAGAGTCAAGTCCTCCGTGCCGCTGGAGAATCACCCGCCGATTAAGACGCGAGGCAGCTAGCTGAGCTTTAACCATTGTGAAGCAAGATGAACTGCTCGCCTCGTTTTTTCGCCTCTCGCGTCATGCTTACACTCTCTTTTTATGAGGATATATCGACTTGACAGGCGTATAAAACCTGCTGCGCGAGCGCGGCTAGAAAATCGCACAAACTCGGAACGTGTTACTTCAAGGTTGCAATTGAAAGCATGTATTAAGTACCAGTTATATTCAGCAGCTTGAATATATATATCACCCTAATAAAGTGACAAAAACAAAGCAAACCTGCAGAACGAAGTCAAGGCTTGCTGAAAATGCACAGACGTCCTTCCGGCGTGATAAAGTAGCCTTCCCGACGCTTAAATTGCAGGCGCCGAACTTTTTAGAATGTCCCAAGTTCAGTTGAATTCAACCAAACGCTCAACGCTAACGGTATAACGCGAGTGTGAACGTTCAACAACGACGGGTAGGTCTCACGAACACGGGGAATCAAAACACAAAGTTGTTTCACCTACAACCGTAACTGTACTTTCACAATGAGAGAAGACAGCGAGTAATCATTGCTGTAGTCGCGGCGTGCATGCGCGGCGTTACTTACCGATTCAGGTAGTCGAAACGAACAAAAGCGATGAACTCAGACAGTCAAAATAGAAGGCGAGACAGCGCTGTCAGCTATCCACGCTTGCCGCCTTTATTTCTAGTGCGACATGCTCGAGAACCGATACAGTTTCACACGTGAATCGCGTGCCTTGGTGTTGTCTGCACTGTTGTGGCAGGCCACGACACAGCAATACTTCGGACCTCGCTTGCGCTTGCCCGTGGTCGCTTCTGCCACCGTGGAAATGCAGCTTCGCACAGCAAGCCTCTCGGTTCGGCGTGCCAAGCTGTCGGCACGACGCCCCAGTTCCCCGCACCGACTGAGAAACGTGGCGCGCGTGTGTTCCCGCCAACGTTACTAGAACAAACTCAGTTTAAAAGCTCCGCCGGAGAGGCGGTCCGCGTGGCGGTCGTGAGAACTAGTGGCGCTGCAGTCACGTCTAGCTCCCGCGGCTGGCGCTTGTTGTGATCGGCGCCGGCGATGTACGAGCGCACGTGGGTTACAGCGTCGTCTGCGCTTTGTTAGCTCGTCATTTTTGCGACTGTTCTTGACCGGGCTTAGCGTCTTGTACGAAGTGATGTACGAAGCGTAACGAGGGCGAACAGATTCACAGTGCGGTATGCCGACTTGCTTTGCGCCGGGCTGCAAGAGCGGCTACCGCAACGACGACTCCGCTTCATGACACTTCTTCGGACCTCCAAAAGACCCTACGCCATTCAAGCTTCGCATCGCAAAGATAGAAAGCTTACTGCGAAATGCAGGGCCTGTGACGTTCATTTTGAGAGTGACGACATTGTAAAGCACTATCGTCGTGTCGTTGCGAGACAAGAGGTTTTGATCCCACGTGGAAAGTGGGAACTCGCGCCCGGTGCCGTGCCGCGCTTGTTCCCAGCACTTCCACCCCACATTTCAAAGCCAAAATGTTCGGGGTTTTGGCGCAAATCCTCCCCAAAACGCACGGCGTCCCGCGAAAGTTCCGTGCCCAGTTTGGAGGAGCCGCCAGAAATAGAACAACAAAACGAAAGGCAGGCGATTACGTATATACGCTACCGAGACTGAGAGTCGCATCACACTGACATTCGATCAGTTGTCAGCTGTCGCCATGCCTTCAAAGCAGTGGATTTTCGAGAGATTTTACGACGAGGTATCCAACAAGATGTGCGGAATATTTTACACTCGCCGGCTCGGGAACGGGCTGCTCAGCGCAAAAATTTGACACGGTACACATAGAAAAGACGAGGACCAGCGCTGGTTCTCGTCTTTTCTAGCTGTACCGTGTCAAATCTTTTGCGCTGAGCAGTTTAATAATGTAATACCAACTAGCCCAATCCCACACTTTGCTTCGGGAACGGAGACTTACTTGTGCAAAAGATAATTGTAGTTTACGAGCAGTTTAACTGCGTAGTGAACGGCTACAGCACGAAACGCAAACGGCTGTCGTACAGTGTAAGTGCTGCGGGCATGGAACATCTGCTCGGTGAAGTTGAAAAACTGAAGTTGAATACTGACGACTGTGACAGAGTACGCGCGAATAACTGCTCGGTGCTCACATCACGGCCGAGCTGTTCGAATTGTGTAAGGAACCGTAGAAGGATGCGACGTAGAAAGATGAGACACCGAAAATACAACTATCGCTGAAAAAATTGCTCAGAGACGACATCTATTCGATGTAATCGCACACTGAGATTTCATTTACGGAGTTCTCGTAAAATTTTCCGATTTTGGGTCAGTATCCTTTTAACCGTCGCGAAAACGTGTCTTGTAAACATTGCAGAGCATTGGCAATGTTTTTCGAAAACAATTTTTTCAATAAATTGTAGAAACACGAGTACTGTTTTTCTAGAACGTTTTTGTATCTCGAGTAAGTACGCTTCTTTGTACACTATAAAGGCTTTTACAAACGTGTTGGGTTGTTCTTGGTCTAGATAAGACGGCAGCGGCTAAAATTGCGGTGGTAGTTATAAAAATTACGCTGAAAACCCTCATTCACTTAGAAACTCTTATGCCTGGAAGTTAAGCGCAATGTAGACAGCTCAAATATTGTCACAGGGTCGTGACGTCGACGAAGGCAGCAGTCAGCAGGTCGGAGTTGAAACTCTTTATTCGTCCGAACTTGTGGCCGAGAAACTCAAAGTCAAACTACAGCAATACACTGAAAGCGGCGAACAGAGCGTCGACCGTCGATCAAATGACAAGCGGTCAAGGGCGTCGGATTTTATACAGGCGCTATCGAACTTTCCAGCGATATCGCTGGTGGCGGCGTTATCTCTCGACAAAGCTGGAACATTCGCGTGCAGCGCGCAATCTTACCAAAACGATCTACGATCGCGAAGCTTCTCGAACACTGCTTCGCGGACAGCGTCGGGCGCTGATAACCGTCCTTGCTGGTCAAACCCGAATACATCAAAATAAAACAAGAAGTGGGCGTGGCAATATAGACCGAACATCGATTCTTAGCCAATCAATGAACAACGCACGCGGGCCAATGCATACAGACGACCTTATGCATATCCACCTAAGCATCCACCTAACTAATACAATAAGAAAGTTGCCGCGCAGTTGCCGCGAGCAACTGCGCGGTGTACCGCAGCGTTATGCCGTGGCAGCAGACGACGCGCCGATAGTGGAGCAAGACGGAACTGCAGCGCCGCTAGTTCTCGCGACCGCCGTTCGGACCACCCTCCTCCGCTGGCGGAGATACGGAGCTTTGAAACTGAGTTTGTTCTAGTAACGTTGGTTCTCGCTGCCGACAAGTAGGCTGAGTCGGCTGCACTTGCACGCACTTGCGCCAGCGCTTCTCTCCAGAACCGCAGCGTGGCGCTGTCGTCGTGCCATCAACTTGAACTTGAGTCCCTTATGAGTTCCAGAATTCACCTTTCTTCCAACCTGAAATCAGTGCGTCTACTACTTACCCGAGCGTATGGCTCTCTAATTTCGCGGTATACAATCATACTGTTACGCTATATACCACGTGATTACTTGTTGTGTGTTAACATTCTGTGAAATAAAGATTCTGTGCTACAAATAAAACGAATTTTTATTATTATTTTCTAGCCCGTTGAGCTACGCAATGCGGGACGCTACTTCGAAAATTGTAAGGGTGAACACCACGCCATGAAGGGCAGCCCTAAAGTTGGTATGACTGCGCTATCGCTGAGTTTTACCCGTGTATGATATCAGTTGCGTCTTTGGTCATTAGCGTCTTCGGGACAATTATCCGAACCAACCCTATTGAAAATCGTGGGTTGGTGGATGCTGGAATTCTTGGTGGACAAGGTGGAAACAATAGTGGATGTGGTGGAAACTGTGGTGGTCATAATGGCTGATGATGGCGAGAGTGGAAAAAATGGTGGCAGATGGTGGTGGTGGTGGCTAGCTTCTTTTGGTGTTAAGTGGAAAATGCTGGCTGATGGTGGCGAGAGTGGAAAAATGGTGGCAGGTGGTGGTGGTGGTGGCGAGCTTTTTTTGGTGTTAAGTGGAAAATGCTGGCTGATGGTGGCGAGCAAAACGTGTTTCGGTGGATGGCTTGGTGAACAAGCTGGATGACGGTGGCATGATGGAAGTGCACGTGACATTATGTGAAATCACTGTCACTTCTAATGTTTTGCTGTTCAATGTGTAGAAAAATATGTTTACAGTGCAAAGAAGCCAACGCCGGTCATTAAGCTTTTCAGCACGCTTTTTTTTATTCATGCGGCGTAACCGCCTCAAGATTTGTGGAGCACAGCAGCCGTGAATGTTTACATTTTACGCACGTACTTATCAGGTTTACATCCGCGATGTGCTGCTCCAGTGTCATGTTTACAAGTCTAGAAGTGTCTGTGTGAACAGCGACAGTATCTGTGTTACATCGGCGCGCAGTTGCCGAGAAGTAAATGAGCCCTTCCAGCGGGTAGACCAGAAAACAGCCGCCGCTTGATACCACCACGCTAGAAACGCAACTCTGGCAATTCTTGCACACTCACTTACCTCAGCGGCACTTTAACCCTTTGTATCCCATGGCCAATCCAGCTGCGCAAGTAAATATTTTTTTGCGTATATGCAATTACAATACATACGAAAGTGGGAATAAACCAAAACATGGGAAGTTTTAGCTTTAGTTCTACAAGAAAACAAGTGTCCACATATGTGGACGCTGGGAACACCAGTTACACTGGGTCCATCATCCTTTTTCATCGTACATGGGAACTTTGCTTGCCGACGGCTCTGTTCCAACACAATAATCACTATCATCATCACTACTTACCATAATCAACGCCATCATCAGTTCAACGCGTTCATCATCATCATCATCATCATCATCATCATCATCATCATCATTATTATTATTATTATTATTATTATTATTATTATTATTATTATCATCATCATCATCATCACAAAAAGGGTCACGTGGCCGATGGCTAATGGCTCTGATTCAACGCCTTCATCATCACCATCATTATCACCATTCAAGGCCCATCTGCTTGCCCACCGCTCTACTTCAACGTGTTCGTCATCATCTTTATCGTGGTTGATCATCATTACCAGTGCTTTCATGGTTACGTTCAAACTGAATGCTTTCATCATCAGCAGTAGCATTTTTCATAAGGCATTTGCTTGTTGATGGCTCTACTTCAACGTGCTAATTACCGGTGCCCTCCAAATCGGATCATTCGCTTCTGCTAGTCAGCTCGAAAATTATGGCATGTATGTCTTCATCACTTAATCCACGTCCAGAATAAAGCAAATAAATTCTAAATAACGTCTACAAGGCGTGTTTAGCTATATCACTGATAATGTTTTTGGTAGAGCCGCACGGCAACGAAGCGGGTCTTACTACCATGCGGCGTTCTATCAGCGTTTTACACGAACTCGGTATGCCTGGTGTCCACAAACGTGGACGCCGCAGAGCAAACTCAACTTGCAAAACTTTGGTCGCTCACAGTGCAACAAAAGTCACACAAAGACAAGATAAACCCTTCCTTTTCTCGAATAAATTTCAATAATATAAAAACTCTTACGAATTTAGAGTGAACCTATAAAAAATATGTAGGCATACACCTATACAGGCGACTTGTGAAGAACGTCATTGTTCTGTGCGCACTTACCGCTGTTTGTGCACAGAAGTGGACACATATAGATGTTTTTATGAAATTCTGAAGTAATGCCAACATTTCAAATCGATTTTTAAGGCAATGCGTTGGCTAGACTGATCCCACTTCGCTGATATGCATTGTCCACATATGTGGACGCTGGGATACAAAGGGTTAAGGTAACAGTGAAAATGCGTCCGAAGCTAAAATGCACAAACTTTTACCTTCGGCCTGCGTCGAGATAAGCCCGACCAAGTATCACTTCCACCATCATATTCTACCACCATGATTGCCACCAAAGGTTAGGCAGAGCTTACCGACCGAGTCCGTCTACGTGTTATCGGCACTTCTGGGTTTCAGGATACACGATTCCGATGAGTACGAATGACTTTACAGCACATCTGTGCCATCGGCTAACCTAAATGAAGCATTTTTTCTTGCGTACGGTGTCCGCACAAGAAGCGATCAGCATAGATGCGACGCGCTTCCAGCAAACGCCTCCGCTCACCAACCGTCGCCGGTCGCACTCGCCGGCGCTTCTCTGACACGTATGCGAGAACACAGACTTGGCAATTCGAACGCCTTACTGAACCAATATGATGGCATATTTTTCCCGCGCACTGCACTTGCGTTTGGCCGAGCTGTTCTGCAGTTGTAGCTAATGATACAGCGTCAGATCAGTGCGCTGGCACGGCTGCGCTGTAGGTTGCGCGAAAAAAGCATCACAATACTCAATCAACTGTACGCACGTATTTATCGAATGAGATTTGAGTCGACATAAAGCTTCTGCACATGTCGCCCTTTGGAAAAAACGAGAAACGGCAATTAAACTTAGCTGTAACATTCGGTTCACTATACCCGCTCCTCGGTCCACTTGACACTTTTTTTGGAGTTACGTTGTGAATTCTACAAGAAAGTTAGCGCTGTTGCCATTATCGACGTGCCATCCGTTACCGGCAGCAGTTTGTTCGCGTTTAATAACTATGCAAATTTTAGTAGGATGTGAAGATCGCGTCTGTGCCCAGTATGAGACATACAAAGCTGAAGCCAAACGGTGTATTCGTATGTTGACTAGTCGTTTTGCAGAACTCAAAGCAACTGTCAGCGTGGCGTAGTGGTAAAGTACTCGGCTCGAGATCCGGAGGTCGTACGTTCGACTCCCGGTGGCGGCAGTTTTTTTTTTTTTTGCATACGGCTTTTTTTTTCTTTTTTTGTACTAATGCTTTCTACATCGCCTTCTATACAATTATTTATGTGTAACAGCTAATCACGATGGTCCCGACGCTGTAGAGCCGTTTTACGCTCCGCTCTTCCCAGCATCCATCATACGCCAGCATCCAGCATACACCATGTGCCACCATCTTCCAGCACCATAACCCACCATAATGGTGGATGGTGGAATCCACCATCCCACATGGTGGATAAATTTTCAATAGGGAAAACAAAGACAATAAAGTGACACAAGAACGTCATGTACTGGGTGTGGCTTCTAACTTCTTTATTCGATTAAGAAAAACAGTACGAACTTCTACGCGTGCGCACTTATTGCCACGAAGGAAGGCATCAAGAGCTAAAAAGAAGAAATAGTACTTTTCTATCTGCGATATCCAAATCGGCAGCGGTGAAGCAGTTGACCCCACATTTTCTCTGTGCGCTGCCCCAATTATTTCTCTTTATGGTTTCGTTTTCACGTTGGCACCCAAGTGGTATGCTGAACAGCTTGGAAATAATTTTTACGTCCCGGCTTATAGGACAGTGTCAATGCGTCGTGGTACATCTCTTGCATACACAATGCGTAATAAGATGTTTCAAATTCTACCAGGGGAAGTGAAACGGACATTTTCTTCTATGAAGCGTGGTTCTGCCCTGGGTCGCAGGGGCTGAGCGCTGAGTCCATCCGTCCGTTCGTCGGCCCGTCCATCCATCCACCCATCCACCCATCCATCCATCCATCCATCCATCCATCCATCCATCCACCTACGTCTTCGTGATATCGCGGTCGTCTCCTTGATTTGGTATATCCTAAATTAGCATAGGAGGCCATGAGTGCTTGACGAACACGATTCACAGATGAATTCACATGAATGCGAATTCACATAAATTCACGATATTCACATGAATATCGTGACTTCGTGACTAGGCTGCCGCGTACTTCATGAAACATTTCCCACCGGTCACGTGTGGCACATACCCGCATAACGCGGCCGGTGGTATACGGGTATGCGCCAAAGGGAACGCACAGTCTATATCAACTCGGGGCGAGCGATAATAGATCGGAAGTTTAAACGTGGTAGCGTTAAGCAGCCCCTGTCGCAGAAAAGCTGGTGCCAGCGTCGACGGCGTTATAGATTAGCGATTCCCGTTGTAAGCAAACAATTAAAATCAAGGCTCCAGCCGAAATGTAGCCTTGGAATTCTGCATGAGAGGCGAGCATTCTACCACAGAGCGACGCTAGTACTTCAAACTGCTTAGGTGAAATAACTTGTACAAGCGTGATACCTGTAGCGGCCGCAGTGTCAGCTATTCACTTTGATAACAGTGCAATAAATATTTCATGTCTACACTTATGACTTAGCTCGTTATATAGTCAAGCGTTGCTGAAATGTGCCGACGACCACTCGTTATGCAATGCACATAATCGCACCCTGGCGTGCACATTGTCGCGATAAAGCAGTCTGTGCTCTACCGTGAGTGCCGACGTTAGCTCAAACCATACGCGGACCTTTACAGGTCAGCGAAGGCGACGTGGCTTGCAAGCTTTCGCAATAATCGTTACTCAATACGCAAATACTCAAGTTACACACAGGCGTCGAAGAAGATCGTAACGCTTGGCTCGAAGCAAACATACGGCATGAGCTGCTCCTCACTGACGGCTTCGCATCAAATCGATTCCCACAATTCGTGGGATCTGCCGCGATTTTAGGGGCGAAGCTCCTTAAGGCGGCACCCGTTCGTCCCTCGTAGTCGTCGTCATCTAGTAGTCCGTAACAAGTCTTACGCTTTGACCTCCAAGGTGGTGCCGGTGGGAGATTTCTCCTGTGCGTTGTTGAACAATAAAAAATTCGCAGCGTGCGCGTTAACTAAAAGCCGAATTCTTCTGTCTCTCATTCCCCATTAGCAGCCATTGGCATGTTCCAGTAGGAAACGTTAGTAGAAGTAGAAGTGTAAGTGTTAGCTAAAAGCCGACTTCTTCTGTCTCTCATTCCCATTAGCAGCCATTGTTTACCTCCAAGGTAGTGCCTGGTGAGATTTCTCCTGTGCGTGATTAAACAATAAAAATTTTGTTCAAAACGCCGTTGATTGATGAAATAAACCAACGAAAGACGCCAGATGTTTTGTAAAAGCAGAACGAAAGAACGCCAGATGTTTTTCTTAAAGTGTAGTAGTAGTAGTTGTATGTAGCCACCTCGCCCGATCGTCAACGGGCGAGCTGGACCGGCAACGGCGCGAGGACCCTGCCGTACGAGAGTTAAATCACACTAAAAGACATACTTTGCGGGCGATACACTCTAGTGAGCTTTCAACTTTTCGTCTTAATGTACATGATAAAGAAATTATTTCTACGAAAAACGCAAGGCACACCTTGAGCAATATATTTGGTTTTGGGACGGTAAATGGAACCATGAGGCGATGCGAAGCCGGAGCACTTGCACGATCGCGTTCCGTTGGCTTTCGTTGGGCATGCTACCGACCTCGCGTCGTGGAACGCGCGTCCTGTCTTCCCTCTAGCCTTGCCTTTAACTCGCACAGGGCGAGGGGGGAATGCGGTCGCTCTTGGCGCTCTTTCGCTCGGGAGCGGACTTCTTCCTTGCATTTCACCGATCACAAGTGATAATGAAGGGACCACGTAAACCAACAGTACAATAAAAGTTTGATGTTTAATATATACACGATGTTTCACACTCTTTATATTATGTACTGGGCGCATTTCACGGAAGAGTTTCACGGTTTACAGATGATTCCCTCCGTAGCTTCGCCCCACTCATCATCATTCACCCCGTGGATATGCTGTGATTTTTTTAAACCTTCTCGGAACACAATGGTGCCCATTCTACTTCGGTTATTTGCCGCTGCTTTGAGAACTTTGATTTACAGGATACTTTTCGAGCCGGTCTTGTGGTATTATTACGTAGGCAAGACACACCAGTAGTTTAATTAAAGGAATAAATAAAATATGACGCGAAGGGAATAAATTGCATAGTATCGTGATCAGTGCAAGCGTTGAAGAAAACTGCATGCGGGCATACTACGCAGAATGTGTTTCGAATTTTCGTGCCCAATCACCAGGGCTGGGCAAAGATACGTTGAAATTGTATCGCGATACTATACAAGATTCCCAGGCAAGAAGTATTGGCGATACAGATACAAGATACTACCGCAATAATTGTATCCGCTACGATACTTGCCAAATGTATCTTAAAATACTTCGATACATTCTCAAATTCGTAATTATAGACCACCATAATGTAGTAGCGAACGCCCATGCAAAGAATGTTTGCTTGAAAATTTCCTTAATGTGACCAATTTTGTTTTACTTTAATGAAATGTCTGTTAGTATCTCAAAAGTTTTGTCCTTCTCGCTCAAAGTGCATTAGTTTACTTCCGACAGAACTTATTAGAGTTTGCTTCGGCTGCTTAAAGGTGTCATGAACCACTTTTCCAAGTAATGATCTAATGGCCTCAGTATCGGAGTGTACTGCCTCCCGAATCGATTGCCACAAAGATTTCTCGAATCCGTCAAGAATCAGCGGAGTTACGGGGGTTTGGCGCACGCTCCCAGCGCTTTCTCTCTTTTCTCGTGCCGACGAGCGCACTGGAAGCTAGACAGGGAGGGATGGCATGGGGGAAAGAAGTTACGCCAGCGCGCGTCATGAAACGCGATCGCTCTCCCGCTGTGATTCGCTTGCGCGAGTGCGGCTACCGTGTACTGAGGAGTGCGGCTCTGGCAAGTGGCGGCACCCCGCGGCAAGAAGCGCATCTGATCCGAACGCCGCTCTCGATTTACGTCGGCTATCGGCCAATAAGCATGCTATGTCTCTTGCGACGTACAGCGGACAGACGCCCCGCCCACCGACGAGAGTGAGAACCGGCCTCTGTTTGAAAAGAGGGTGCCTGGGGAAACGGCAACTTCGCGCTCCGCTTGTGGCCATTACGCGGCGCGCACGACTGTAATATTTGGCAGAGCAGTTCATAGCCGTGTCAGCTTTCCGCAGGATGTGTTTTTTCAATCAGCCCAAGGGGTGCTTCATGACCCCTTTAACAGGACAGCTAGTCGCTGACAGCGGCTCTTGCTTGTCATTTTTGTAATTGATGGGAGTCGCTGCTCAGCTTGCCGACCTCAGCTAGCCGGTCGCCATCTAATGACAAGAACTTCAGTAGAATCCTTCGCACGATGGCGCAAATACAGGCGTGGAGTTTTATCTTGTCTGTAAAAGACCGCTTACGCAATACCGAATCACCGGTGTACAGTAGCGACAACGCTGCTAGCGACATTTTTCGTGACGCATTGTGTGTACGTATAGAGCTCATAAAACTGCAATGACTTCATGTTCTATTTATCTGCTGGCGTAAAACGTTCATTATCAATATACGCACTAACTTTCAATATTTTAACAACTTTTCTTCAACGAGAGAACATGTGCACCCAAGAAATACCTACTACCTATTGTATTATCACGTGGTGGGGACGATGAAGAAGGCGGCAGTCACTCTGGTAGAAACAAAACTGCTCATTGGGCAAACTTGTGCACAGAAAATAAGAAACTCAATGTACAAGCAAAAGAACGCTATACACTGACAGCGGCAATAAATGTCGTGTGCCTTCGGTGCTGTGATCATCGGCAGAACGCGTGGTCCTCTATTCGTCAGCGATGGAAACTACCAGCGTTACCGCTGCTGCTCGCGGACTGCGCGTAATTTTAATAATAATTTTTGAGGTTTTTGAGGTGCATTGGTCTACCGACCCGGAAATCCTCTGTTGACCCTGGCTACCCGACAAAACCTTTTGGACGTAGAAATCGATGGCGTACCGATTTCGGCGCTCATCGACACTGGCGCCCAATTATCAGTAATGAGCGCTCACCTTTCTCGCCGTCTCCGCAAGGTCCTTACGCCCGCTTCATCACCTGTTGTTCGTGTAGCCAATGGCGGTACACCTTGTGTTCTTGCAATGTGTACTGCGCGTGTGAGCTTCGATGACCACAAGACCTGCATTCTGCCCTTATCGACTGTTCTTCTGGCCTTTTACAGTTAGAGCTTCCTGCTATGCCTGACCACACCATCGCGTCGCCACCACGTTTATGTGCTGTCCAGTTGGTTCGCTTGCACCCAGGTACAGCTACTTACGTAGATACTTACGTAGGAAGCCCGGCTGCTAGTGCAACACTTGATGACCCGCTCGACGACATGATTGCCCCGGACCTTTCCCCTTCTCAAAGCAAGGAACTCCGCCTTTTGTTGGCGTCATACCGCGACGTTTTCGATTTCGCTTCGCCGCAGCTTGGCCAAACAACTCTGGTAACCCACTATATTGATACCGGGGACGCAAGAGCCATTCATCGACGTCCTTACCGCGTCTCTGCTACCGAGCGCGGCGTCATTCAAACGGAAGTCGACAAGATGCTCGCTAAGGACATCATCGAACCATCTTCGAGTCCTTGGGCGTCCCCTGTGGTTCTTGTAAAGAAGAAAGAAAACACCTGGCGGTTCTGCGTCGACTATCGGCACCTTAACAAGATCACAAAGAAAGACGTCTACCCTTTGCCGCGAATAGACGACGCCCTTGATTCTCTTCATGGCGCACGGTACTTTTCTTCCATAGACCTTCGCTCAGGCTATTGGCAAATTGCTGTCGATGAAAATGACAGGGAGAAGACGGCCTTTATTACACCGGATGGGCTCTACCAGTTTAAGTCATGCCCTTTGGGCTGTGTAACGTGCCCGCAACATTTCAGCGTATGATGGACTCCCTACTTCGGGGTTTCAAATGGTCCACGTGCCTCTGTTACTTCGACGATGTCGTCGTTTTCTCACCTACGTTCTCAAGCCACTTAGAACGCTTGTCGGCTATTTTGCAAGTCTTTCGCACAGCAGGCCTTCAGCTCAACTCTTCAAAATGCCGCTTTGGCCGCCGCGAGATCACCGTGCTTGGCCATCTTGTTGACGCTGCGGGTATACGGCCTGACCCTGCAAAAATACGCGGCGTTACGAACTTTCTCACTCCACGTTCTTCCAAGGACGTTCGCTCGTTTTTCGGCCTATGCTCGTATGTTCGCCGCTTTGTTAAAGATTTTGCAGCGATTGCGCAGCCCCTCACATGCCTTCTTAAAAAGGACGTCCCCTTCTCTTGGGGTCCTGCCCAAGCGTCGGCTTTTTCTCATCTCGTCGACCTACTCACATGTTTAATAAATGTTTCGGGGCTCTGTTGAACGCGAAACATTTCATTACGAAACAAAGGCACTTTGACCGTATCTATCTATCTATCTATCTATCTATCTATCTATCTATCTATCTATCTATCTATCTATCTATCTATCTATCTATCTATCTATCTATCTATCTATCTATCTATCTATCTATCTATCTATCTATCTATCTATCTATCTATACTCTGTTATTCCAAACAAGGTATGACATTACATGAGTACACCACGAACACGATGATAGCTCACGGCATGCGTGTCATATGTACTACATAATCACATACATGATAAGTCGATGTGTTCATGCCGTAGTGGTCATTTGATTGTTTTCTACATACCACCCCACTGAATCCAGCTGAAGCCTCGTTTTCTTTCCTGATATCTGCGAAGTTTTCATGGGTTGAGTCGAAATGTATTGGCACAGAAGAGGTTAAACTTTTACAGTACTACATCCGCTACTATGCAAGGGCTTCTTGAAACTCTCCTTACACTGCCAGTACACGACAACTAAGCCTGTGCTTAGAAGTAAGCACGAATGATTTACAGTACTATGCACTATACTACCGGACAGCTACGTGCAGCTGAACCTAATAATAGACCTATCGAAGGTTTGAACAGAGACCGTCCACTACCGCAAATGGAGCCACTCAGTCAGAAGCGCTGTACTTTATGCTTATCATGTTTTACTGCCACAGTTTCTCAACTCTGTCGTGCAGCTTCGAGCTATACTACGCCTTTGATATTCGTCTAAAACGCAGTGCCGATGATAAATGAATAAACTTTCCGGCAAAGCATTGCATCTTTTAGCAAAGTGTCTTCCCAGCTTCAAGAGAAAGAAAAGTTTTCTTCCTTTTTTCTTGCACCGAGCTACAGATCACAGCAAGAGGCGGGTCTCAATCGCGTTTACAGTAACAGTGTTAGCTGCAGGTGGTTAATTAAATATATTGAATGAATCGTAATGTCCGCTGGAGATGGATAATTAAATATATTTGGAACAATCAGCGACAACGTATACGACATCACACGCAAACGCGTCGGTATCCTACTTAGCTAGGATATTTCTACGCTGACAGAAAGTTTATTAAATAGTAGGCCTGCATACGACACTGGCACAAACATCACAAACTCACAGTGTTCCTTATTTCCAAGATGACTCAATGACGGAAGGGTTCTTTTTTCTTTTGATATTTTGGCGATTGTATCCATCGACCCGCCTCGCCACCGTGTTCTAGAGGTTATGGCGCTAGACTGCTGGCCCGATGGTCGCGGGATCGAACCCCGGCCGCGGCTGCTGCATTTTCAATGGAGGCCAATTTCTTTGAGGCCCGGTTACTTAGATTTAGTTGCACGTTAAAGAATCCTAGGTGGTCGAAATTTCCGGAGCCTTTGACTACGGCGTCCCTCATATTCATATCTTGGTTTTGGGACGTTAAACTCCAGATAAAAAAGAAGTATCCATCGCTCCGGCTCCGAACGCTTTCTGTACCTACCGTGGTTCTGCACAACCTCCGAGATAAGAGGCCTTGCAAGTTTCTGCACCTCAGGTGCTTCAGGTCTCGGCCCACATATGACCAAGCGAGATGTCGTGTGATGATTTAATCATATAATATTACGCGGCATCTCGGTGACGCCACAAATTTTGTCGACCTATCGCATCATGACGACGGCACAGGGTGAGGTCATCATGCCATGATTATTTCTTGCATGAGTCGTGTTGACACGGCACCGACCGTCACTTTAGGTGTTTGAATGATACTTAAATGTCTCATCAAACACGAAAGGTTTTCGCCTCGATAAAGACCCTTACAACAACAACATGTGCAGAAAGAAAACAAAAAACAAATAACAGAACTAGAAGCTATTCGTGCTTCAGCCAATATATTAAAATTATCTGAAAAGCCTCTCATCGATACCAATTTCTCGTGCAGGTTGCTATCTCGAAAAGTTTACCTATACATAATTTCATTCTTTATGTACGCCTTCGCAGCTTGTGACCGCTGTGGCAGTGATGAAGCAATTGGTTTATGCAAATGACCGCAGTAAAGTGCACCGAGACTATCCCTTTGCAACACGCTCTGTAATTTGGACTACACACCGGTGTAGGAAGAAAGAATTCTACGCCATCGACAGGATTTAACGTCGTGGAAGCTGCCCGTGCAAGCGATGCTGCGCTTCTTCCGATCCGCTGGTCTCCCTGAACGACTATACTTAGGACGCCCGTCCTGTGAGTGTTCTAAGAGCAAAACTGTTGTTGCTCTCCGTAGTTTGTGTGGTGTCAAAAGAAAATCATCATCGTAAACCGGCACTCGTTCTCTTCGTCCTCTTCTTAATCGTAGTCTTCGTCGTCTTCATCTATTGATAATCTCCCAAAACACAAGCGCTGATTTCTCCGATGTGGGATGCAATAAGTGTGATAGGCGAGACGATCAGTACAGAGAGAGAAAAAGGGGGAAACGAGAGAAGAAAGCGAGAGAGAGAGAAAGCAAGAGATATAAATATGGAGAAAGAGAGAAATTCTAAGGCAAGGATTTCTTTGCGAGCGTTCAGTACGCGACGTGGTAGTGCTTAATATCGGCGACGAGTAACTAATGGACGTTTGGAACTAGCACGCCCACGACCAACATTCAAACTACGCAATAGGTGGCCGTTATTTCATACCACTCATCCTAGAAAACAAGCATCAACAAGGACCGCACTTTGTGCAGGAAGGCGTGGCATATATGTTACTTGTGTTAATGCGTTACGCCAAAACGGGAGCCACGGGGCGACACATCTCGCCAAGACATATACACATGACGAAGATACGCTGATGGAACGCATAACCACCGTTAGAACATTCCGTGCATCGATTAGCAAACTGTGAAGCAATGTAAGAAGGATCAATATGTCTCGTTTTAGGGGCGAAGCTCCTTAAGGGGGCACCCGTTCGTCCCTCGTAGTCGTAGTCGTAGTAGTCGTAGTGCGTAACCAGTCTTACGCTTTTTCCTCCAAGGTGGTGCCGGTGGGAGATTTTTCCTGTGCGTTGTTGAACAATAAAAAATTCGCAGCGTTAGCTAAAAGCCGACTTCTTCTGTCTCTCATTCCCATTAGCAGCCATTCTTTACCTCCAAGGTAGTGCCTGGTGAGATTTCTCCTGTGCGTGATCAAACAATAAGAATTTTGTTCAAAACGCCGTTGATTGATGAAATAAACCAACGAAAGACTCCAGATGTTTTGTAAAAGCAAAACGAAAGCACGCCAGATGTTTCTAAAGCGAAACGAAAAGACGCCAGCTGCTTAACGAAAGACGCCAGATGTTTTCTAAAGCAATGGTTTTCTAAACAATGAAAATTCACAGCGTACATGTAAAATTAAAGTGAGCTGCAAGTCGTCATAACTCATCGAACCTTTAGTATAAACGCGCCCGATCTCACGTCGGTGATGATGTACTGGGCAGAATTCGCGGAAGATTCACGGTTTACCGATGAACCTCTGCAGCTTCGCCCACTCATCATCATTCACTCCGTGGATATGCTGTAATTTTTTTTATTATTCTTACAATGCAGAACATAGAGTCAACGTCCAACAATGCAAGTACACATGAAACGTGCGCTATCGAAAAATTGCGCACTACAGAACTGGGCACGGCTAGTATAGACCGTCCGTTCGCGATTCTTTTTCAATAGAAACAGGTATTCATACGGTTTGCGAGCCCGCTCTGTGCGAACGCGGTACAAGCAGAGGGCCTGCCCAGCCGGCACGCTCGGAGAAACGTATGGAAGAAATGACGTCTTAGCGGCCATATGCACTGGGCACAATGGAGGCGTTGCTTCGGTTACGTGGCAAGAGTGTACTAACGTGGCGCTCCGTGTCGTGTAGAGGAGACGGCATATGCGCTTCCGTAGGTCTCGCACCGATCCGTGGCGGACAGTCGCCATTTTCATGTCGCGTTCCTGACTCCGCAGTGTTCTCTTGCGGGTATTGTACCCAGCTGCGTTTATAATCCCTTCTGATAGCCATGGGGTCTGCACAGTGCGTGGAACGAGCACGTATCTACGTGCGGTGCAGTGGATGAAGCAGATGAAGGATTTGAAGGGCTCAGGTAAATCACGTTCAGGCCCCGTGACCACCATGACTGCCCGTAACCACTGTGCACGATGAACATCTTGGACATCAGTGACGTTGTCGCAGTGTTCCTGATTGTGACAGCAGACGAAATATTTGTGCGCCGCAACGCGGAATGAGGACATCATATATGTAGTTTCGTGTTATAAATGTTCACGGCAACAACTTGATTCTGCGTATAAATCTTTTCTCTTTTTTGCTTACGATGCTCGCTCCTAGCAGTGTGCTCTCGGCATTAGAGCTCACGCGGCCAAGTGTGATTCGCCCACTTGCACCATGTACAAGGTCACAGGTTGCGCAATGCTGACGCCGGTGTGCTTTTTTTGGAACACGGGAACTGTGACCTAGTGCCGCGTGAGAGACGCCATCCAACCATAAAAGCCGGCACGTCGCCGACCGTGTTTTCTGTGCATCTATAATAAGCGACGTTCTCTTGTGCTTGCTCCCGTGTATGCACGCTGTTGCTCGCCACATTTATACGGGGCGTAGCTGCCCGAAACTTGTTGAGTATGTTAAAACGATTCATGAAGCAACGACCAGAATACTTGTTTGTGCTCGTAAACTTCCATTGCTTTATCCAACGGCCTATATCTCGGAATGTACGTAGTACGCACGTACTATGTGAATTACAAGTGTGGCCAGTTATCGGCAAGCGTTCTTTAGTGAAGTGAGACTGCCCGGCTTTTTCGTATCGCCACTTCTAGCTCACAGGCTGGCTGAAAGCCAGGACAGATGAAAACAAAGCAGCAGCGTAAAGCCAAAGCGTTTTTGCGGGCCCTTGGTCATCGGAACAGTAACTTGGTGTTTGTGAGAAGGCATCTTTGTTTTCACATAAGCTAAAAAAAGCTAGATATTACAGTATAATTTACAGTGCTCATGACAACTTCTCAAAGCTCAAGAGCAGAATATTCGAACGAAATGATTTCGCCAACGGTATCGCTGTGGCCCATCGCGTCCAGTTCAGTGCCATTGGTTTCGGATCGCCACGGCACGCGCTCCACGTAGCCCACGTGGTTTTCGGGGCGTACAGAGAGACCTGCCTTCTACTGCGCTGTTCACGTATAAACAAGAGGGGAGAGTCTCAACAGACAATATGACCTCCTTCCGTCTTCACCGAGGCTTCATGGCAAATGACGTCAGGGCCTGTCCTCAGTTTTTCCTTCCTCCATGGCCAGCCACCAGTAGCGAACATTGCGATCCTCAATGCGACAGTGGTCCGCCTCTCGCTGGGTACAATAGTTATGAGCAGGGAGAAGGGACGAAGAAGTTACTTTCAGGGGATCTATTAAGGCACTTTGCTGGAAGAGGCAATGCCTTGATGTGAAGCTTGTCCGTCGCTGTCGGCACAAAATTTTAGACATATATCAATAGAGTAGTTAGCGGGAACCGGCACGGTTGAGACTATGGCGGTAGAAGAGGCCAGAGCAAGAGACCAGAGTTAGAAGAGCCCTGAACTTGAAGACCCCAGAGCTAGAAGAGCGCAGAGCTAGAACAGGCGAGAGCTAGGCGGCTAAGATAGATAGATAGATAGATAGATAGATAGATAGATAGATAGATAGATAGATAGATAGATAGATAGATAGATAGATAGATAGATAGATAGATAGATAGATAGATAGATAGATAGATAGATAGATAGATAGAAAGATAGTAAACACAAAGGGATGTCGATCGATGGTCTAGGCTCCCATGAACGTGTGAGCCCCATATTGCTTCTCTGAAGGCCTCAGTCACAAGACGCAGTCGCATGACGCAGTCGCTGACGTAGCTTCCTACGTCAAGGCACAAATAGATTTGTGGTGCAATAAATCCCAAGATTGTGGCCATTCGATGGATGCCTAGAAGTTTAATCATCTATTGAAAAAAGATGTGTTGCAGGCGCCCTTTATTATGCCGTACTTAAGACCTTAGTTGTCTGCTTTATGGCACTTGCGAACGCCGAAATAGATGCGCAGTAGAAGTTAGGTGATGCTACCTTAGCGTAAATTGCAGGACTTGTGCAGCTTTTTTATATGCAGGAAGCGAAATACCGAGGCATTGTATTTATATCGAGCCTAATTTCGAAGAGTTTTATAAGCTACGTAAGCATAAACGAAAGCCGTGAATTTAAATGTTCGACAAGAAATTTCAGGAAGGCGTAGCAGGAATTCAAAGAAGTATTAAATTCGAAGCATTTCTTAGCGGACCAAAGGCACTTCGACCGCTTCTATCTATCTATCTATCTATCTATCTATCTATCTATCTATCTATCTATCTATCTATCTATCTATCTATCTATCTATCTATCTATCTATCTATCTATCTATCTATCTATCTATCTATCTTAGCCGCCTAGCTATGGGCTCTCTCATAGTCGCCTCCTTACTTGGCATTTAGCAAAATTTGCATAGGAGGACGTGAGAGTATGACGAACACGATCCGCAGGTCACGACGTGAATAACGATCGTTGTCTGTCCTGTACGTCATGAAACCCCTTTCGCTAGTCATGTGTGGCACATACCCGCATAACCCCACCCGGGGTATACCGGTATGCGCCACAAGTGATACCCAAGGACAGCGAAATTAGACGTTAAAAATCTTGACGCGCAATCGTTAAGGAGCGAGAAAATCCCGTGTTGGCTCTGACGGCGTTCCCTATGGGTAAAGTACCTGACGGAAGGAAAGTAAAAAAAGAATTCGTTACGTTTTGCTCCAAGTCGTACAGAGCTTGTCACAGCAAAGCACGGGCCCGTCGCCACTGGCACTCCCCGTCGACCGACACCTCTAGCTTCGAGATGCGTGGCTTCCTCTTCGGCAGTACTAGAAGAGCCAGGGTAACGGCCACTTGGTTGTTCCAACGCCTCCTCTAGAAAGATGCCTGCGGAGTCGCTGGCTATCCCATTGTAGCCGTCCTGCCTCGAGTTGGGGTCGATTGTCGAGAGATGGCGCCACGTTCTCCCCTATTCCTTTCAATGGGGTTGGCGTGGTATGACGTAGAGGGGGGTAATGTGCGCACGCGCAAATGTGTGTTGCAAGCGGCCACCGCAAGGATCGCCAGCTACTGCCCTCATTAGAATCGGTGAAGAAGGGAAAGGGTAGGGCAGAAGGTTTTTGGCTCACGCGGCAGGTATCTTTCTTGAGGAGGCGTTGGTTGTTCATGGTGTACGTTGTCATAGTGTGCCTTCTACATAGCTTTCGTCTACTGTTCGCGCGATAAAGTTTACACTTCGGGAGTGCGCACTCTCTTAGGACGCCCCCATGCTTTCCACGGTACGATTGGGAGCAGCCAGGCTATGAAATATAGAGTGGAGGCTGCGCGCGATGTCTCCGCCGGTGGGCGTGGCTTGGCCAGATATTGCGGTTCTCCCTCTTTCAGACGATGGCTTTAAACTGCCATGGGCCGCAATACTCGGCGTCTCCATCGGTCGCTATGCGCGGCGGTGCTGTGCTCGGCGGTTTTATAGGCAACGACGCGGCGAATTTTTGTAACACCTGTGCCGCCGTTAGGGTTTGAACAACAGCTTTGCTGCTAAAATCGACAGATGCCACGAATTGTGGGAATCGGTTTCACGCAAAGCAGTCAGCGAGTAGCCGTCTATACTGCATATTATGGCTTTGAGCCAAGCGTTGCGAGGTGGATCAACGTGTTCTTGTAAAGGGAGTAGTTGTATGCACATCGTGAGCTTACCGAACGCTCGTCGACAACAGGGTCGTTTGACTCGCACGGTCTGACATAACGTCAGCCACACGGTCTGACGTAACGCCAGCACTCACGTTCGAACACACACGCCACTTTTATCGAAACGAAGTGTATGCTGCGGTGCGATGATGTGGATAGGCTGTAACAGCTGGGGGGTGGTACATTGCGAAAGCCGCCGTTGTCACGGAACGAGCCCCTCGCCCGCTCATTTCGTCTCCTTAGCGGAACAGTGCAGCGGACGAGCGTGGGAGTGTCTTCCAAGATGGCAGCCCCCAACACGAGCGGCGTCTGCATATCGTCGGCGGCAACTCCAATGAAACTATTGCAATCTAATAAAAATGCCTTTTGCAAAATTCTTTCACGCAGTAGCTTCAATTTTATTCGGCAGGTGACGAAGGAAAGCATCTGCTCTATCGACAGCTGCTTCAACCTTGTTGAACAGGTGGCGCAGCGATTCACTGCACTGTAAAGCTTATCTTATTCAGGGTCTTTGTTCCGCTGAAACAAGCAGAGCGTCGCTCAGCTATCACTCTTCCTGTCGAGCTGCGCTCCGCTGCCTTCTCCGCTCGCCCGCTCGCGCCGCTGGCTCGCACCGCTGGCTCGCTAGTTATTGCTTCCTAATATCATTCGTTAGCGTACTCCTCTGGTGTCGAACAACGCTTGAATATGACTCACTGAGTCATAGGAGTACACATGTAATGTTTAGGAGTGTAATAAAAGCGGAGGCAAGACTGGAACCTCAACTGGCGTTAACCCGACATGACTGTATCACGAGAGTACATATGTAATGTTTATTACTTCGTTATAAAATTTTATAGACAGCTCTGGAGCCACAATTGATGTTTGCACTGATATCAAGTCACATAAGATCTTAGTTTTCTAGTACTAATGCTATTTCAAAGGTACTTTTTTCAAAGCAGCTTCAAGGCCTGGGGTGGCTCAATGATAGAATACTTGACTGCAACGCAGAAAGCCTAGTTTCGATTCTTATGCTTTACATTCGTCTGATGAACATGAACGCTGCTGATGCCGAACTTTCTTAAGGTTCTCGTGTTTGAATCACCAATGTCTGATATATTTGTAGTATTTATTTATTTCAGGGTTTTCTCGGTTACACCGGATCGCCGTCTTCGATCACGCAGCCGCCTTCTCTTTACCCCTGTCACGAGGCTCCTCCTTTTCCATTGGTCACGTGACCTGCCTTAGGGACCAGCCGACCACACCAGCACAATGTTCGCATAGACAGCTTCGCTTTGAAGCAATGAAAAAGGCCGCCTATGCATTCGCCTAAAACGACTCGATCGAAGGCGAAAGCCATTTTCTTCTTCGTTTTCTTCCCTGTCGATTGTATCGATTCCCCTGCCCGAAAGCTTTTGCACTGACTCCATGATTGGAGGCATTACAAGCTTTGTGCACCTCACGTGGTATGCACAAGGATGTTTAAACATGAACACAAGATGTTTGAAACATATATAAGCGAGTATGTATTTATACCAAAGTGTGAATGCTTTGCAGTCCATGGAAAAATAACCTAACTTCCACTGGAGCCAGTTAAGAAGAGAACGTATACTTAGTGCTTATCCTCTTCTACCGCCATAGTTTCACAACACAATCATGCGGCTTATGGCTAACTATACCGTCGACATTTCTCTAAAAACGCGATACCATTCACGGATGAACAAACTTTCCAGCACAACATTGCCTCTTTTAGCAATGTGCCTTACTAGATCCCCTGAAATAAATTTTTCTTCCTTTTTACTTGCTCAGAGGTGTGCATTACAGGTAGAGGCGGACCTCTCTCGGATTAAGAATCGTAAAGTCCGCTACTGGTGGCTAATCATCGGGGAAGGAAAATTACACCATCTCCCGCTAAAGGGGACCATGAGGCGATGCGAAGCCGGAGCACTTGCACGATCGCGTTCCGTTGGCATTCATAACAGCGATAATTGCGAAAGTTGGGCTAGTTGGTGGTTCATGCTTGGGATGTAAAAACAGCGCAAAATATAGACAAGGACGTTCGTTGGCGTTCGTTGGGCATGCTACCGACCTCGCGTCGTGGAACGCGAAGAGGGACGCTACGCGCGTCGTATCTTCCATCTAGCCTGGCCGTTAATTCTCACAGGGCGAGCGGGGAACGCGGTCGACAGGCGGGCGAGAGGGGGCCGGCGTAGGAGAGGAGAGAGAAGGGGAGGGGACGCGCATGCGCTCGAGCTCATCGCGGCGTTGCGCAGGAGAGAATTTCGGCATGTCTAGCCCGCGTTTCAGAGGAAGAGTGGAAAGGGGGGATAGGGGTATGGGAGAGGGAAAGTGGAGATGGGAAGGGGAGAGGGTGAGTGGAGAGGAGGTGTGTGGAAAGGGTATGCGCATGCGCAGTAATGGTGGTCACGCCGCACACCACCACCACCACCGGATTGAGCTCCGCCTTAAGAGACTTCGCATCTAAAAGCTGAGGAGGGGCCCTGATGTCATTCTCTGTGAAGCCGGAAGTCGGCCATATTAACTGGTCCGATTCTCCACTCTTCCTTACATGCGAGGAGCGCAGTAGAACGCACGTCTCTCGAACGCGCGCATGCCCGACGCGTGTGCCGTGACGACTCGAAAACAACGGAACGGAAATCAACACTCCGGGTAACCGCGATACCGTTGGCGAAATGATTTCGTCCGAGTAATCTGCTCTTCAGCTGAACGAAGTTGATACAAGCATTTTAATTTATTCTTATAGATCTCGCTTTTATTAGCTTACGCGAAAATAAAGATGCTATATGATATCGGACTAGTCAAGTTAATGTTGCGACGACCAAGCGCATCCAGTTTGCATAGCTTTTTTTAAAATAACTGCCAGTTGGGCGTGTTGATATACATTCATAATGGTGAAGTGCTAAAAGAAACAGAGACTTATGAAGAACACAGGCCACGGCGTAACCACGTCACAAGCGCCGTGTCCTGTGTTCTTCATAAATCTCCGTTTCTTTCAGCGCTTCACCATAACGAGCTTTTTTTAAACGCATTATTTTTATGCTGCTGCTTTGTTTGCATTTGTTTGGGCTTTCAGTCAGCCTGCGAGCTAGAAGCGACCGCGCAATCTCACGGCAATAAACAAATGACCGGCAACACTCGCACTTCACCGTACGTGTAGTACATTACGACATATAGATCCATGGCTAAACCATCGGCAGGTTGCGAGCTCAAGTACGTAGTTAGGTCATGACTTGATGAACCGTTCTCAGTGAACCAGTTTTGGGCGGTCACGCTCCAGGGAAATGTGGCGAAGAACACGAGATTATATATATGGTGTCCCCATTTCGTCTTGCAGGGCACAAATGTTCCGGCCGCTGTGACAAGCACGAACATTGCACAACCGTCACTGACCTGCAAGGAGTTCAACGTGCACAGTTACGTTCTGTCGTGGTGCCCGAGCATAATTTCACTGAACTATTCAAATCTTTCATCTGCTTCATCCGCTGTACGGTACATGGATGCGCGTTCGTTCCACGCACTGTGCAGACCTGGCGGCTACATATAGGTTCTATACACGTTGCTGGAATATCAGAGCGCTGATGTAATGTAGGTCAGCCTCAGCCTCAGTGACTGATTGTACCCCTTTGCACGTGCAGTGCTCTCCTTCTCTCTCTATCTCTTTCTCTTTCTATTCCCCGTTCCCTTATCCCCAGTGCAGGGTAGCAAACCGGACGTTCTTCTGGTTAACCTCCCTGCCTTTCCTCTTCTCTTTCTCTCTCTCTCTTGATATAACAACCACCGGGAGAACACTGCTGAGCTAACAAAGCGGCACAAAGAATCGCTACTGCCCGGCACGGTTCGGCTACGAGACCTACGGAAGCGTACACGCCGACGCCGCTACACAACACGGCGCGCCACGTAAATATAGCAACGACGCCATGGTTCCTAGTGCATACGGCCGATAAAACGTCATTTCCTCCACACTTCTCTGCCAGCTCGCGGGCTGGGCTGGCGCTCTCTGCAGTTCTTTCCTTCTTCCGTGCGGCTAATACACCTGTCCTTGGAGTCGCGCGCACCATCATGCGCCGACGCAGTGCAGCACGAGGAAAAAAGAGCTCCGAACTCAGTCCTCTACTTCACCCGCGCGTTCAGGCTTGGCGTAAGGCACGTGGTTCGTCGCATCATACGCCATTTCGGGATACCATCATGCGATGTTCACTCATAGGTAAATCGTGCTGGTCGTCGCGGGCTACGGTGTAATACATGTTCTATCCACCAAGGAATGTCTAACGGCGCTGCTGAATCTAGCAGCAACTATATAATTAATATTTTCGCTGAGAGCGCACGCCTTTCTTTGTGCGGCGTGAGGCTGTTGCTGCGAAAAACCGCTTCCCCGCACTGCGTTCGCACAGAGCGGGCTCGTAAACTGAATGAACAGCTGTTTATACTGAAAAAGATTCACGCACAGATGGTCCTCTTAACCGTAGAGAACTTTGCACTGTGCCATTTTTCGATAGCGCACACCATGTCTAAACTTGCATTGTTGAACTTCGAATATTTGTTCTGCATTGTAATGAAGAAAAAGAAACAAGATATGTTTTTCCTTGTACATTGCATCGCGCTTTCCTAATCAATGTACGGAATGCTATAACGGTGATTATACGTTCCCTCAGCACTTCTTGGCAGCACACCACTTTCGTTTGGATGAAATGCATTAACACAAGTAACACATATGCCGTGCTTTTCTGCACAATATGCGGCAACAACTTATTGATCCTTGTTTTCTCGGTTACGTCGTCTGAACGAGCGGCCACTGAATGCGGAGATTGAATGTCGGTCGTCGGTGTGGTAGTTTTGACAACGATTTCCGGGCACCTCCTTTCAAGCTTGCATTAGTTACTCATCCCCATATTAGGCACTACCACCACTCGCACGGAACACTCGCGCGATATTATGGAAGAAATCGCAAGGGTGTACGCTCCCGCGTCATGTCCGCCTTTCGATTCTCACTATCATTTACAGCTATACTTCAACTTAACGCCAAGTTCAAAGCATGCCGCATCGAACATTTCGTTTATTTCACCATACAACTCCGAATTATTAAGGCGAATGTCTTATGTGGTTCATGAGTAAAGAATGCTTCGAGATTTTGCGAGACCTGAAGATGCATCGCGACAACTTGTCGGCATGGACTCGAGCGATGCTAATAAATCTACGTAATACAATAAAAGTCCTTGAACAGCCATACGATGCCTAAATTAGTGTGTGTTCGCAGTCAGCATACCCAAAGTCGCATGACATGAATGTAATATGACGCCATCTATGACGTCTCAGATTGCCGAAATTTGTGACGTCATTGCCACATTATTATGACGTCAGCCGATGATGTGGCATGATCAAAGGAAGGTCGATCACGGAAGCGATAGAAAAGATCGCCAAGTGTGCGCGGAACACGCAGCACAGTCACAGCGAAAGAAAGAAGAGCGGCCTTTCTAGATCCCGTTGCAGACTTCCTTGGGGAACTAATACAAGTGCACATGCAAGATGCCCCCTACTCCATAAACTATCGTAATTTTCACGAAGTAAAGAAGCACCCACTATTCCATAATTTGTCGTTCCGCGGAGAATCGTGGTATCCGCTTCACATCTGTAAGGAATTATGTGAACTTTGTTCGCACTGTGGCTCATGACGATGAATTATGGCTGAGCCATTTGTAATGGGTTGGAAGCATTCAACGACCGACTCATTGCGCTGTTCGCATTGTGTGACGCCTGGTAGCTATTTTACTCTGCTTCCACAGGATATGACATATGTTAATACGATTCCTTGCCCGACAGGACGCCTGTGTAGGGTATTTTTGCATAGCAGTCGGAAGCACCAACGTGGATCTGTGGTAAAATACTCGACTGCAACGCAGAGGGCCAGGGTTGAAATCCTATCCGAGCGTGGATTTTTTTTTTTCTTATCGCGGTTACGGATTCCGGCGGCGGCGGACATCTACAGCGCCAAGATCGGCTGTTGTTCTCATCTCATAACAGCTTTCGCTGTAAAACAATGCGATGTGCATGTAGCTTGCAGTACCTCAGATCCCGCAGGCAGTGTAAATCCGCGTAAGGTGTCAGGAGCTTGCAAGGTGGTTGAGGACCAAGAAGAAAAATAAGAAAGAGAAACGGAAGAAGATGGCCTTCCCCTTCCAGTCGCCTTAGGCTAATGCAGAAAGGACCGTGTGACCTTTTCGCCAATGTCAAATCTAGGAAAGCGCCGTAATAGCTTTCTTTCAAAGGCTCCCTAGACAAAGCTGTTGAGAAATTTTCCGCCGTCATTCCGTGAGGCCAGTGTTACTACCCACGAAGCCAAGCACGGTGAAACCAAACATGCCATATCAGGCTAGCGAGCTTTCAAAACGAAGAAAGTTTTTGCGCCGAGGGCTGCCAGAATGTTATCCGGCCTCCTAATTACTTCCGGGTTATCCGCCGCACCCACTCCCTTTTTTTCGTTTTTAGTGAAGAAGCGGCACCAAGTGTGAGCGTGCTTCATCGTGTCGCGTGCTACATCGAGCCGCTTGGGGACCCCGGCATAGAACTCTCTGCTATAAAAGAAACTTCAAGAGTGTATGCTCACACGTTTTCTCCGCCTTTCGCATTTTACTCTCGTTTACAGATATGCTTAAATTTAACACCGAGTACAAAGTATAGCTTAGACAATCTTTGATTTATTTCACGATACGTTCCATAATTATTTTAGATCTGTGGTAACTATGCCAGTGCCCCGACTCGGTTGTTTCAAAAGCTCCCTAAATATGCCTGGAGGAAGGAGTTGGGGATTTCCCGTCGTAATTCTGCGAGGCCACTGTCACTACCCACAAAGTCAAACATGGTATAAACATGCCATTTCAGGCTGCATAATTTTTAAAGCGGGCAAAATATCGTGCGCAGAGACTTTTCCAAAGTGTAAACCATTCTGCTCGTTCTTGTCTGTTCATTCGCCGCCGCCACTGCCTATTCATCTTCTAGTTTTTATGGAGCTAGTGGGGAGAAATGTGTGCATCCTTCAAGTTGTTATCACAACCCGAAAAAAGAGTTTGTCATTCCGCCTCCTCGTCTTGACACCATTCTTTCACTAGGACAAGCCTGTAGTGATCACGCGGCACAGTTAGATATTCCAAATGCGCGAGCACACGCACACAATTACGCGAGCACACCGTAGGACCAGCGTTGGACGGAGGGCGGCTCGCTTATCTCCGCGCACCCACCACAGGGTCTTGCGCGCCCACCAGGGACTGGAGCGGCGCTGCCGTTTACGAAAAGGTCCACTGCCACGATCTTTGCAATGCCTGAAATTGGTTGAATTGTGCGTAGGAAGATCTTTCTTCGTATCACACACGTCTTCAAAAATACCCATTTATTCAGGAACAACAGCAATGCTCGATCATTTGGACAGCGAAAGAAATCACAAGAAATGTACATACAGTAGGAGATGGGGTGAAGTACGCTTTACAGGAGCAGACCACAACCATATGAAGGCTCAAAAGAGCTGCAGGGGCAGGGGATGTTGTACTGCTGGAAATGAGGTGTGCGTAACATTTCTCTGCACAATTTATGAAGTGTTGCTCTGCACCATATGTTCCGACCGTTTCATCGCAAATATCCGGCAATGCGATAGCAGGAAGTGGCCTTCATGAGTCAGTGCGACGATGTTCTCCCACTTTTGAAAACCCTGTCATGCATCAGCGGGACAAGCGTGTTGCACTCTTTATTGATTAAAGTACTGACTCGAATTTGATGAAATTTCTTTTTTAAACTCTTTGTTTGTGGTTTATACCAGAACCGGTTTTTATGCCTTCCAGTCAAACATATGGCGGGACATACGAAGGACTGAACTTGTCAATGGTCAATGTCGGCTGTAGTCATTCCAAGGTCAAATTTCCAGTGGGCCATGACAATTCCCAGACATGCCGTGCTTGACAGGCATATCATGCAGTGTCATTGGCAAATTTTGCATTGCTTTGCACTACGCACTCTAACAACTATGGGCTGTATGCAGCTGTCCTTATACATAGCATATTCAGCGGCCCTTAGCTACTGAGCACGCATCAGCTCAGGCTGTGTTTAAAATGAGATAACGGCTTGTACGACCAGGTATTCCACTATAATAATGGACATGCCATCGTTCATGGCGACGTGAAGGCACTGCGCTTGGAGGCGCTCAACAAAAGCGCTACACTTAATGCCTATCGCTTCTACCTTCATAGTTTCTCAGTTTATTCATGCGGGCTTGCCTTAAGTATACCATTGATATTTGTCTAAAAATCGATACCGATAACAGACGAATACCTACTCCGGCTAAACATTGACCCTTTTAGCAGAGTGTCTGTCTAGGTTCCGAATAAAGTAAATATTTCTTAATTTTTATCTTGGTACAGATGTGACTTACCTTAAGGCTGAAATCAACAACGACTTCCGCTGCGGTTGGCTGATTCAACACATTCACCAATAGGAAATACGGCTCCGGCTTTACCAATGCATAAATTGAATGCTTCTGCTGGCCTTCGCAGCCAGTGTCCAGTGTGTCAATGATAAAATAATTTGACTTATCTTATGCGACCTCCAGCAGTACAGTGCACAGAGCCCGTTGCAAAACGCTTAAAAAGTTGGACGACGGACTGATGTCGGAAGAAGGAATTCTACGCCATTGGTTGGACTTAAAGGGGCCCTAAAACACTTTTCCAAGTAATCGTCGAATGGCTTCATGCTTTTTGTCACAGGAATCGACTGCCGCAAAAAGTTTTAGAATCCCTGAAGTATGAACAGAGTTATTTGTCGGCCCTCTTCAAGCGCTATCTCTCTCGATTCCTATTAGCGAGCGCATTGAAAGCTACGTAGGGAGAGGGATGATAAGGGGGCAAGAAGATGTGTCCTTTTCTCAGCTTGTGCGAACGCCTCTCACTTGTGGTGCAATGCCGCACACTGTAGTGAACGCACTGCATCTCTTCTCTCTCTTCCCTCCTCTCTATTTCTCGCCTTTCTATTCCCCTTCCCCAATCTCCCAGTGTAGGGTAGCCAACCGGAAGTGTTCCTGGTTAACCTCCCTGTCTTCTCCTTTTTCTGTTTCCTTCCTTCCTTCCTTGTCAGCGCGCGTCATGACCTTGAGCACTCTGTTTTCTTTCATTTTATTTTCTTCGAACCCGCGGCATCTTTCAGTGTGTTCGCGGGCACGCGCAGGTGCCCTTGACGGCATTCCGCTGCGGCCATAGTGACAATGCAGCGCGCGATGGTCGAATCAGCCAATGACCGCGGACTCTGGGTTTATGGAGCGGTCATTCGGGTTTGTTGCATCATTTGTCGAGAGAAATGGAACTATTTTTGCTGACGTAGAAATAATTGTAAATTGGCGGAAAGTGCTCGCATTGAGAATCGAAGTGACCTCTGCTGTTTACTAATTAAGTATATTAGTAACCCGTCAGCAACAGCGCACAGGATTGCAGCCGCAAGTGCGTCGCTATCCTACCTAAATAGAATGTTTATTCATTTAAAGAGAAATTATGAACGCGTAGGCGCGCATACCACATTAGCACACGCATAAATTAATACGCGTACAACAACCGCGTGCCGTGGACTCAATGCAGGAAACTCATTATAAAGAAACCACACACAAAAAGAGAAAACTTGATGCTATGTGGGGTTCAGCCTATTCGTGGGCTTTATGTAAACGCGTACATAACCATTTCCAATGCAGGTGGCTCATTCAGTCGCTTTACAACCTAACTTCAGTGTTTCTCTATTCCTTCACAGTCAGTGACTGCCGCGGCAATGTGGAAACGCATATGCATATGTTTTGCGACTGTGAGCAGTACAGTGACTATCCGTCTGGAATGGTTTCAACAAGTTGGACGACCTTCCCGTCTGTGGAAGAAAGAATAGATTCGTTGTCGACCGGCAAATATATTCATTGTCGCAGAAGAATGACGTGCAAGTGCTACTGCACTTCTTGCGATCGAATGGGCATTTGTTAACGACTGAAACTAGAACGTCCTTCCTCTGAGTGTTCTTCATCATCGCTTTACTGTCTGTGTGTGCGCGAGCGCGCGCGTTTGTGTGTGTGTGTGTGTGTGTGATTGTGTGTGTGCGTGTGCGTGTGCGCGCGCGTGTGCGTGTGCGTGTGCGCGCGCGTGTGTGTGTGTGTGTGTGTGTGTGTGTGTGAAATATGCAATTCGCAGTTTTTAACATCGGGGGTTACTGATGTTTCCGTCGGTCCGATTATAACGTCTGCACTACAGGCGTGAACGAGGAAGCGGGGTGGTCTTGTTTGCTAAGACTGCTACGAAAGTTGGCGGAAATTGTGGAAACCTTAGGTGCGTTAATGTCTTTGTGTGCGTTGCGGCTGCGTCAAACTTTATCATTTCGTTGCGGCCATTCAACGACATTGTCTGCAGCATGTTGGCACCGGTAAATTTTCCTTATCTCTCCCTTATCAAAAGATGGCTTCAATATTTCCCCGAGTTCTTTATTCGCCCGAGCAAAATCTCGAAACTGCTTGCGAGCGAACTATACTCGCGGCGAAAATTATTCATCTATCCAAACCTTTAATGATTCCAATTCTTTTAGATTGTAGAAATTAGCCAGAATATTGACTTTTGTCTTGTAGTTCAGAAATGCACTATTACTAAACGGTGCTTCCCTTGCTTGCGAGACCCAATCCGATGCGCCCGTTAAATATCCATAATCTCGAGGCCAAGGTGGTCTTTGCAGAAGTTTACAATGATGCCTTGAGAAGCGTTGTACTACTCTTCTGCCTCAGGCAAGGCTTTATTTATCAAAAATTTCTATGCATGCGATTGTTCATATCGTCAACGAGTTCAACTATGTTACAACGCTTTTCATCACAGAAGGCTGAAACATCGCCTTTGATGTCTTCAACACATGATTTGAGTTCAGATAATGGTGTGGCGTTACCTACAGAATTGTTCAGCGAAGTTTCGACTTGTGCATCTTAGCAAGCGCAGCAGAACAAGCACAAGAGAAAGAGACACGTAGACAGGACGGGCGCTAGTCCTGTCCAGCGCCCGTCCTGTCTACGCGTCTCTTTCTCTTGTACTTCTTCTGCGGCGCTTGCTAAGATGCACAAGTTCGACACCCAAAAACTAACCCAAATTTTCGCGTTTAAGTTTACACTTTCGAGAGGCGTTCCTAATGACATTTATGCCTAAAAATGATGTCCTTCGTGTTACTGCTGACTTCCTTTTGAATTTTTTTCACACGCACGTTCAGCACCCTTTAGGGCTTGGATTACCTTATCCTTCTTGTCAGGGCCTGGCTTTACTTAGATATAACCGCAACATAATGGAACATGAGCAACAAAAAACATAAGAACAATCAGCCGCCCTTTCGGGCACCACGTAGCAATGAAACCAGCAGCATCATGAGCACGAAAGCTTTCACACTATCTACACAGTAGTCGTTTACTTTGACTACCTATGCGCGGTCGATATGTAACAATGTCAATACCCATGTTGTACTCCTGTAATCATAGACTTGGAATTTGCGGCGCGCACTTCGATACAGTACACAAGGCTACAAAACCAGCACTCACCTAAAAACATCGAGGAGGGATGGTTAGCGCTTTTCACAAACGGTGCCAATCGCAATGACGCACACACCAAAAGGCCTTCTGTAGCAGATATGCATCCAGAGAGTGCCGAGTCGGGCAATCACGTGAAGACCAGTAGACGACGCAAGCTGCGTCAGTAGCGGTCGTAGTTTATAACTACCACGATTCACCGTGGTTAATGATGCGCTTATCACAGCTGCGTTGCGACGCACTAGATCCCGACTGCTTCAGCGCCAACGCCGACGGAATAATCTCGACAGACTTCCCCCGGCAATTGCTTGGCGGCGCCACGCAACGTAACAGTTGAGAATAGAGTACTACATACACTATCATTGGCGTGCGCAGGGTTCCCTATTAAGGGGATGGGGGACCAGAGGGTTAACCCCCCCTCCCCACACACACACACACCTTTGGTCGACTCCAAAGGGCAAGGCACTTCACAATAGAAGAAACAAAATAAAATTAAAGCGATGTTGTGCTTCTCACAATGACAACGCAGGCTTTTCCTGAAGTAAAGATGGGAAATGAACAGTTCTTCGAATGCAAGATCAGGGGCTGTCGGCCGCCATTATAGTAAAAAACCTGCGCGGTCATATTTGAGTAAACGTATCTATGGATTATAGCAAGAGTTGAACTTCACACTCATTGAGAATCGTAGTGTCCGCTGGAGATGGATAATTAAATATATTTGGAACAATCAGCGACAACGTATACGACATCAGACGCAAACGCGTCGGTATCCTACTTAGCTAGGGTATTTCTACGCTGACAGAAAGTTTATTAATTTGTAGGCGTGCATACAACACTCGCACAAACATCATAAACTCACAGTGTCGCTTATTTCCAAGATGACTCAATGACGGAAGGGTTCTTTTTTCTTTTGATATTTTGGCGATTGTATCCATCGACCCGCCTCGCCACCGTGTTCTAGAGGTTATGGCGCTAGACTGCTGGCCCGATGGTCGCGGGATCGAACCCCGGCCGCGGCTGCTGCATTTTCAATGGAGGCCAATTTCTTTGAGGCCCGGGTACTTAGATTTAGTTGCACGTTAAAGAACCCTAGGTGGTCGAAATTTCCGGAGCCTTTGACTACGGCGTCCCTCATAATCATATCTTGGTTTTGGGACGTTAAACTCCAGATAAAAAGAAGTATCCATCGCTCCGGCTCCGAGCGCTTTCTGTGCCTACCGTGGTTCTGCACAACCTCCGAGATAAGAGGCCTTGCAAGTTTCTGCACCTCAGGTTCTTCAGGTCTCGGCCCACATATGACCAAGCGAGATGTCGTGTGATGATTCAATCATACAATATTATGCGGCATCTCGGTGACGCCACAAATTTTGTCGACTTATGGCATCATGACGACGGCACAGGGTGAGGTCATCATGTCATGATTATTTCTTGCATGAGTCGTGTTGACACGGACACCGACCGTCACTTTAGGTGTTTGAATGATACCTAAATATCTCATCAAACACGAAAGGTTTTCGCCTCGATAAAGACCCTTACAACAACAACGTGTTGTGCAGAAAGAAAACAAAAAAAAAAATTGGCCGCGTATCTGCGTGCGTCGCTGCAAATGTCGTCTAAAGACGATAGAAGAGGCGCTGCGTGAGATATGGACGCCATCTGGCAATACGTCGGGAAACATGAGTGTTGTGTTGCGGGATGGTAGTCCCGGCGCAGCAGCAGGCGAAGACCGGCGGTGACCAACGCGACCGGCGGGGACGCCAGCCAGCCCGAACACGTGGTTTTTTTATTTTTTATTTATTTATTAGTGAAACCTACATCGCCCAAGTGGGCATTATTGTAGGGGGGTTAGAAAGGAAAAACACAGTTTTACAGTAAAAAAAAATGGCACACATTTGCGCAGAAATGCCTGCGTATTCACGAAAAGCACACATCTTGTAGTGATGAACAAAAAGCATCGGCTGGAAGATCAACAACACACGCATCCAACTTATTCCATTCACGAGTAGTAAAAGGAAAAAAAGAATTAGCGAAGACACCGGTACGACAGCTGATCTCGCGTATTTTTTTTGAATGATCATTTCTATGTGACACGTAGTATGGTCTCATCATGTATAAACTCTTGTTGATGCGAATTTCATTACAAAAGATCGAATGGAAAAACTTTAATCGCAAGAATTTTCTGCGCTGCTCAAGAAGTTTCCATCCTAAGTTGCCTTTAATACAGGTAACACGGGAGTTAAAGTTATAATTGTCGCTGACAATGCGTGCAGCGCGGTTTTGTATGCGTTCAAGTTTATAGATTAGAGTTTGACCATGAGGATCCCATACTGGACAGGCATATTCAAGGATAGGTCGGACATTTGTAACATACAAAGCTTCTTTCAGATTTTTTGGGGCAGACTTGAAATTGCGTTTAATAAAGTTTAACACACCGTTGGCTTTGCCAGTTACGTAACCTATATGCTTATTCCAAGATAAATCGGCAGAAAAGTATACGCCAAGGTATTTAAAATGTTCAACACGTTCTAGTTGTGCTCCTGACAAGCTGTAGGATGAGTGAAAAGGCTTGCGTTTTCTGGTAAAACTAAGCAAACAACACTTTTTTACATTCAAACACATCTTCCATTTCTCACACCACCTCACCACAGTGTCAAGATCACGTTGTAAAGCACAAATATCGTCCATACTGTGCATTGATGTATAAATTACACAATCATCTGCGTACAGCCTCACGTTCGATGTTAGCGTCTCTGATAAATCATTAATATAGACCAGAAAGAGCAAAGGACCCAACACCGAACCCTGTGGCACCCCGGAAGTTACGCTGACGTATGAAGAAGACGAACCATTTACTCGGACGGACTGTTTTCTAGAAGATAAATAATCTCTCAACCAACCAAGAACAGATGCAGGTAGACCTAAAAAAGATAATTTATGTAATAAAAGAGCATGTGGAAAGGTGTCAAACGCTTTCTGGAAGTCTAAAATACCGAATCGACTTGATGACCTTTATCATATGAACTGAAAACATCATGAGAAAATTCGCACAGTTGTGTAACACATGACAGACCAGACCTAAAACCATGCTGAACTGTACAGAAAAAATTATTCGTTTCCAAGTGCTTTATAATACCGCTATATATAACGTGTTCAAGAGTTTTACAGCATACGCTGGTCAATGAAATTGGCCTGTAGTTGGCAACATTATTTTTGTTTCCAGACTTTGGTATCGGCACAACAGTTGATAGCTTCCATTCAGATAGCAGTTTCTGATCTTCAAGTGATTTTGAAAATAGGACAGCTAAAAAGGGCGCTAGAGCTCTTGCACACCTCTTCAATACGTGATTAGAAATAGCATCAGGTCCTGGAGCCGAGTTTGGTTTAAGTCGTTCTAGCAGAGCGCACACGCCACTAGCGGAGATAACAATATGATCCATAGGTTCCAATCCCTGTGGTGTCGTATATGGCATTTCGCCTTGAAATGGTTCAGAGAACACAGATTGAAAATATCGATTTAAGCAGGCTGCCTTCTCTGCATCTTCCGAAAAGGTTGTTTCACCATCAGTTATGTCCGGAATGCCAACAGAGTCCACCGTATTCGATTTCACATACTTCCATACCTCTTTGGGATTAGTAATCAGCTTTCTTTCCAGGGAAACAAAAAAGCTATCTTTGGCTTCTCTTAATTGTTTCTTTAACATTCGACTTAACTCGGCGAGTTTTTCTTGAACATCAGCAGTTCTTGATGAACGGAAACGCTTGAAAGTGCGATTCTTTTTATTAATTAACTTCCTTAGGCTCGCGGTAATCCAAGGTTTATCAGCTCTTCGTTTCCCGGAAATAACCTTGGAAGGTACATGACTACTGACAAAATTAGCAAGCTCGGTTTTAAAGAGTTCCCAAAGACTGGTGATGCTCATGATCGAAGAACACTCTTGGAACTCAGTGAAAAACGAAGTAAGATTGGATGATATCGCTTCATAGTTACCGTTTTCATAAAAATAAATTGTTCGCGGTTACATTCTCTTTAACTTTAGTTTTGGGCAAACCAAACTACCAACAACTACCTCATGATCACTAATCCCCGTCATCGTTGTAACTGACTTTATGAAGGTGGGATGATTGCAAAAAACAAGATCTAGTATGTTAGCACATAGCCCACTGTACCTTGTGGGAGAAGCAACAAACTGATGTAATGCGTGTTCTCTAATGAGCTCCTCAAGTGCCAAGTACGGGCCCGACCGCGAGCGCAAGACGGGAACATGACTTATCCAGTCAACATCAGGAAGGTTAAAATCCCCTCCTGGTAAAATATATTCAGTTCTTAACGTAGCCAGTGCTTCAGACAAAGCTTCCAATGGTTGCGCATTGTTGGAGTTAGGCGGCCGATAAAAACAGCCCACCGCAACGTGTTGCGCTTGTGACAGCTCAATTTTACACCACACTGCTTCATGCTGAAGGCTGGTAAGTGATACCGACACGCTTTTTAATCTGTTATCAACCAATATGAAAACGCCCCCGCCGCACGCATCGCGATCTTTGCGATAGACATTCATATGTGAAGGAAAACCTTCTGCGTTGTAAATACTGTCGTCAAGCCACGACTCGGTGCCTAAAATTATATCGGCATTCGTAGTAGCTACAAGGTCTGAAAACGCATCCTTCTTATTTCTTATGCTCCGACAGTTTACAACGACGAAGACCAGTTCTGGCTGATCGTGCCCTTGGCATCGAACCCCTTGGCGGGAAGCGCCGAAGCAGAAGGAACGTCCGCACTCAACGAGCGCTCTCCACACACTCTTTTATTTACACGTCGCCTGAGTAAAACAGGAATGCCAGAGTAGAGCACTGCACGGGCCCGGGCCGGCCCGAAAGCCCGGGCCCGGCCCGGCCCGCGGGTCGGCCGTCCGAAGCGTTTTTCGGCGGGCCCGGGCTGGGCTCGGGCTTGAAAGTGCGGGCCCGGGCCGGGCCCGGGCTTGACGCTGCGGGCCTGGGCCGGGCCCGCCGGGCCGGACTCTGACCCGCTCATTAAAAGGCGTAAGTCGGGCCTTCGAGCACACGCGAACGTTATGCATTGCATGGTCTAAGGTATAGTGTGCCAAGCTGAAGTGACACGTGCAAAAAGCTGGCTCTTAGTAAAGCTTAGCAATAAAAACAGAAAAACAGTTGAAGTGCTATTTTTTTTCACCATTATAGATATAGATTGGCACTGTATATTTTCACTAACGTTTCGTCTGCGGGACCAGGCTTTGTCAAAGTAACAAGTACATCGTGGTGGGTATCCTTATAAACACGCCAGATCCCGTATATATATATATATATATATATATATATATATATATATATATATATATATATATATATATAAAAGCACTAACAATGGACCAGATCACGGTTGTTCTCATGGGAGGAATAAAGATTTCGGTCTTTTATTCGAGGTTGACACATACGGTACATTTCATTTATATTCCTTGGTATTACGTGCCAAAACCACGATATGATTACGAGGCACGCCGTAGTGGCACCGGATCAATTTCGACCACCTCGAGTTCTCTAACGTGCACTTAAAGGTAAGTATATACACGGGTGTTCTTGCATTTCGCCCCCATCAAATTGCGGCCGCCGTCGCCGCGGGAATCGCACCCGTGTCCTAGGACTTAACAGCGAAACAGCTTAACCGCTGAGCTACCACCGCGGGCAAAGCAACATTTCGATGCATGTACACACCGAATTTTCCGTCCGATCGCCCGCTACAAAGAGCACGGCATCACTTATGATCATCATCAACTAATATCCTCTAGCGGGCCGGGGTCGGACATGGTCATGAACAAGCGCGCCCTGGATTAGTTTAGTAATGAACGCCCGGGCTCGGAATGACGGGCGCGGGCCGGGCTCGGGCTGGGTACGGTCAAGTACGCCCGGTCCCGGGCCGGGGCCGGGCCCGGACTTGGAACCACGGGCCCGGGCCGGGCTCGGGCTGTGTTCGGTCATGTACGCCCGGGCCAGGGCCGGGCCCGCTCTTGGAACCATGGGCCCGGGCTGGGCTCGGGCTTCATAAAGCGGGCCCGGGCCGGGCCCGGGCCGTAAAATCCGGCCCGTGCAGTTCTCTATGCCAGAGCGACACCCCATGGCATTCACACAGTGCCATACGGAACCGAAACCGAAACACAACAATGAGCTCGTGCAGAGGGCACGGAGGAAGACAAGTTTCAGCGCAGTCGCATTTTCAGGCAGCTTAAAAAACTAGGGTCTCTAGAATTACGTATCTATGTATTTTCTATTAAAGGAACACACCCCCTAATACTTACCTAGTGATGTTGCTCCTCAGATATGCGTAATGTTTGCTTTTTGATCAACAATGTACACAAGTATGAACCTAGTCATCCGTTCAAGGTGGCTGGCCCTTGGGCAAGTGGTTCAACTTTGGCCGGGTGGCTGAATCGAGGGACGTGCCGACAAACAGAAAGATAGAAGGACAGACCAAAATTTAGGCATTGAAGTTCTCCAAGAAAGACTATCGTCTTTAAAATAACAGAACTAGAAGCTATTCGTGCTTCAGCCAATATATTGAAATTATCTGAAAAGCCTCTCATCGATACCAATTTCTCGTGCAGGTCGCTATCTCGAAAAGTTTACCTATACATAATTTCATTCTTTATGTACGCCTTCGCAGCTTGTGACCGCTGTGGCAGTGATGAAGCAATTGGTTTATGCAAATGACCGCAGTAAAGTGCACCGAGACTATCCCTTTGCAACACGCTCTGTAATTTGGACTACACACCGGTGTAGGAAGAAAGAATTCTACGCCATCGACAGGATTTAACGTCGTGCAAGCTGCCCGTGCAAGCGATGCTGCGCTTCTTCCGATCCGCTGGTCTCCCTGAACGACTATACTTAGGACGCCCGTGCTGTGAGTGTTGTAAGAGCAAAACTGTTGTTGCTCTCCGTAGTTTGTGTGGCGTCAAAAGAAAATCATCATCGTAAACCGGCACTCGTTCTCTTCATCCTCTTCTTAATTGTCGTCTTCGTCGTCCTCATCTATTGATTCTCTCCCAAAACACAAGCGCTGATTTCTCCGGTGCGGGACGCAATAACTGTGATAGGCGAGACAATCAGTACAGAGAGAGAAAAAGGGGGGAAACGAGTGGGAGAAAGCGAAAGAGAGAGAGAAAGCAAGATATATAAATATAGAGAAAGAGTTAAATTCTAAGGCAAGGATTTGTTTGCGAGCGTTCAGTACGCGACGTGGTAGTGTCTAATATCGGCGACGAGTAACTAATGGATGTTTGGAACTAGCACGCCGACGACCGACATTCAAACTACGCAATAGGTGGCCGTTATTTCATACCACTCATCCTAGAAAACAAGCATCAACAAGGACCGCACTTTGTGCAGGAAGGCGTGGCATATATGTTACTTGTGTTAATGCGTTACGCCAAAACGGGAGCCACGGGGCGACACATCTCGCCAAGACATATACACATGACGAAGATACGCTGATGGAACGCATAACCACCGTTAGAACATTCCGTGCATCGATTAGCAAACTGTGAAGCAATGTAAGAAGGATCAATATGTCTCGTTTTAGGGGCGAAGCTCCTTAAGGGGGCACCCGTTCGTCCCTCGTAGTCGTAGTCGTAGTAGTCGTAGTGCGTAACCAGTCTTACGTTTTGACCTCCAAGGTGGTGCCGGTGGGAGATTTTTCCTGTGCGTTGTTGAACAATAAAAAATTCGCAGCGTTAGCTAAAAGCCGACTTCTTCTGTCTCTCATTCCCATTAGCAGCCATTCTTTACCTCCAAGGTAGTGCCTGGTGAGATTTCTCCTGTGCGTGATCAAACAATAAGAATTTTGTTCAAAACGCCGTTGATTGATGAAATAAACCAACGAAAGACTCCAGATGTTTTGTAAAAGCAAAACGAAAGCACGCCAGATGTTTGTAAAGCGAAACGAAAAGACGCCAGCTGCTTAACGAAAGACGCCAGATGTTTTCTAAAGCAATGGTTTTCTAAACAATGAAAATTCACAGCGTACATGTAAAATTAAAGTGAGCTGCAAGTCGTCATAACTCATCGAACCTTTAGTATAAACGCGCCCGATCTCACGTCGGTGCTGATGTACTGGGCAGAATTCGCGGAAGATTCACGGTTTACCGATGAACCTCCGCAGCTTCGCCCACTCATCATCATTCACTCCGTGGATATGCTGTAATTTTTTTTTATTATTCTTACAATGCAGAACATAGAGTCAACGTCCAACAATGCAAGTACACATGAAACGTGCGCTATCGAAAAATTGCGCACTACAGAACTGGGCACGGCTAGTATAGACCGTCCGTTCGCGATTCTTTTTCAATAGAAACAGCTATTCATACGGTTTGCGAGCCCGCTCTGTGCGAACGCGGTACAAGCAGAGGGCCTGCCCAGCGGGCACGCTCGGAGAAACGTATGGAAGAAATGACGTCTTAGCGGCCATATGCACTGGGCACAATGGAGGCGTTGCTTCGGTTACGTGGCAAGAGTGTACTAACGTGGCGCTCCGTGTCGTGTAGAGGAGACGGCATATGCGCTTCCGTAGGTCTCGCACCGATCCGTGGCGGACAGTCGCCATTTTCATGCTGCGTTCCTGACTCCGCAGTGTTCTCTTGCGGGTATTGTACCCAGCTGCGTTTATAATCCCTTCTGATAGCCATGGGGTCTGCACAGTGCGTGGAACGAGCACGTATCCACGTGCGGTGCAGTGGATGAAGCAGATGAAGGATTTGAAGGGCTCAGGTAAATCACGTTCAGGCCCCGTGACCACCATGACTGCCCGTAACCACTGTGCACGATGAACATCTTGGACATCAGTGACGTTGTCGCAGTGTTCCTGATTGTGACAGCAGACGAAATATTTGTGCGCCGCAACGCGGAATGAGGACATCATATATGTAGTTTCGTGTTATAAATGTTCACGGCAACAACTTGATTCTGCGTATAAATCTTTTCTCTTTTTTGCTTACGATGCTCGCTCCTAGCAGTGTGCTCTCGGCATTAGAGCTCACGCGGCCAAGTGTGATTCGCCCACTTGCACCATGTACAAGGTCACAGGTTGCGCAATGCTGACGCCGGTGTGCTTTTTTTGGAACACGGGAACTGTGACCTAGTGCCGCGTGAGAGACGCCATCCAACCATAAAAGCCGGCACGTCGCCGACCGTGTTTTCTGTGCATCTATAATAAGCGACGTTCTCTTGTGCTTGCTCCCGTGTGTGCACGCTGTTGCTCGCCACATTTATACGGGGCGTAGCCGCCCGAAACTTGTTCAGTATGTTAAAACGATTCATGAAGCAACGACCAGAATACTTGTTTGTGCTCGTAAACTTCCATTGCTTTATCCAACGGCCTATATCTCGGAATGTACGTAGTACGCACGTACTATGTGAATTACAAGTGTGGCCAGTTATCGGCAAGCGTTCTTTAGTGAAGTGAGACTGCCCGGCTTTTTCGTATCGCCACTTCTAGCTCACAGGCTGGCTGAAAGCCAGGACAGATGAAAACAAAGCAGCAGCGTAAAGCCAAAGCGTTTTTGCGGGCCCTTGGTCATCGGAACAGTAACTTGGTGTTTGTGAGAAGGCATCTTTGTTTTCACATAAGCTAAAAAAAGCTAGATATTACAGTGTAATTTACAGTGCTCATGGCAACTTCTCAAAGCTCAAGAGCAGAATATTCGAACGAAATGATTTCGCCAACGGTATCGCTGTGGCCCATCGCGTCCAGTTCAGTGCCATTGGTTTCGGATCGCCACGGCACGCGCTCCACGTAGCCCACGTGGTTTTCGAGGCGTACAGAGAGACCTGCCTTCTACTGCGCTGTTCACGTATAAACAAGAGGGGAGAGTCTCAACAGACAATATGACCTCCTTCCGTCTTCACCGAGGCTTCATGGAAAATGACGTCAGGGCCTGTCCTCAGTTTTTCCTTCCTCCATGGCCAGCCACCAGTAGCGAACATTGCGATCCTCAATGCGACAGTGGTCCGCCTCTCGCTGGGTACAATAGTTATGAGCAGGGAGAAGGGACGAAGAAGTTACTTTCAGGGGATCTATTAAGGCACTTTGCTGGAAGAGGCAATGCCTTGATGTGAAGCTTGTCCGTCGTTGTCGTCACAAAATTTTAGACATATATCAATAGAGTAGTTAGCGGGAACCAGCACGGTTGAGACTATGGCGGTAGAAGAGGCCAGAGCAAGAGACCAGAGTTAGAAGAGCCCTGAACTTGAAGGCCCCAGAGCTAGAAGAGCGCAGAGCTAGAACAGGCGAGAGCTAGGCGGCTAAGATAGATAGATAGATAGATAGATAGATAGATAGATAGATAGATAGATAGATAGATAGATAGATAGATAGATAGATAGATAGATAGATAGATAGATAGATAGATAGATAGATAGATAGATAGTAAACACAAAGGGATGTCGATCGATGGTCTAGGCTCCCATGAACGTGTGAGCCCCATATTGCTTCTCTGAAGTCCTCAGTCACAAGACGCAGTCGCATGACGCAGTCGCTGACGTAGCTTCCTACGTCAAGGCACAAATATATTTGTGGTGCAATAAATCCCAAGATTGTGGCCATTCGATGGATGCCTAGAAGTTTAATCATCTATTGAAAAAAGATGTGTTGCAGGCGCCCTTTATTATGCCGTACTTAAGACCTTAGTTGTCTGCTTTACGGCACTTGCGAACGCCGAAATAGATGCGCAGTAGAAGTTAGGTGATGCTACCTTAGCGTAAATTGCAGGACTTGTGCAGCTTTTTTATATGCAGGAAGCGAAATACCGAGGCATTGTATTTATATCGAGCCTAATTTCGAAGAGTTTTATAAGCTACGTAAGCATAAACTAAAGCCGTGAATTTAAATGTTCGACAAGAAATTTCAGGAAGGCGTAGCGGGAATTCAAAGAAGTATTAAATTCGAAGCATTTCTTAGCGGACCAAAGGCACCTCGACCGTTTCTTTCTATCTATCTATCTATCTATCTATCTATCTATCTATCTATCTATCTATCTATCTATCTATCTATCTATCTATCTATCTATCTTAGCCGCCTAGCTATGGGCTCTCTCATAGTCGCCTCCTTACTTGGCATTTACCAAAATTTGCATAGGAGGACGTGAGAGTATGACGAACAAGATCCGCAGGTCACGACGTGAATAACGATCGTTGTCTGTCCTGTACGTCATGAAACCCCTTTCGCTAGTCATGTGTGGCACATACCCGCATAACCCCACCCGGGGTATACCGGTATGCGCCACAAGTGATACCCAAGGACAGCCAAATTAGACGTTAAAAATCTTGACGCGCAATCGTTAAGGAGCAAACGTGGCAGAAAATCCCGTGTTGGCTCTGACGGCGTTCCCTATGGGTAAAGTACCTGACGGAAGGAAAGTAAAAAAAGAATTCGTTACGTTTTGCTCCAAGTCGTACAGAGCTTGTCACAGCAAAGCACGGGCCCGTCGCCACTGGCACTCCCCGTCGACCGACACCTCTAGCTTCGAGATGCGTGGCTTCCTCTTCGGGAGTGCTAGAAGAGCCAGGGTAACGGCCACTTGGTTGTTCCAACGCCTCCTCTAGAAAGATGCCTGCGGAGTCGCTGGCTATCCCATTGTAGCCGTCCTGCCTCGAGTTGGGGTCGATTGTCGAGAGATGGCGCCACGTTCTCCCCCATTCCTTTCAATGGGGTTGGCGTGGTATGACGTAGAGGGGGGTAATGTGCGCACGCGCAAATGTGTGTTGCAAGCGGCCACCGCAAGGATCGCCAGCTACTGCCCTCATTAGAATCGGTGAAGAAGGGAAAGGGTAGGGCAGAAGGTTTTTGGCTCACGCGGCAGGTATCTTTCTTGAGGAGGCGTTGGTTGTTCATGGTGTACGTTGTCATAGTGTGCCTTCTACATAGCTTTCGTCTACTGTTCGCGCGATAAAGTTTACACTTCGGGAGTGCGCACTCTCTTAGGACGCCCCCATGCTTTCCACGGTACGATTGGGCGCAGCCAGGCTATGAAATATAGAGTGGAGGCTGCGCGCGATGTCTCCGCCGGTGGGCGTGGCTTGGCCAGATATTGCGTTTCTCCCTCTTTCAGACGATGGCTTTAAACTGCCATGGGCCGCAATACTCGGCGTCTCCATCGGTCGCTATGCGCGGCGGTGCTGTGCTCGGCGGTTTTATAGGCAACGACGCGGCGAATTTTTGTAACACCTGTGCCGCCGTTAGGGTTTGAACAACAGCTTTGCTGCTAAAATCGACAGATGCCACGAATTGTGGGAATCGGTTTCACGCAAAGCAGTCAGCGAGTAGCCGTCTATACTGCATATTATGGCTTTGAGCCAAGCGTTGCGAGGTGGATCAACGTGTTCTTGTAAAGGGAGTAGTTGTATGCACATCGTGAGCTTACCGAACGCTCGTCGACAACAGGGTCGTTTGACTCGCATGGTCTGACATAACGTCAGCCACACGGTCTGACGTAACGCCAGCACTCACGTTCGAACACACACGCCACTTTTATCGAAACGAAGTGTATGCTGCGGTGCGATGATGTGGATAGGCTGTAACAGCTGGGGGGTGGTACATTGCGAAAGCCGCCGTTGTCACGGAACGAGCCCCTCGCCCGCTCATTTCGTCTCCTTAGCGGAACAGTGCAGCGGACGAGCGTGGGAGTGTCTTCCAAGATGGCAGCCCCCAACACGAGCGGCGTCTGCATATCGTCGGCGGCAACTCCAATGAAACTATTGCAATCTAATAAAAATGCCTTTTGCAAAATTCTTTCACGCAGTAGCTTCAATTTTATTCGGCAGGTGACGAAGGAAAGCATCTGCTCTATCGACAGCTGCTTCAACCTTGTTGAACAGGTGGCGCAGCGATTCACTGCACTGTAAAGCTTATCTTATTCAGGGTCTTTGTTCCGCTGAAACAAGCAGAGCGTCGCTCAGCTATCACTCTTCCTGTCGAGCTGCGCTCCGCTGCCTTCTCCGCTCGCCCGCTCGCGCCGCTGGCTCGCACCGCTGGCTCGCTAGTTATTGCTTCCTAATATCATTCGTTAGCGTACTCCTCTGGTGTCGAACAACGCTTGAATATGACTCACTGAGTCATAGGAGTACACATGTAATGTTTAGGAGTGTAATAAAAGCGGAGGCAAGACTGGAACCTCAACTGGCGTTAACCCGACATGACTGTATCACGAGAGTACATATGTAATGTTTATTACTTCGTTATAAAATTTTATAGACAGCTCTGGAGCCACAATTGATGTTTGCACTGATATCAAGTCACATAAGATCTTAGTTTTCTAGTACTAATGCTATTTCAAAGGTACTTTTTTCAAAGCAGCTTCAAGGCCTGGGGTGGCTCAATGATAGAATACTTGACTGCAACGCAGAAAGCCTAGTTTCGATTCTTATGCTTTACATTCGTCTGATGAACATGAACGCTGCTGATGCCGAACTTTCTTAAGGTTCTCGTGTTTGAATCACCAATGTCTGATATATTTGTAGTATTTATTTATTTCAGGGTTTTCTCGGTTACACCGGATCGCCGTCTTCGATCACGCAGCCGCCTTCTCTTTACCCCTGTCACGAGGCTCCTCCTTTTCCATTGGTCACGTGACCTGCCTTAGGGACCAGCCGACCACACCAGCACAATGTTCGCATAGACAGCTTCGCTTTGAAGCAATGAAAAAGGCCGCCTATGCATTCGCCTAAAACGACTCGATCGAAGGCGAAAGCCATTTTCTTCTTCGTTTTCTTCCCTGTCGATTGTATCGATTCCCCTGCCCGAAAGCTTTTGCACTGACTCCATGATTGGAGGCATTACAAGCTTTGTGCACCTCACGTGGTATGCACAAGGATGTTTAAACATGAACACAAGATGTTTGAAACATATATAAGTGAGTATGTATTTATACCAAAGTGTGAATGCTTTGCAGTCCATGGAAAAATACACCTAACTTCCACTGGAGCCAGTTAAGAAGAGAACGTATACTTAGTGCTTATCCTCTTCTACCGCCATAGTTTCACAACACAATCATGCGGCTTATGGCTAACTATACCGTCGACATTTCTCTAAAAACGCGATACCATTCACGGATGAACAAACTTTCCAGCACAACATTGCCTCTTTTAGCAATGTGCCTTACTAGATCCCCTGAAATAAATTTTCTTCCTTTTTACTTGCTCAGAGGTGTGCATTACAGCTAGAGGCGGACCTCTCTCGGATTGAGAATCGTAAAGTCCGCTACTGGTGGCTAATCATCGGGGAAGGAAAATTACACCATCTCCCGCTAAAGGGGACCATGAGGCGATGCGAAGCCGGAGCACTTGCACGATCGCGTTCCGTTGGCATTCATAACAGCGATAATTGCGAAAGTTGGGCTAGTTGGTGGTTCATGCTTGGGATGTAAAAACAGCGCAAAATATAGAAAAGGACGTTCGTTGGCGTTCCTTGGGCATGCTACCGACCTCGCGTCGTGGAACGCGAAGAGGGACGCTACGCGCGTCGTATCTTCCATCTAGCCTGGCCGTTAATTCTCACAGGGCGAGCGGGGAACGCGGTCGACAGGCGGGCGAGAGGGGGCCGGCGTAGGAGAGGAGAGAGAAGGGGAGGGGACGCGCATGCGCTCGAGCTCATCGCGGCGTTGCGCAGGAGAGAATTTCGGCATGTCTAGCCCGCGTTTCAGAGGAAGAGTGGAAAGGGGGGGGAGAGGGGTATGGGAGAGGGAAAGTGGAGATGGGAAGGGGAGAGGGTGAGTGGAGAGGAGGTGTGTGGAAAGGGTATGCGCATGCGCAGTAATGGTGATCACGCCGCACACCACCACCACCACCGGATTGAGCTCCGCCTTAAGATACTTCGCATCTAAAAGCTGAGGAGGGGCCCTGATGTCATTCTCTGTGAAGCCTCGGTGAAGCCGGAAGTCGGCCATATTAACTGGTCCGATTCTCCACTCTTCCTTACATGCGAGGAGCGCAGTAGAACGCACGTCTCTCTTTCCGGCTCGAAAACCACGCGCATGCCCGACGCGTGTGCCGTGACGACTCGAAAACAACGGAACGGAAATCAACACTCCGGGTAACCGCGATACCGTTGGCGAAATGATTTCGTCCGAGTAATCTGCTCTTGAGCTGAACGAAGTTGATACAAGCATTTTAATTTATTCTTATAGATCTTGCTTTTATTAGCTTACGCGAAAATAAAGATGCTATATGATATCGGACTAGTCAAGTTTATGTTGCGACGACCAAGCGCATCCAGTTTGCATAGCTTTTTTTAAAATAACTGCCAGTTGGGCGTGTTGATATACATTCATAATGGTGAAGTGCTAAAAGAAACAGAGATTTATGAAGAACACAGGCCACGGCGTAACCACGTCACAAGCGCCGTGTCCTGTGTTCTTCATAAATCTCCGTTTCTTTCAGCGCTTCACCATAACGAGCTTTTTTTAAACGCATTATTTTTATGCTGCTGCTTTGTTTGCATTTGTTTGGGCTTTCAGTCAGCCTGCGAGCTAAAAGCGACCGCGCAATCTCACGGCAATAAAGAAATGACCGGCAACACTCGCACTTCACCGTACGTGTAGTACATTACGACATATAGATCCATGGCTAAACCATCGGCAGGTTGCGAGCTCAAGTACGTAGTTAGGTCATGACTTGATGAACCGTTCTCAGTGAACCAGTTTTGGGCGGTCACGCTCCAGGGAAATGTGGCGAAGAACACGAAATTATATATATGGTGTCCCCATTTCGTCTTGCAGGGCACAAATGTTCCGGCCGCTGTGACAAGCACGAACATTGCACAACCGTCACTGACCTGCAAGGAGTTCAACGTGCACAGTTACGTTCTGTCGTGGTGCCCGAGCATGATTTCACTGAACTATTCAAATCTTTCATCGGCTTCGTCCGCTGTACGGTACATGGATGCGCGTTCGTTCCACGCACTGTGCAGACCTGGTGGCTACATATAGGTTCTATACACGTTGCTGGAATATCAGAGCGCTGATGTAATGTAGGTCAGCCTCAGCCTCAGTGACTGATTGTACCCCTTTGCACGTGCAGTGCTCTCCTTCTCTCTCTATCTCTTCTTCTTTCTATTCCCCGTTCCCTTGTCCCCAGTGCAGGGTAGCAAACCGGACGTTCTTCTGGTTAACCTCCCTGCCTTTCCTCTTCTCTTTCTCTCTCTCTCTTGATATAACAACCACCGGGAGAACACTGCTGAGCTAACAAAGCGGCACAAAGAATCGCTACTGCCCGGCACGGTTCGGCTACGAGACCTACGGAAGCGTACACGCCGACGCCGCTACACAACACGGCGCGCCACGTAAATATAGCAACGACGCCATGGTTCCTAGTGCATGCGGCCGATAAAACGTCATTTCCTCCACACTTCTCTGCCAGCTCGCGGGCTGGGCTGGCGCTCTCTGCAGTTCTTTCCTTCTTCCGTGCGGCTAATACACCTGTCCTTGGAGTCGCGCGCACCATCATGCGCCGACGCAGTGCAGCACGAGGAAAAAAGAGCTCCGAACTCAGTCCTCTACTTCACCCGCGCGTTCAGGCTTGGCGTAAGGCACGTGGTTCGTCGCCTCATACGCCATTTCGGGATACCATCATGCGATGTTCACTCATAGGTAAATCGTGCTGGTCGTCGCGGGCTACGGTGTAATACATGTTCTATCCACCAAGGAATGTCTAGCGGCGCTGCTGAATCTAGCAGCAACTATATAATTAATATTTTCGCTGAGAGCGCACGCCTTTCTTTGTGCGGCGTGAGGCTGTTGCTGCGGAAAACCGCTTCCCCGCACTGCGTTCGCACAGAGCGGGCTCGTAAACTGAATGAACAGCTGTTTATACTGAAAAAGATTCACGCGCAGATGGTCCTCTTAACCGTAGACAGCTTTGCGCTGTGCCATTTTTCGATAGCGCACACCTTGTCTAAACTTGCATTGTTGAACTTCGAATATTTGTTCTGCATTGTAATGAAGAAAAAGAAACAAGATATGTTTTTCCTTGTACATTGCATCGCGCTTTCCTAATCAATGTACGGAATGCTATAACGGTGATTATACGTTCCCTCAGCACTTCTTGGCAGCACACCACTTTCGTTTGGATGAAATGCATTAACACAAGTAACACATATGCCGTGCTTTTCTGCACAATATGCGGCAACAACTTATTGATCCTTGTTTTCTCGGTTACGTCGTCTGAACGAGCGGCCACTGAATGCGGAGATTGAATGTCGGTCGTCGGTGTGGTAGTTTTGACAACGATTTCCGGGCACCTCCTTTCAAGCTTGCATTAGTTACTCATCCCCATATTAGGCACTACCACCACTCGCACGGAACACTCGCGCGATATTATGGAAGAAATCGCAAGGGTGTACGCTCCCGCGTCATGTCCGCCTTTCGATTCTCACTATCATTTACAGCTATACTTCAACTTAACGCCAAGTTCAAAGCATGCCGCATCGAACATTTCGTTTATTTCACCATACAACTCCGAATTATTAAGGCGAATGTCTTATGTGGTTCATGAGTAAAGAATGCTTCGAGATTTTGCGAGACCTGAAGATGCATCGCGACAACTTGTCGGCATGGACTCGAGCGATGCTAATAAATCTACGTAATACAATAAAAGTCCTTGAACAGCCATACGATGCCTAAATTAGTGTGTGTTCGCAGTCAGCATACCCAAAGTCGCATGACATGAATGTAATATGACGCCATCTATGACGTCTCAGATTGCCGAAATTTGTGACGTCATTGCCACATTATTATGACGTCAGCCGATGATGTGGCATGATCAAAGGAAGGTCGATCACGGAAGCGATAGAAAAGATCGCCAAGTGTGCGCGGAACACGCAGCACAGTCACAGCGAAAGAAAGAAGAGCGGCCTTTCTAGATCCCGTTGCAGACTTCCTTGGGGAACTAATACAAGTGCACATGCAAGATGCCCCCTACTCCATAAACTATCGTAATTTTCACGAAGTAAAGAAGCACCCACTATTCCATAACTTGTCGTTCCGCGGAGAATCGTGGTATCCGCTTCACATCTGTAAGGAATTATGTGAACTTTGTTCGCACTGTGGCTCATGACGATGAATTATGGCTGAGCCATTTGTAATGGGTTGGAAGCATTCAACGACCGACTCATTGCGCTGTTCGCATTGTGTGACGCCTGGTAGCTATTTTACTCTGCTTCCACAGGATATGACATATGTTAATACGATTCCTTGCCCGACAGGACGCCTGTGTAGGGTATTTTTGCATAGCAGTCGGAAGCACCAACGTGGATCTGTGGTAAAATACTCGACTGCAACGCAGAGGGCCAGGGTTGAAATCCTATCCGAGCGTGGATTTTTTTTTTCTTATCGCGGTTACGGATTCCGGCGGCGGCGGACATCTACAGCGCCAAGATCGGCTGTTGTTCTCATCTCATAACAGCTTTCGCTGTAAAACAATGCGATGTGCATGTAGCTTGCAGTACCTCAGATCCCGCAGGCAGTGTAAATCCGCGTAAGGTGTCAGGAGCTTGCAAGGTGGTTGAGGACCAAGAAGAAAAATAAGAAAGAGAAACGGAAGAAGATGGCCTTCCCCTTCCAGTCGCCTTAGGCTAATACAGAAAGGTCCGTGTGAACTTTTCGCCAATGTCAAATCTAGGAAAGCGCCGTAATAGCTTTCTTTCAAAGGCTCCCTAGACAAAGCTGTTGAGAAATTTTCCGCCGTCATTCCGTGAGGCCAGTGTTACTACCCACGAAGCCAAGCACGGTGAAACCAAACATGCCATATCAGGCTAGCGAGCTTTCAAAACGAAGAAAGTTTTTGCGCCGAGGGCTGCCAGAATGTTATCCGGCCTCCTAATTACTTCCTGGTTATCCGCCGCACCCACTCCCTTTTTTTCGTTTTTAGTGAAGAAGCGGCACCAAGTGTGAGCGTGCTTCATCGTGTCGCGTGCTACATCGAGCCGCTTGGGGACCCCGGCATAGAACTCTCTGCTATAAAAGAAACTTCAAGAGTGTATGCTCACACGTTTTCTCCGCCTTTCGCATTTTACTCTCGTTTACAGATATGCTTAAATTTAACACCGAGTACAAAGTATAGCTTAGACAATCTTTGATTTATTTCACGATACGTTCCATAATTATTTTAGATCTGTGGTAACTATGCCAGTGCCCCGACTCGGTTGTTTCAAAAGCTCCCTAAATATGCCTGGAGGAAGGAGTTGGGGATTTCCCGTCGTAATTCTGCGAGGCCACTGTCACTACCCACAAAATCAGGCATGGTATAAAGATGCCATTTCAGGCTGCATAATTTTTAAAGCGGGCAAAATATCGTGCGCAGAGACTTTTCCAAAGTGTAAACCATTCTGCTCGTTCTTGTCTGTTCATTCGCCGCCGCCACTGCCTATTCATCTTCTAGTTTTTATGGAGCTAGTGGGGAGAAATGTGTGCATCCTTCAAGTTGTTATCACAACCCGAAAAAAGAGTTTGTCATTCCGCCTCCTCGTCTTGACGGCCATTCGTTTCACTAGGACAAGCCTGTAGTGATCACGCGGCACAGTTAGACATTCTAAATGCGCGAGCACACGCACACAATTACGCGAGCACACCGTAGGACCAGCGTTGGACGGAGGGCGGCTCGCTTATCTCCGCGCACCCACCACAGGGTCTTGCGCGCCCACCAGGGGCTGGAGCGGCGCTGCCGTTTACGAAAAGGTCCACTGCCACGTTCATTGCAATGCCTGAAATTGGTTGAATTGTGCGTAGGAAGATCTTTCTTCGTATCACACACGTCTTCAAAAATACCCTATTTATTTCAGGAACAACAGCAATGCTCGATCATTTGGACAGCGAAAGAAATCACAAGAAATGTACATACAGTAGGTGATGCGGTGAAGTACGCTTTACAGGAGCAGACCACAACCATATGAAGGCTCAAAAGAGCTGCAGGGGCAGGGGATGTTGTACTGCTGGAAATGAGGTGTGCGTAACATTTCTCTGCACAATTTATGAAGTGTTGCTCTGCACCATATGTTCCGACCGGTTTCATCGCAAATATCCGGCAAGTGCGATAGCAGGAAGTGGCCTTCATGAGTCAGTGCGACGATGTTCTCCCACTTTTGAAAACCTGTCATGCATCAGCGGGACAAGCGTGTTGCACTCTTTATTGACTTAAAGTACTGACTCGAATTTGATGAAATTTCTTTTTTAAACTCTTTGTTTGTGGTTTATACCAGAACCGGTTTTTATGCCTTCCAGTCAAACATATGGCGGGACATACGAAGGACTGAACTTGTCAATGGTCAATGTCGGCTGTAGTCATTCCAAGGTCAAATTTCCAGTGGGCCATGACAATTCCCAGACATGCCGTGCTTGACAGGCATATCATGCAGTGTCATTGGCAAATTTTGCATTGCTTTGCACTATGCACTCTAACAACTATGGGCTGTATGCAGCTGTCCTTATACAAAGCATATTCAGCGGCCTTTAGCTACTGAGCACGCATCAGCTCAGGCTGTGTTTAAAATGAGATAACGGCTTGTATGACCAGGTATTCCACTATAATAATGGACATGTCATCGCTCATGGCGACGTGAATGTACTGCGCTTGGAGGCGCTCAACAAAAGCGCTACACTTAATGCCTATTCGCTTCTACCTTCATAGTTTCTCAGTTTATTCATGCGGGCTTGCCTTAAGTATACCACTGATATTTGTCTAAAAATCGATACCGATAACAGACGAATAACTACTCCGGCTAAACATTGGCCCTTTTAGCAGAGTGTCTGACTAGGTTCCGAATAAAGTAAATATTTCTTAATTTTTATCTTGGTACAGATGTGACTTATCTTAAGGCTGAAATCAATTGCAATTTCCGCTGCGGTTGGCTGATTCAACACGTTCACCAATAGGAAATACGGCTCCGGCTTTACCAATGCATAAATTGAATGCTTCTGCTGGCCTTCGCAGCCAGTGTCCAGTGTGTCAATGATAAAATAATTTGACTTATCTTATGCGACCTCCAGCAGTACAGTGCACACAGCCAGTTGCAAAACGCTTAGAAAGTTGGACGGCGGACTGATGTCGGAAGAAAGAATTCTACGCCATTGGTTGGACTTAAAGGGGCCCTTAAACACTTTTCCAAGTAATCGTCGAATGGCTTCATCAAAAGAGCTTTTCGTCACAGGAATCGACTGCCGCAAAAAGTTTTAGAATCCCTGAAGTATGAACAGAGTTATTTGTCGGCCCTCTTCAAGCGCTATCTCTCTCGATTCCTACTAGCGAGCGCATTGAAAGCTACGTAGGGAGAGGGATGGTAAGGGGGCAAGAAGATGTGTCCTTTTCTCAGCTTGTGCGAACGCCTCTCACTTGTGGTGCAATGCCGAACACTGTAGTGAACGCACTGCATCTCTTCTCTCTCTTCCCTCCTCTCTATTTCTCGCCTTTCTATTCCCCTTCCCCAATCTCCCAGTGTAGGGTAGCCAAGCGGAAGTGTTCCTGGTTAACCTCCCTGCCTTCTCCTTTTTCTGTTTCCTTCCTTCCTTCCTTGTCAGCGCGCGTCATGACCTTGAGCAGTCTGTTTTCTTTCATTTTATTTTCTTCGAACCCGCGGCATCTTTCAGTGTGTTCGCGAGCATGCGCAGGTGCCCTTGACGGCATTCCGCTGCGGCCATAGTGACAATGCAGCGCGCGATGGTCGAATCAGCCAATGACCGCGGACTCTGGGTTTATGGCGCGGTCATTCGGGTTTGTTGCATCATTTGTCGAGAGAAATGGAACTATTTCTTGCTGACGTAGAATTAATTGTAAATTGGCGGAAAGTGCTCGCATTGAGAATCGAAGTGACCTCTGCTGTTTACTAATTAAGTATATTAGCAACCCGTCAGCAACAGCGCACAGGATTGCAGCCGCAAGTGCGTCGCTATCCTACCTAAATAGAATGTTTATTCATTTAAAGAGAAATTATGAACGCGTAGGCGCGCATACCACATTGGCACACGCATAAATAAATACGCGTACAACAACCGCGTGCCGTGGATTCAATGCAGGAAACTCATTATAAAGAAACCACACACAAAAAAGAAAACTTGATGCTATGTGTGGTTCAGCCTATTCGTGGGCTTTAATGTAAAAGGCGTACATAACCATTTCCAATGCAGGTGGCTCATTCAGTCGCTTTACAACCTAACTTCAGTGTTTCTCTATTCCTTCACAGTCAGTGACTGCCGCGGCAATGCGGAAACGCATATGCATATGTTTTGCGACTGTGAGCAGTACAGTGACTATCCGTCTGGAATGGTTTCAACAAGTTGGACGACCTTCCCGTCTGTGGAAGAAAGAATAGATTCGTTGTCGACCGGCAAATATATTCATTGTCGCAGAAGAATGACGTGCAAGTGCTACTGCACTTCTTGCGATCGAATGGGCATTTGTTAACGACTGAAACTAGAACGTCCTTCCTCTGAGTGTTCTTCATCATCGCTTTACTGTCTGTGTGTGCGCGCGCGCGCGTTTGTGTGTGTGTGTGTGTGTGTGTGTGTGTGTGTGTGCGCGTGCGTGCGTGCGTGTGCGTGTGTGTGTGTGTGTGTGTGTGTGTGTGTGTGTGTGTGTGTGTGTGTGTGTGTGTGTGTGTGTGTGTGTGTGTGTGTGTGTGTGTTGTGTGTGTGTGTGAAATATGCAATTCGCAGTTTTTAACATCGGGGGTTACTGATGTTTCCGTCGGTCCGATTATAACGTCTGCACTACAGGCGTGAACGAGGAAGCGAGGTGATCTTGTTTGCTAAGACTGCTACGAAAGTTGGCGGAAATTGTGGAAACCTTATGTGCGTTAATGTCTTTGTGTGCGTTGCGGCTGCGTCAAACTTTATCATTTCGTTGCGGCCATTCAACGACGTTGTCTGCAGCACGTTGGCACCGGTAAATTTTCCTGCCTTTCTCTACCTCATCAAAAGATGGCTTCAATATTTCCCCGAGTTCTTTATTCGCCCGAGCAAAATCCCGAAACTGCTTGCGAGCGAACTGTACTCGCGGCGAAAGTTATTCATCTATCCAAACCTTTAATGATGTCAATTCTTTTAGATTGTAGAAATTAGCCAGAATATTGACTTTTGTCTAGTAGTTCAGAAATCCACTATTACTAAACGGTGCTTCCCTTGCTTGCGAGACCCAATCCGATGCGCCCGTTAAATATCCATAATCTCGAGGCCAAGGTGGTCTTTGCAGAAGTTTACAATGATGACTTGAGAAGCGTTGTGCTACTCTTCTGCCTCAGGCAAGGCTTTATTTATCAAAAATTTCTATGCATGCGATTGCTCATATCGTCAACGAGTTCAACTATGTTACAACGCTTTTCATCACAGAAGGCTGAAACATCGCCTTGATGTCTTGAACACATGATTTGAGTTCAGGTAATGGTGTGGCGTTACCTACAGAATTGTTCAGCGAAGTTTCGACTTGTGCATCTTAGCAAGCGCAGCAGAACAAGCACAAGAGAAAGAGACACGTAGACAGGACGGGCGCTAGTCCTGTCCAGCGCCCGTCCTGTCTACGCGTCTCTTTCTCTTGTACTTCTTCTGCGGCGCTTGCTAAGATGCACAAGTTCGACACCCAAAAACTAACCCAAATTTTCGCGTTGAAGTTTACACTTTCGAGAGGCGTTCCTAATGACATTTATGCCTAAAAATGATGTCCTTCGTGTTACTGCTGACTTCCTTTTGAATTTTTTCACACGCACGTTCAGCACCCTTTAGGGCTTGGATTACCTTATCCTTCTTGTCAGGGCCTGGCTTTACTTAGATGTAACCGCAACATAATGGAACGTGAGCAACAAAAAACATAAGAACAATCAGCCGCCCTTTCGGCCACCACGTAGCACTGAAACCAGCAGCATCATGAACACGAAAGCTTTCACGCTATCTACACAGTAGTCGTTTACTTTGACTACCTATGCGCGGTCGATATGTAACAATGTCAATACCCATGTTGTACTCCTGTAATCATAGACTTGGAATTTGCGGCGCGCACTTCGATACAGTACACAAGGCTATAAAACCAGCACTCACCTAAAAACATCGAGGAGGGATGGTTAGCGCTTTTCACAAACGGTGCCAATCGCAATGACGCACACACCAAAAGGCCTTCTGTAGCAGATATGCATCCAGAGAGTGCCGAGTCGGGCAATCACGTGAGGACCAGTAGACGACGCAAGCTCCGTCAGTAGCGGTCGTAAATTATAACTACCACGATTCACCGTGGTTAATGATGCGCTTATCACAGCTGCGTTGCGACGCACTAGATCCCGACTGCTTCAGCACCAACGCCGACGGTTTCGACGATATCGCGAGAGTATCACCGTGGTATCGCTATCTATCTATCTATCTATCTATCTATCTATCTATCTATCTATCTATCTATCTATCTATCTATCTATCTATCTATCTATCTATCTATCTATCTATCTATCTATCTATCTATCTATCTATCTATCTATCTATCTATCCGGTTCAGGCACACATATTTTGATATTGTCTTGATTTCGCTGTCTGTCTATACGAAACGAAGGCATTGGGTAGCATGAGTGTGCCACGAATCTCACCGATAGATCATGGCAGGCTTGGCATATACCCCGTTGTGAACTTGATATCGAGCTGTTTCGATGCAATGTGGCCATTTCATTACAATGCCACATAGGCCCCCACTAAGTCCAGCCGATACCTCGTGTTCTATTCGCGAAGTTTCCATCGATTACGTCGAAGTGCTTTCGCACTTATACGTATACGGTGCATGACGACGGCGACGGCAAAATTCAGCCGAGACTGTCCATATAATTGCTATCGCAATAAAAGAACGTGGATAGAGGTGTCTCGTCGTTGCAAGTCGAAGCACCGCGCGACCACGGCCTACGCACTTTGCTTCGAGCTGCGAATCTGTCGAGTGACCCTTGCGCCAGCGAACGGAGAAACTTTATTCGTTATGCATTACTGGTAGGGCGTGCTTAGTAAAACCCATGCACAAACAGGTGGAAAGGTTAACTGCTATCAGTCGGACCAGCTGCACAGACAACGCTACACTAATACACGGCTTCACGCATCAAAACACAGCTGATGATACCTGAACACCGCGTAGCTGGCTTAGGTTGGTAGATTAAAACTGATTACTACCGTCAAATATAGCGAGCGTCTCAGGGTCTGGCAACGTTCGTTTTGTTCCATCATAGCGGAACCCATGCGGTTATGGGTTTCAATGCATGGTCCCTATGGGGAGCTTTTCCTCTAGAGTCAGTATATTAACTCTACGACATTAATATTGTGTCTAACAAAGAAAAACGAGCCCTTAAAAAAGCCGTCTTATTTCCTTCATTCATAGCAAGGGTCTCGTTCTGGCAGACTTGATGCCTTCAGGTAGTATGCGAGGGATTATTGTTCAGCTGCCAGCTCGTGAAAAGATCACGTGCTACACGACGCCAAAAGGCAGAAAAAGAGTGTTCCACACTCGCCGCCAGGGCTGCGATCGGCGCTGACTAACACACCTAGGTTTAAATGCAGATATCTTCCCTATAATGTGGACGGGGGGATGACCGCTGCCGTAGCTCAGTGGTAGAGCATCGGACGCGTTATACGAAGGTCGCAGGTTCGGTCCCTGCCGGCGGAAAGTTATTGTTTCGTCCCATTGACTTTCTTCACATTTATGTTCCAATTATTACAAATAACATCTCCTATGCTTTCCTTGGCATTATTGTCTGTTAGTTCTCATTAATACTGTGTAGCAATTGGCTGGTTCTAAATCCTGCGCCAAATGCAACTCCATGACTGTGAAATCTAAGGAGGTGTGTAGCACTGGCGCACAGCGATTCCCGTTCGTAGAGTTCCCATGGTTCCGTTTACCAAACCGTCGAAGACGTCATAGTTTGAGATAAGTCTGTAGGGTTTTCCCGGCGCGAACAGAATCTTGTTAGAAAGATTCGAGAAACTCGGTGTGCGACATCCGCGCTACTTTTCGCCGCGTTTTACTGACTTCCCGATTGCTATGGCAGTTCAGATACGTGTCGCACACAGCTAGTTCCGTGAGGTTGCTTCCCCCTTCAGATGTAGCGACGAAGGTGCCGGAGAAGCGCCTGTAGGAGGAGCAATCGCGGGCTTGGCGACGCGGTGACTCTCTCTCGCGGGGCGAGTGCCAGCCGCATGTTTGCGAAGCGTTTCTAGCGATTTCAAGTTAATTATTGCGATTACGTCGTCGTTATTTCTGGTAATTATATTATTTTAGACCTCGTTCGTGTATTCTAACGCAGTTTTGAGCCTTTATGGCCTTGTTTAGGGCCGTATTGGCCAGTTGACGTTCAGCGTGATCACGCCGCATCAGATCTACGGATGGACCACAAGCTGGGCCCCTAAATTGCTAGGCACTTTAAAAATTGGGGCAGCTACGCAATAGTGATGCAAAGACTGCACAAAACGGCGGCGCTGGGAGCCTTCACTCCTCCGCTCCTTCCTCCTCGCCCTCACATCACTACTCCTTACTCTCACTTCCGTTTCCCACACCCTTGCTATGGTGTATTCAGGGATGGGCAAAAATACTTTGAAATTGTATCGCGATACGATACAAGATAATCAGGCAAGAAGTATTTGAGATACAGATACAAGATACTGCAACACTGATTGTATCCGATACGATACATTCAAAATGTATCTTAAGATACTTCGATACATTCTCAAATTTGTTCATATATATCCATATAATGCAGCATTAAACGCCTATGCACATAAATGTTCGCTTGAAACTGCGATCAATTGTGTTTCATTGGAATCAAAACTCTGTTAGTATCTCAAAAGTTTTGTAGTTCTTGTTCAGGGCATATATCTGTCATTCCGAAACAACTTATTGGCGTTGTTTTAGCTGCTTAACATGATAGCTCTTGATACATTTCGCAGATAGCGATCCTTGCTTGTAGCTTTTGTAATGAATGGGGGTCGCTGCTCTGCTTGCTGACCCGCCAGCGGGTTATCAACTAACGATATGAACTTCAATAAGAAGTCTTCGCACGATGGTGCAAATACCGCTGCGGAGTTCTACCTCGCCGGTAAACATATTACGGTTTCCGCAATAAGGGATCACCGGACAGGTGTACGTCACTAAGAACATGTGCAGTCGAGAAACGTTTCAGACGTATTTTACAGTTGCGCAAAGCGCTGCAGGACACCGCCGCTATTTACACAATTGCCACTTATAGATCCGATTACTTGATGATTAGCAATAGTAAAAAAATCCTAAGCAATGCAAACAAATGTAACTAAATATAAAATAGAAAAGCGGTTCCATATCAAACACAGCGAATAAGTACAGAAACACGATACAGAAAGCACCCCCAAGAGCTAAAAATAATTGTTGCGTTTAAGTCGAAAAACCACAATATGATTATGAAAGACGCTCTATGGAGGGCTACGGAAACTTTGACCACCAGGGGTTCTAAAACCTACACATAAGCAAACCGGCCTCTACAATTTTCCCTCCATCGAAATGCCGCTACAGGAACTTCGGGCCAGCAGTCAAGCGCCATAAACACTAGACCACCGCGGAGGGTAACCCCTAATAGCTACGACAATTAAATTCAGTGCCCATGGATAATGGCGTACGTAAAACGACTCTTTCGGACGCTCATGAGAAAAACGGAGCATTTGTTATAACAGTGTTTCTCCAATACCTTCGCGAACGTATTTAAGATGGCGCCTACTAATTTACGTTTTATAATGCAAACTCGATTTTGCTATTTTACGTAGCAGTAAGCAGAATTGTCGTTACTGTATACTCCAGGCGCGCCCAGATTATTATACATTTGTTCTCAACATCATCTTTACATAACAGTAAATTCAAGTGGAATATAAGTATGTAAACATATATACTACTTGAAGAAGAACAGTACCAGAAATGACGCAGAGAGTTAAAACTAGGAATGAACCAGAGAGCTTACCTTGGCAGCACGTTAAAGGCATATTGCAGTAAGCAGACCGGCAGAAAAAAACAATACAGAGATATAGTTAATGTATGAGATGGAAAAGAAGGACAGCTAAGCAAAAACTTCTGCTAACAATCAAATTACAATTTTAAAACTCTTTGAATAAAATAAAGAACAGACGAACGCCGAGATAGCGTCTGTTAGTTGATTGCTTGTTCTGTTAAATCCAGTATCGGTACCGTTGGTGCTATAGCTGTTAGCATCTTATTTGCATATAAGTCAATCTCATTGCATGTAACGCAAACTTACATCCTCGAGATCCTTCAAATCGCCGATGTGTGAAAGCCATGAAAGGCAAAACAACCCGCCATACTTGCATTCTTCAGACTTCGTAACGAAGCACCACACAAGAGGAACTTCGATAATGACTTTACAGCGGCATCAGAATGTGTGCGAAAGACGCCGCACGCATTCTAGTACGCGGCACAGGAGAGTGGCTAAGTACCAAGTGCCACGGCACTGACAAAACATAAAAAAATAAAATAAACGATTAAACAAAAAAATGCCAGGTCTGCGCTGAAAACGCAGCACAGTCACAGCGAAAGCTGGAAGAGCGGCGTTTCTAGAGCCCGTTGTAAGCTTTCTTGGGGCTACTAATACAAATACACTAGCCAGGTACCCACTACGCCATAAATCACAATTTTTGTGAAGTTGCAAAGCACCTACTAAGCCAATATTCGTCATTCTGCGGAGAAGCCAGGCACCAGCTACACGTCGTAAGCCATTATGTGCACTTTGTTGAAGCGACGACTGACGACGATGAAGAATTATGGCTCAGCCCTTTGTAATGGGTTGGAAGCTTTAAACGGCCCACCAGTTATGTAATTTGCATTGGGTGACGCCCGGTCGCTATTTCCCTCTCCCGCCATGCTGTATAACATAGGTTGACGTGGGAGAGAGGGGGGGGGGCGAAGAACTTTACTGAGAACCCGAGGAAATGGATCATGCGCTTATGGGCTTCCTTGGCAACCAATACAAGTGCACTTGCGAGGAACCCACAACGCTATAAATCATTGTAATTTTTGAGAAGTAAGGAAGCAGGCACTATGCCATTTTTCATTATTCTACGGAGAGCCGTGGTACCTGATAAACGCATGTAAGGCATTATGCGCACTTTGTTGATGCTGTGCCTGATGACGATGAAGATTTATGGCGGAGCCCTTGGTAATGGCTTGGAAGCATTCAACAACCTACTCGTTGCGCAATTCGCATAGTGTGACGCCTGGTTACAGAATTCGCGTTGTGCGACGCTTGGTGCGTCTTTTATTCTTCTACCATGCTAATTGCATATGTTAATGTGGTTCCTTCCCGACATGAAGCCTGTATAGGGTCTTTTTGCAAAGCAGTTTCAAGCACTGTGTCGTGTTATGAAACCGGTAATAAAGAAAAAAAAACCGGCATGGCTCAGAGGTTTAATACTGGGCTCCCACGCAGAGAGCCCAGGTTCAAACCTTGTTCCATCCTAGAATTTTTTTTCTTATTTCGCTTTGTTTTCTTATTTCGAGCAATAGTGGTTACGGACACCGGCGGCGGCGACGGCGGCGGACAACTACGGCGCCAAAAACGGCCGCTGAAATGATCTCATAACAGCTTTCGCTGTAAAATTCTGCTGGGCGCAGACGATCGCGCGCCTGTCTGTCGAGACGACGCGAGCGCCACTTCGTAACTCTGTTCAACCAATACATCGGGACGATCAGAGCTTATCGTCTATCCTCGCTGGAAAACTCTTGCGTTAAGATCAAATAATGTCACTGCCTTTTAGTTTTACTCTGGTGACTTAGAGGCAGCAGATTCAGCTTGAGAAGCGGAGCTCAGCCAACGTTTATTGCTTTGCACGGTGATGGAGGGACCGCAGTATCTTGTATCTTAAGATACACGATACATTCTTCAATGTATCGGAAATACAGATACAGATACTTGTTTTGCGAGACGTATCGCGATACAGATACAAGATACACAAAAGAGTATCTAAGATAGTATCGAAGATACATGTATCTGCGATACTGCCCAGCACTGGGTGTATTATACATGGCACTTCTATGTTTTACCCTCTCCCCTATCTACTCCCTACCCCTCACTCCTACATCCATTTCCCATCTCCTTGATTACTATACTATACATCCCTACTGAAACGTTCCGTATGCCATTCCAATAATTCCTTATGTTTCCGTAAGAATCTTACGGAAATAATTGAAAACGTATGGAAAATATATGGAAATCGTGTGGATTCCGTATGGAAACCTATGGAAATATTGCAAAGGCTTACGAAACGTTTCAGTAGAGATGGCTATGCTATGCTTTCTTTATCTATCTTTCTCTTACTTTCTCTCCGTTTCTCTGTATTTCAGTCTGATTATCTAGATCTCTCTGTTTCTCTCTATCTTTTTCTCTAGTTTTCTCGCCCGTAGCAGCGCAATCATATGTTTCGCGGCCGCGCCTGGATAGCGGAGTGGTTACGACGCCCGCATTCGCACCGTGGGTACCCGTGTTTGAATATTGCCTGACCACGAAATTTTATTGTAGCGTTAGCTACACTTGCCTAGCCGGAGCCAATTTCACGTGGATCCTCATGAGCCGTGCTGCGCATGCGCGAGGATCAGTGATGTCACACAGCTGGCTCACCGGAGCCGGCATCTCACGCGCTCTCCGCCACCGCCGCGCGCGGCTCGCCGCTGCTGGTCTCCGCGTTCGGGAGGAGTGGCGTCGTAGCCGCGGCAGACACACTGGCGCCGGCGCACGCGCAGACTCCGCCACCTCCGCATGCGACTTGCTGCTGCTGGTCTTCGCATTCGAGAGGAGTGACTTCGTAGCCATGGCAGACAATGGCGCAGGCGCGCGCGCAGCTATTCGCCTTCGCTATGCAGTTGCCGTCTGACACTGCGCTGGAGCTACTTGATAGCGCCTCTGACTGGCGTTTGCAGGTGGGTAACGCCATGGAGAAGGAGAGTGCAAATGCTGCTCAACGGCGTAGAAGAGCCGAAGCTTATCTCATCGGATCCCGAAGTAGTTGCCTGGCAACTAGCGGTTCAGCGTGAACAGGAGAAGGCAATAATCCTAGATAATCTAGAAAGCTAAGAATAAACAGCTGAACCTTCGCTAACGCTACGTATATCCTGGCATAGCCGAGCTAAGCCACTGCATTTTTTTTTCATGTTATTTATTTCTTCTACTTTGCCCCTCCTTTGCTTCCTCCAACGCGTTGCTAGGCGACGCACTCGGCGAAGCCAGGTGGAGCTGTGCCAAATCGCTGCTAGGTAGCGCGAGTTTCCGCGAAGTATTCAGAGCCGGACCTCGAGGCTTAACAACTCCGCTGTTAAAAAACGCCACGCCTGCGCTGAAAGCGCAGCACAGTCACAGCGAAAGCTGGAAGAGCGGCATTTCTAGAGCCCGTTATAAACTCTCCTGTGGCTACTAATACAGGTACATTAGCAACGTACCCACTACGCAACAAAGCGTAATTTTTGGGAAGTTGGGAAGCACCCAGCACGACATTATTCGTTGTTCTGCGGAGAAGCGAGGTACCATATGTAAGCGATTATGTGCAGTTTGTTGATGCGGCGGTTGATGACGATGAATAATTATGGTTGCGCCCTTTGTAATGCGTTGGAAGCTTTAAACGCCCCACTAGTTACGTAATGCATATTGTGTGACGCCCGGTCGTTATTTAACTGTCACACCACGCTTTATAACACACTTTAGCCGGAGAAACGTAGAGCGAGAGAGAGAGAGAATTGACTTTATTGAGACCCTGAGGAAATGGATCATGGGAGCCTTATGGGCTTCCTTGGCAACCAACAGAAGTGTACTTGCGAGGAACCCACTACGCTATAAATCATTGTAATTTTTGAGAAGTAGGGCAGTAGGCACTGTGCCATTTTTCGTGATTCTACAGACAGCCGTGGTACCTGCTAAACGCATGTAAGGCATTATGCGCACTTTGTTGATGCTGTGCGTGATGACAATGAAGAATTATGGCAGAGCTCTTTGTAATGGGTTGGAAGCATTCAACAACCTACTCGTTGCGCAATTCGCATTGTGTGACGCCTGGTTACAGAATCCGCGTTGTGCGACGCTTGGTGCTTATTCTACTCTTTTACCACGCTATATTGCATATGCTAATTTGGTTCCTTCCCGACATGAAGCCTGTATAGGACCTTTTTGCGAAGCAGTTTCAAGCACCGGCATGGCTCAGAGGTTGAATACTGGGCTCCCACGCAGAGGGCCCAGGTTCGAACCTCGTTCCATCCTGGAATTTTTTCTTATTTAGTTTTTTTTCTTATTTCGAGCGATACTGGTTACGGACACCGGCGGCGGCGGCGGCGGCGGCGGCGGCGGACAACTACGGCACCAAAAACGGCCGGTGAAATGATCTCATAACAGCTTTCGCTGTAAAAAAGATCGCTTTCGCCTTCGAATTGCCTGAGGCGAACGCATAAGATCTTAGGCGAATGAATCGTCTAAGAATCGTCTTAGGCGAACGCATAAGGAGATGTCTGGCCACTGCAGTTGAGATCACGTCCATGTTCTGTCTGTCCAGCTCTCCGAATGTCCTTCCTCAGCGTCCGAGGTGAAAACGGAAGGAGCACGCGCATCTGCTCGCAGAGGAGTACGGGAGCCTCCTTTGGCGGTCTACGGGCTCTATATTCTAGCGCTTTGTGTTTACGCCGCGAAATTTTCCGACCAAAAAGAGGTATACCGCTCCGATCTAAAAATTCAGACTACCATATCACAAACCGTTCAATGTCGCCTAGCCCACGATACAGGAAACATTCATTAATACAAAACAGCGCTGTAAAGGCGTTTATTGACGGCTGGATTGACGGCGACGATGCACAACAGTCACGACGGAGCGCAGACTTTCACGAGCACGAGGGGCGTGCTCTCCGAGAAGAGGCGAAGAGGGCGACCCACTAGAAGACGCTGAAGAGGACGGCCCATTACAACGTTCCAATGCTTCTCTACAATTACCCCGGGTACGAAAAGGGAGCCGTCTGGCGACCTAGCAGCTGGTCACTATGAGCGGGTCATGGTAGGGCTTGAGGCGCTCCACGTCGACAATGTCGCGCCCTCGACAGCGCATGTCGGAAGATGGGTCGATGGGTTCAATCAGGTAGTTGACCGGGGATGTGCATTCGACGACACGGTAGGGGCCTTCGTATTTGGGCAGCAGTTTCGAAGAGAGGCCAGTTGCAGTGGCAGGGACCGAGAGCCATACGAGTGCTCCAGGTAGGAACGTGGGTGCAGAAGTGTTGGTCTCACCGCGGATGCTTTTCTGCCGCTCTTGGTCCTGCGTAGTAAAGGTCTTCGCAAGCTCGCGACACTCCTCAGCAAGTCTGGCTGTGGCAGAAATAGGCGCACACTCAGATCGATCCGGCTTGTATGGAATGATTGTGTCGACTGTGTGCGACGGGTGCCTGCCGTACAATAGGAAAAATGGTGAGAAACCAGTGGTGCTTTGAGGGGCGGTATTGTAGGCGTAGGTGACGAAAGGTAGAATGGAATCCCAATTTGTGTGATCGGCGGCGACATACATCGAGAGCATGTCGCCGAGCGTGCGGTTAAAGCGTTCCGTGAGCCCATTCGTCTGCGGGTGGTAAGCAGTAGTTTTGCGGTGAACAACGTTGCACTCTTTGAGGATGGCTTCGACGACTTCCGACAGGAAGACACGGCCTCGATCGCTGAGCAGCTCCTGGGGTGGACCGTGGCGCAGCATGAACCGGCGGAGCAGAAAGGAGGCTACATCGCGCTGTAGCCGCTGGGAGGGCGGAGCTTCGGCGTATCGCGTAAGGTGGTCTACAGCGATGATGGCCCAGCGGTTACCAGCCAAAGTCAGAGGGAGTGGCCCATACAAATCGATGCCAACGCTCCCAAACGGCCGGTCAGGGCAAGGTAAAGGTTGCAGACCTGCTGGTGACTGGTGCGTTGAAGTTTTGCGGCGCTGACAATCGATGCAGGAGCGAACGAACTTCTGCACGTAGCGGTACATGCCTCGCCAAAAGTACCGTTGGCGAATGCGGTGGTATGTTTTCGATACCCCAGAGTGCGCACACTGCGGATCAGCGTGGAACGATTCGCATATTTCAGAACGCAGACTGCGGGGTATTACTAGTAGCCACTGGCGGCCGTCGGCGTTGTAATTGCATCGGTGGAGGAGGTCGTCGCGAATGGCGAAATGGTGGGCTTGACGACGGAACGCGCGAGTGGATGGTGTTGCCGAAGGATCAGTGAGCAAGTCTAGCAGTGAAGCGATCCATTGATCCTTGCGCTGTTCGGTAGCGACAGTGTGAACGTCGATCGAACAAACGACATTGTGAGACATTGAGCTGTGGGTATTGTCTTCAGGCAAGGGGGAGCGCGAGAGTGCGTCGGCGTCAGCATGCTGGCATCCGTTGCGGTACAGCACGCGGATATCGTAGTCCTGTAGGCGAAGTGCCCAGCGGGCGAGGCGGCCTGATGGATCCTTCAATGATGACAACCAGCAGAGTGCATGGTGATCGGTGATGACATCAAATGGGCGACCATACAAATAAGGTCGGAACTTCGTAAGGGCCCAGATGATCGCCAGGCATTCCTTTTCGGTGACGGTGTAATTGGTCTCGGCTTTGGTGAGCGTACGACTTGCATATGCCACGACATATTCAGGGAACCCTGGTTTGCGCTGCGCAAGGACAGCGCCAAGGCCAACACCGCTGGCGTCTGTGTGTACCTCTGTAGGGGCCGTAGGGTCGTAGTGGCGTAGTATGGAGGGCGACGTGAACAGACGACGGAGCTTCGCGAAAGCGTCGTCGCACTCTGACGACCATGAATTGAGGGACCCGTTACTTCCGAGGAGCTTCGTCAGCGGCGATATGACGGTCGCGAAGTTTCGAATGAAGCGCCGAAAGTAGGAACACAGTCCTACGAAACTGCGCAGTTCTTTGACGGACGTAGGTTTGGGGAACTCGGTCACGGCCCTTAGCTTGGCTGGATCGGGAAGAATACCGTCCTTGGACACGACGTAACCGAGTATTGTCAGCTGCCGTGCTGCAAATCGGCACTTCTTTAGATTCAGTTGTAGACCGGCGTGGCTCAAACGCGTCAAAACATGCCGCAGGCGTTGAAGATGCGTGGAGAAGTCCGGAGCGAAAACAACGACATCGTCGAGGTAGCACAATGTGTGCCATTTCAGGTTGCGCAGAGCGGTATCCATCATGCGCTCAAAGGTGGCGGGCGCATTACACAGCCCAAACGGCATGACGTTGAATTCGTACAAGCCGTCGGGCGTGACAAAGGCGGTCTTCGGTCGAGCGTCATCAGCCATGGGTACTTGCCAGTACCCTGAGCGCAAATCGAGAGATGAAAAGAATTCTGCTCCTTGCAGGCTGTCAATCGCGTCGTCTATTCGCGGTAGTGGATACACGTCCTTACGAGTGATCTTGTTGAGTCGTCGGTAGTCCACACAGAACCGCACAGAACCGTCCTTCTTCGCAACAAGAACGACAGGAGACGCCCAGGGGCTGTTAGAAGGTCGAATAACATCTCGTCGAAGCATGTCGTCGACTTGCTCGTTGATTACACGGCGTTATGTGGGAGATACGCGATATGGACGTTGCCGCAGTGGCGCCTGGGCGCCAGTGTCGATGCGATGCGTAACGGCGGAAGTGCGGCCGAGAGAAGTTTGAGCGACATCGAAAGAAGAGCGAAATTCATCCAACAGGCCCAGAAGCTGGGAACGCTGGACCGGTGTAAGGTCGTCAGCAATGGAGGAACCAAAGACATCAGCGGGTTATGAACCAGACGTCGAAACAGCGCCGAGCGTACTGGAACTGTGGCAGTGCATTTCATCTGGTTCGTCCATAACTTGTGCGTCTTCGAGGGGTTCCACGCTGCCGAGACATTCCCCTCGGACCAACATAACACTGTACGGAGATGGGTTGATAACAAAAATTGACGTACTGCCCTGAGTGACTTGCACGGTCGCGAAAGGCACCAGCACGCCTTTCCTCGTGCAAACGAGGTCTGATGGCGAGAGAAGTGCAACGGTGTCGGAGAGACTGGCGCAGTACACTGACACCGCCGTCGACGAGTTTGCAGGCACCTTGGTGTCGTCTTTGACAAGTACCTTGCCCGCAGCCGATGGACTGACTGCAGGCGCCAATTCAGAGAATGCTGAGAGCTCTATTTCGGCTGGTGCGCAATGAATGACGGCGTCGTGGCGGGAGAGAAAATCCCATCCTAGGATGACGTCGTGAGAGCAGGCAGGAATTATGATCAATTCGACGGCGTACAGAGCATCCTGAATAATGACGCGAGCTGTGCACACCGCTGTTGGGTGAATACTTTGGGCGCTGGCTGTACGGAGGGAGAGCCCGGAAAGCGGCGTCGTCACTTTTCGCAGTAGTCGGCTAAACTTGGCGTCCATAACGGATACGGCGGCTCCAGTGTCGATAAGGGCAAATGCGCGAACATTGTCCACAAACACGACAATCACGTTCGAGGGTCTTCGCTGAGGGCTTTCGCAGTTCGATAGCGTCGCAGCCCTTGCCTCGTGGACTGCGACGACTAGTTTTCCTGGTCGCGTGAGCCCGGACGTGGCCGCATCGGCGACAGTGAGCGACGTCGTGGAGACGGTGAACGGCGGGTAGATGGTGAACGGGGGTAGATGGGTAGATGGGTAGATGGCTATCTATCTATCTATCTATCTATCTATCTATCTATCTATCTATCTATCTATCTATCTATCTATCTATCTATCTATCTATCTATCTATCTATCTATCTATCTATCTATCTATCTATCTATGTACATCTGATCTAGCTGCTCACCTTTTACTGCTCTCCTCGTTTCGTGTTCTCTGTCTATACGAAAACAAAGTCATGCAATGACATAGGTGTACCACGGACATGATGGATGATGGATCGCGATAACCCTGTCATGTACTACGTCACCATGTAAACGATAAGGAGATGTCATGATGCCATGGTGGCAGTATCCCTACTTTGCTACATAACCCCCCAATAGGTGCAGGTGAAAACTCTTGTTCTTTCCTGACATCAGCATTAACTCCGTAGGTTGGGTTCATCTGTTTTGACACTGAATAGGCAAAAGATTAGACTAATATGTGCACTGTATGCGAGAGCTGTATGAAAAACTACTAATGCTTACAGTGCACAGCAGGTATAGGGGCAGCTGAGCGGACAGCAACAAAGCCTGTGTTTATAACAAAAGATGAATGACTTGCAGGGGTATTTACTCCGTTTGCAGCTGTCCTTGACTTACGATACATCTAAGACTCGTGCTAGTGCAGACTGAAAGGCTAACATCGACAGTGATTGGAACCAATTGATACGAAAGGCTATACTTAACCCCCATCGTGTTCTACCGTCGTACTTTCTCAATTTATTCCTGCGACTTCCCGTTTACTACGCCGCTGCTATTTGTCTGAAACGTTATACTGACGACAGATGAATGACCTTTCCGGTGAAGCATTGCTTCTTTTAGCAAGGCGCCATGCGAGGCTCCCTTGAAAGTAAAATTTTTCATGTTTTTTGCGCACAGAGCTATCACAGCAAGAGGCTGGGAATGCTTGGGAATCCTAATGTCCGCTGGAGATGGCTAAGAAACCGTTCTGCTTCAGCGTTGCACATACGTCCCACTATACCTTGGCTTGTTGGTAAAATTTTATTGTTGGTCTCGAGAGACGCGACCAGCGCGCATTGGGCTTCTTCCACTTTGCGACGGGCAGGCTGAGCCCGACCGCCGTATGATGGGCTCTGTAAACGGCCCAAAGCTGATCCCCGTTGTCGGGAGCTTCTGATGGCACTTTTAGGGGCGAAGCTCCTTAAGGCGGCACCCGCTCGTCCCTCGTAGTCGTAGTCGTAGTTGTAGTAGTCGTAGTGCGTAACCAGTCTTACGCTTTGACCTCCAAGGTGGTGCCGGTGGGAGATTTTTCCTGTGCGTTGTTGAACAATAAAAATTCGCAGCGTTAGCTAAAAGCCGACTTCTTCTGTCTCTCATTCCCATTAGCAGCCATTCTTTACCTCCAAGGTAGTGCCTGGTGAGATTTCTCCTGTGCGTGATTAAACAATAAAAATTTTGTTCAAAACGCCGTTGATTGATGAAATAAACCAACGAAAGACGCGAGATGTTTTGTAAAAGCAAAACGAAAGAACGCCAGATGTTTCTAAAGCAAAACGAAAAGACGCCAGCTGCTTAACGAAAAGCGCCAGATGTTTTCTAAAGCAATGGTTTTCTAAACAATGAATATTCACAGCGTACATGTAAAATTAAAGTGAGCTGCAAGTCGTCATAACTCATCGAACCTTTAGTATAAACGCGCCCGATCTCACGTCGATGATGATGTACTGGGCAGAATTCACGGAAGATTCACGGTTTACCGATGAACCTCCGCAGCTTCGCCCACTCATCATCATTCACTCCGTGGATATGCTGTGATTTTTTTTCTTGTGCACAAAACATTTTCTCCCACATCAATCATCGCTATCTGTGCAACGCTAAATTACTGCTATGTACCGTAAGTCTTTGTAATCTTGAGAAAATTTGTTTTAGCACCGTCTCTAAAGGTGGCGATAGTGCCACAAAGCCGTTCAATTTCGTTCCGTTTTTAGGAAAGCTTCTGAGTTTTACTTTCGTTGAGATAAAAACATTTGTGCATCTTACACTGAGCCGCGCAAGGCTGGGGCACAGCAGAGCTGGTGGGAACTCGGCTGGTCCTGTTATGACTAGGTACACGTGCACTCACAAGCCGATGCATGCACTTGATGACATTGTAAATTACGAGTATTGGGTCGGCATAGTTCAGGTTCGACTGCGTGGTTTGTTTGAACACGAAAGTGTTTTATGCCGGGGTCCACCACGGCTCCACAGAAGTATTTCCGTCACGGATTTGACGTTGTAAAATATAAAGACTAACAAATGGCAAAGAAATAACTAGAAGAAAAAGTTCGTCACCGAATGTCGCACTTACGACCCTTCGTTCCGCAGCGCGCGGCGCGAAACGATTAGGCCACGTTCTTCGCTATGCAAACGGCGAGCTATTTATATACACTATTTGCCAGTGGCGGTACTCAGAGATCGGTGGTACAAAAACGTGCTTTGGTTATCACAAGCTAGATGGCGAGAAGGGCTCGGAGAGCGCGGTTTAAAGACCGCCGCCCCACGCTTCGTGTTGAGTGCGCGCCTCTACACGGCGTGGTCGCCCTTGCGTGCGCTTATCTCGTAATGGCGGTGGTTCGTACACCTTGCGCTCTCACCGCATGTTTGCGTTGAGAGCCCGAAGATCACTTCACTCACTGCAGCGGCCGCTTTTGCGAAAGGAGCGCGCTACTCACACAAAAATAAGTTACAACTGTGACGGTTAGTTCGCGCTCAACTTGCGTATTTTTGTTCCGTGCTTCTTTTCTGCTTGAGCAACGCGTTGCAAGTTTCGAGCTGCTTGCCGTTTTTCGCGTGACATTACAATTTGTTGCTATAGCATTGATTCCTTCGCCCTTGAGGCGAAAGAATGCCCGACAAACGCTCAACTACGTCTGTGAAGTCACGTTTCACTTTCGTGTTATACGGATGGCAGGGGGATCAGCCATGTTTTTTTCGTATTTCTTCTTTTCTCTCTCAATCTTGTTTTTTCTCGCTCTTTCTACCTTTTTGTCTATTTGTTATATTTCTTTCCCTCTCTATTTCTCGCTTCCTCTTTATTACAATCTGTTTCGCTCTCTTTTCCCCTTTCTTTATTTTTCTGTCTTGAAGAAGACGCCACCAGTACAGTTCTTAGTATATAAAAAATTACACCATCTCCCGCTAAAGGGGACCATGAGGCGATGCGAAGCCGGAGCACTTGCACGATCGCGTTCCGTTGGCGTTCGTTGGGCATGCTACCGACCTCGCGTCGTGGAACGCGAAGAGGGACGCTACGCGCGTCGTATCTTCCATCTAGCCTGGCCGTTAATTCTCACAGGGCGAGCGGGGAACGCGGCCCACAGGCGGGCGAGAGGGGGGCAGCGTAGGAGAGGAGAGAGAAGGGGAGGGGACGCGCATGCGCTCGAGCTCATCGCGGCGGTGAGCAGGGGAGAATTTCGGCATGTCTAGCCCGCGTTTCAGAGGAAGAGTGGAAAGGGGGAGGGGAGAGGGAAAGTGGAGAGGGGAAGGGGAGAGGGAAAGTGGAGAGGAGGTGTGGAGAGGGGAGAGGAGGTGTGTGGAGAGGGTATGCGCATGCGCAGTAAGGGTGGTCAGAACGCACACCACCACCACCACCACCACCACCACCACCGGATTGAGCTCCGCCTTAAGATACTTCGCATCTAAAAACACTAAATTCCTGGCCAATCCTCCACAGTGGGTGTGAGCCACAGTTGAAAGTGTACAAGAACAAGTTCCTAGATGGAGAGGAAGAAGAGAGACTGAAATAAACAGCAATGGCGGCCGTATTCGCTTTATGATTCTCGGTGTCCTTACAATTTCGGCGCAATCTATTACAGGATCCCCGTGCTACGCGTCTGAGCAGCTCCAATTTTCCGACGACCATGAGCGTCGACGTCGCTGCAAGCCGTGTGGATGATGTCAAGACGGCGAGCGTTACGTGCTGCGCCTATGGTGGAAAGTTGACCTGTTCGCGCGAGCTTTGGCTGTTCGGCGACACATCGCCTATTATCGAAAGCTTTCAAATGAGTGAACACGAACCAAAAGCGGCCATCGCGCATACTGCTGGGCTGCATAGAGAAAATACACCACAGGAAGCTAGACTGGCAGAAGATAAGATAGCCTGCACTGAAATAAACAGCGCTTTAAGATGCAACGATATTTTTCAAGATGTAGTGAAGTTACAGGAAGAAAAACAGCAAGCAACGACAACATCTGTTGGAGATTACGATGCAGAGAGGCCTTGACCAATCTCTGGAAGCACCAATGGAATTATTCAAGCCAGAGGTCTACGATGGATCCTGATCAATGAAATCTCAAGCCTGGCTTCACTTTTATGAATACGCGTGCGATCGGAATTTTCGGCAACACGATCGTGATAATGTAATGAACATGCTGTTCTACCTGGAAGGCGCTGCGAAGACCTGGTATGAGATACGAGCAACAGAAGAGGCAGGTATAAAGATGTTTATTGGCGGACACTCGGCGAAGATGAACGACAGCGACAGTCAAGGCGGGGCCAACTCTGCGCGAGCTGCGCTCTGTCCGAAGAGGGCAACCCACTAGAAGGGGCCGGAGAGGACGACCCACTTCAGGGTTCCAATAAGCTTCGCTACAATTACTCCGGGTGCGAAAAGGGAGCCGCCTGGCGACCTAACAACTTGTCACAATGAGCGGGTCATGGTACGCCTTGAGGCGCTCCACGTTTACAATGTCACGCCCTCGACGGCGCATGTCCGAGGATGGATCGATGGGTTCGATCAGGTAGTTTACAGGTGATGTGCGTTCAACGACACGGTAGGGGCCTTCGTATTTGGGCAGTAGTTTTGAAGAGAGGCCGGGTGCAGTGGTAGGGATCGAGAGCCATACGAGCGCTCCAGGGAGGAACGTCGGCTCAGAAGTGATTCTGTCACCGCTAATGCTCCTCTGCCGCTCTTGGTCATGCGTAGTGAAGGTCTTGGCAAGTTCGCGACACTCTTCAGCAAGTCGGGCGGTAGCAGAAATCGGCGCACACTCAGACCGCTCCGGCTTGTATGGAAGGATTGTGTCGATTGTGTGCGAGGGGTGCCTGCCATACAATAAGAAAAAGGGAGAAAAACCGGTGGTGCTCTGAGCGGCGGTATTGTAGGCGTAGGTGACGAAGGGCAGAATGGCATCCCAATTGGTGTGATCGGCGGCGACGTACATGAAGAGCATGTCGCCGAGCGTACGGTTAAAGCGTTCGGTGAGGCCATTCGTCTGCGGGTGGTAAGCAGTAGTTTTGCGGTGAACAACGTTGCACTCCTTTAGAATGGCTTCGACGACTTCTGACAAGAAGACACGACCCCAATCACTGAGCAGCTCCTGAGGTGGACCGTGACGTAGCATGAATCGGTGGAGCAGGAAGGAGGCCACATCGCGCGCTGTAGCCGCTGGGAGGGCGGAGCTTCGGCGTATCGCGTAAGGTGGTCTACAGCGATGATGGCCCAGCGGTTACCAGCCAAAGTCAGAGGGAGTGGCCCATATAAATCGATGCCAACACGCCCAAACGGCCGGTCAGGGCAAGGTAGAGGTTGCAGACCTGTCGGCGACAGGTGCGTTGAAGTCTTGCGGCGCTGACAATCGATGCAGGAGCGAACGAGCTTCTGCACGTAGCGGTACATCCCTCGCCAAAAGTACCGTTGGCGGATGCGGTGGTAAGTTTTCGATACCCCAGAATGCGCACACTGCGGATCAGAGTGGAACGACTCGCATATGTCAGAACGCAGACTTCGGGGTATTACTAGTAGCCACTGGCGGCCGTCGCCGTTGTAGTTGCGTCGGTGGAGGAGGTCGTCGCGAACGGCGAAATGGTGGACTTGACGACGCAACGCGCGAGTGGGTGGTGTTGCCGACGGATCAGTCAGCAAGTCTATCAGTGAGGCAATCCATCGATCCTTGCGCTGTTCGGTAGCGATGGTGTGAATGTCGATGGAAGAAACGGCAAGGGGAGACACTGAGCTGTGGGCACTGTCGTCAGGCAAGGGAGAGCGCGACAGGGCGTCGGCGTCAGCATGCTGGCGTCCGTTGCGGATGTCGTAGTCTTGCAGGCGAAGTGCCCAACGAGCGAGACGGCCTGAGGGATCTTTCAATGACGACAACCAGCACAGCGCCTGATGGTCGGTGACGACATCAAATGGGCGACCATACAAATAAGGTCGGAACTTCGTAAGGGCCCAGATGATTGCCAGGCATTCTTTCTCCGTGACGGTGTAATTGGTCTCGGCTTCAGTAAGTGTGCGACTTGCATATGCCACGACATATTCCGGAAACCCAGGTTTGCGCTGTGCAAGGACAGCGCCGAGGCCCACACCGCTGGCGTCCGTGTGTACCTCTGTAGGGGCCGCAGGGTCGTAGTGGCGTAGTACCGGAGGAGACGTCAACAAACGACGGAGCTTCGCGAAAGCGGCGTCGCACTCTGACGACCACGTATTGAGGGGCCCGTTGCTGCCAAGGAGCTTCGTCAGCGGCGATATGATGGTCGCGAAGTTTCGTATGAAGCGCCGAAAGTAGGAGCATAGTCCTACGAAACTGCGCAGTTCTTTGACGGACGTAGGTTTGGGGAACTATGTCACGGCCCGAAGCTTGGCTGGATCGGGGAGAATTCCGTCCTTGGATACGACGTAGCCTAGTATTGTCAGCTGCCGTGCTGCAAATCGGCACTTCTTTAGGTTCAGTTGTAGCCCGGCGTCGCTCAAACGCGTCAAAACAAGCCGCAGGCGTTGAAGATGCGTGGAGAAGTCCGGGGCGAAAACGACGACGTCGTCGAGGTAGCACAGGCACGTGTGCCATATCAAGTTGCGCAGAACGGTGTCCATCATGCGCTCAAAGGTCGCGGGCGCATTACACAGCCCAAACGGCATGACGTTGAATTCGTACAAGCCGTCGGGTGTGACAAACGCTGTCTTCGGTCGAGCGTCATCAGCCATGGGGACTTGCCAGTACCCTGAGCGCAAATCGAGCGATGAAAAGAATTCTGCTCCTTGCAGGCTGTCAATGGCGTCGTCTATTCGAGGGAGGGGATAAACGTCTTTACGGGTGATCTTATTGAGTCGTCGGTAGTCCACGCAGAACCGCACAGAGCCGTCCTTCTTCGCAACGAGAACGACAGGAGACGCCCATGGGCTGTTTGAGGGTCGAATAACATCGCGGCGAAGCATGTCTTCGACTTGCTCGTTAATTACACGACGCTCTGCAGGAGATACGCGGTAAGGACGTTGCCGCAGTGGTGGTTGGGCGCCAGTGTCGATGCGATGCGTGACAGCAGACGTGCGGGCGAGAGAAGTTTGCGCGACATCGAACGAAGAACGAAATTCTTCCAACAGGCACAGAAGCTGGGAACGCTGGACCGACGTATGGTTGTCAGCAATGGAGGCAGCAAACACGTCAGCGGGTGACGAGTCGGATGTGGTAACAGCACTGAGCGTACGGGAGCTGGCACAGTGTGTGTCACCCGGTGCGTCCATAACTTGTGCGTCTTCGAGGGCTTCCACTCTGCCGAGACATTCCCATCGCACCAACGTAACAATGTACGGGGATGGGTTCGTAACGAAAATATCGGTGTCGCCCTGAGTGACTTGCACGGTCGCAGATGGCACCAGCAAACCTTTCCTGGTGAAAACGCGGTCAGAGGGAGAAAGGAGTGCAACGGTGTCGGAGAGACCGGTGCAATAGACGGACACAGCCGTTGACGAGTTTGCAGGAACTGTTGTGTCGTCTTTGACGAGTACCTTGGTCGCAGCCGATGGACTATTCGCCAGCGTCAAACTGGAGAATGGTGAGAGCTCTATTTCGGCTGGTGCGCAACGAATTACGGCATCGTGGCGAGCGAGAAAATCCCAACCCAGGATGACGTCGTGAGAGCATGAAGAAATGATGATGAATTCGACGGCGTACAGAGCGTCCTGAATGATGACACGGGCTGTACACACCGCTGTCGGATGAATACTTTGGGCGCTGGCTGTACGGAGGGGGAGCCCGGAAAGCGGCGTCGTCACTTTTCGTAGTAGTCGGCTAAATTTAGCGTCCATAACGGATACGGCAGCTCCAGTGTCCACAAGGGCCAATGTGCGCACGCCATCTACAAACACGTCTACTACGTTCGATGGGCTTTGCTGAGGGCTTTGGCAGTTCGATAGCGTCGCAGCCCTTGCCTCTTGGACTGCGACGACTAGTTTTCCTGGTCGCGCGCGACCGGGCGGGGCCGCATCGGTGACAGTGAGCGGCGTCTTGGGGACGGCGAACGGCGGGTAGATGGAGACGGGCGTGACGTCGGTGACATAGGCGGCGGCTCGTAGTATGGGCGGCTGGACTGGCTGGTGACGGTCGATCCGAATCGAGGCACCTGCATGCGATTGCAATAGCGGGCGACGTGACCGGCGCAACCGCACGCAAAGCAGATGGGGCGGTTGTCGGAAGTGCGCCATCGGCTTGCCGGGCTAGGTCCCATCCATGTCGCAGGACGCGAGGGACGGGGTGGCTGCTGATATGACTGCATGGTGGGCTGCAGTTGTGGCGTATGGATGACGTCGGCGTACGCAGCCGGCACACTCTCTTCGAAGGCCTGAGGCCTTGCGACGGCTCCGGCGTAAGTATGTGGGGGAACCACAAGAATCGCTGGAGGCGGCCTGGCGACAACTTGCGCGTAACTGAGCGGCACAGTCGCCCGAGGGGGCTGGTGGTATTCCGGCATGACCTCTGCGAATTCCTGCTCAATAGCCCGGCGTAGGGGAGGCAGCAGTGTGGTCGACGGCTGTTCAGCAGGCTGCGGGTGAGCGAAGGCCAGTAGAGAGAACTGGCGGGCAATCTCATCGCGCACGAAGGACTTGATTTCGGCGAGAAAGACGGAGTGGTCCGAAATGGCCGACATGCCAGCGAGATCGGCGTCGCGTGATGGAGGTCGACGCGTCATCAGCCGCTGCCGGCGCAGCTCCTCGTAACTTTGGCACAGTGTGATGACCTCAGCCACAGTGCTAGGGTTTTTCGCGAGCAACATGGTGAAGGCATCGTCGTCGTTGCCTTTCATGACGTTCCGGATCTTGTCAGACTCAGGCATGGTCGCATTGGCTTTCTTGCACAAGTCCAGGACGTCTTCAATGTAACTCGTGAAAGGCTCGCCGGACTGCTGGGCTCGTTCACGTAAACGCTGTTCAGCTTGCAGCTTACGAACGGCAGGGCGGCCAAACACGTCGACGATGGCGGTCTTGAAAGCGGACCACGTAGTGAAATCGGAAGCGTGGTTGTTGTACCATAGGCTCGCGACACCCGCGAGGTAGAAAACCAGGTTGCTTAGTTTTCCGGCCTCGTCCCATTTATTGGGTACGCTGACACGCTCGTAAATCGCGAGCCAGTCCTCGACGTCGGTGCCATCCGCGCCGGTGAAAACAGGAGGGTCGCGGATGCGGGGAACACCGGGACAGGATGTCGGTGCAGGGGGAGGCGTTTGCTGGGCGGCATCTTGAGTCATGGTAGAGGGCACGGCACGGGATCGCAGCTCCAAGGGCATTGAATGCTGACCGTAGTTGTTTGAAGGGCACAGCACTCTCCACCAAATTATAAAGATGTTTATTGGCGGACACTCGGCGAAGATGAACGACAGCGACAGTCAAGGCGGGGCCAACTCTGCGCGAGCTGCGCTCTGTCCGAAGAGGGCAACCCACTAGAAGGGGCCGGAGAGGACGACCCACTTCAGGGTTCCAATAAGCTTCGCTACACAGGACCTATTTGGGCTTATTGCAGGCAGAGCTTTCTAGAGACATTTTGTGAAAGCAAGTTTCAAAGTTGAGACCGTGCAATAGCCTTGAAGTACCTCTCGGTACCGGTTACGTTTTCGAGAAGTCGTAGCTATTGCATTCAGCTGACTGCACTCGCCGAGACATCAGTTGCGTGCAGCGTGAAAACGGAACCTACCAGAACAATGTTCAGCTCGGAACACCGCAAACGCCAGAGGAGCTACTGCAGATTATGATGTTGTTCGTTTCCATCTGCGTTTCCATCTGTCGAAAAGAACGACAGTTTTTGGTGACAGAAGTGACCATTGCTGAAATGTTTGCAGCATCTGGATGGCTTCACACATTCATCAAATCGGGCTCATCTGCTGAAAACACCACCAGGCACAAGAAGGAAAGGAATTGTATCCAAGGAAGTTCTGATGACACCTCGTCCCAAATACGGGAAACAATTTTCGCCAAGCTAGTATACGTGCCTGCAAAAATCATTGGGAAGGACTTGAAAGCTCTTGTTGACAATGGAGCGCAGTCACTGTCATTAACGAGGACATGATCTCTGAGCTCAACATAAGAAAAGATTGTCCTGTCATTGTGTGTGGATATGATGGGAGGAAACAACTGTATAATGAATGGGCAGAGATCTTTATCAAGTGTCACGGCAAGAGTGCGACTGTAAAAGCAATGGCTCTTCACGGGGTGAAATATGGCCTTTTTTTGTCCCGCCCGCTTATGGGAGAATTACTTTTGAACCTCTATTGAGATGGGCAAGTTACCGCGCAAGATGACTGCGAGCTGCCTGCCTTCGCAACCGTTGACGAAATCCACCAGAAGCGCACTGCAGCAGAGGACGTCATTCGCATGTATCCTGAATTACATATGCGGATACGCAAAGGCAGCGTGAAAGTTTCACTGAACATTTTGTCTCTGCACCGACTACAGATAGATAAACAAGTAAACTGCCCACTTTCCATTTTATATGCCGCATATTGACGAAATATTTATTCAAACCGGAGGCTTCAAAATGTTTTCACGACTCAGCCTTTTCAAAAGCTTCTGGCAAGTGCCTCTGCAAGATGAAATAGTGGAGTTCGCCGCGTACGTAGGCCGTTTGACGTGCAGGTGTAAAATCGACTCCCAGTTGGCAGGAAATGTTCTCCATCCTTGTTTCAGAAGATGTTGAAAAGTGTTTTAATGCCACATTTGGGAACCTTGTGCAAACTTCACATTGACGAAATCCTCGTGTACTCACGGTCAGAACAGGAGCACTCTGAACAACTTGAAAAAGTGTTACACGCTTTCAGTGACGCGCACTTCAAGATAAATGAGAACTTGTAAATTCTCTAAGCTAAAGTTGTTTTCCTTGGAAGCTTGTTCAAGGGAAGTACCATGAGTATAAACCAAGAGTCGCGCAAATGATGAGGAAGCTTACAAAGCCACATGATATTCAGTCATTTCGAGTTTTTCTAGGGCTCGCAGGCGACTTCAGGGGTTTCATTAAACATTTCTCGAAGATGACAAAGTGCTTGACGGAGCTCATGGAGAAAGAAAAGCCTCTATTTGGACCAAAGATGACGAAAGGGCTTATCAAGAACTGGCAAAACGTATATAAGTGGACTCTCCTCTTACCTTACCAGACTATTGTTTACACTTTCAGACAAATTCCGATGTTTTCAATTACAGCACAGGGGCTGTTTTGTGTCAAAGAGACGTCACTTCACCTCCAGCTCAGCAGCTGAGTGTTATGGCATACAACATCTCAAGCCTTCAACCGTACTCAGTAGAATTAGTCAACTGAGATGAAGGCTCTTGCCGTTTTAATAGCTGTCCGCTACTTCCGATCATACATCAACAGAAGAAAGTTTGCATTGTACACGGATCATCCCGCACTAAAGCACATTTTGAATATGTCAGAGCCCAGAGGAAAATTCGCCCGATGGCTCCTGCCGATGGCTCTTGCCAATGAACTTCAGCAGTACGGCACTGACGGCTTCCATCGTGCCGGTAGTCATCTCACAGACGCTGATGCCCTGTCTCAATTGGTAGCTTGTGTCCCGCGTGGAATCGTAAACTTTATGTTATTGGAAGGCTATGAAAGTCTGCACTACAATGATGGCAAGTTTTTTCTGCCATAGACACTAATTCCATAAGTGCTTCACTTGTACCTCGACAGCACGGAATCAGGTGGTCATGATGGCTTATGGGAAACGTATAAGAAACTTCTGAAATGGTTCCCATAGAAAAGCCTAAAAAATGATTCGGCAGATCCCACGTACCGTGGGAATCGATTTTATGCGAAGTATGCGCGGGATGGTGACTGTAGCATAATTTTTTATGTTGAGCGAAACGTTAAGGAATGATTCTAGAGAAATGTGGAAGTGGTATAAACACACTCATATGCTGAAGAGTCGCATATGTATTATATAACCACTTGCTTACAGTTTCGTAACGATGCCAACAGCAACACTGGTGTTACCATCAACAGACGCGGTAAGCTGATATGGAGTGCTTATATACTTCAATACTAGATAGCGCGAATCCGAACAGCATAAAGAAGAAACACAGATGCACAGGACCGGCGTTATTCGCAACTAAGCTTCATTCAGCAAAGTTCCCCTTGATATACACACAGCCGAGTGGCACACGCAGGCGCACTGCACGTACGTTACTGTCACAGTTGCAGTTGTTAAAGTTGCATTATAGTTGTTATGCTTATACTTATCTGTTATGACGGGAACGCACGCACGTTTCACGACCCCTTGTGCATGTGTAGAAGGGGTTCTTGACAGTTCTTGAACAAGGTCATCATCACTGTGATCACTGAACACCAGCAGCTGGACCGGACTTGTTAATCGGATCCGTTCGTGATCGCGGCTGCGAGGGGTCTAAGTGTACTGAAGTGCGAGGTAAAACACAGCTTGGGGAAATCCTGGATGTCTCTTACGGTGAAATTATCTATGACGCCTCCTGTCCTGCATATGGCAGCGAGGTCTTTTGATGTCCTGTCCACATTCAAGCCGGCTCTCACGCAGTATAAAGACCAGGCGTTGTTGGGTCTTCATAAATCAATGTTAAAGTCACCGGTAATGAGGAGAGGCCTGGTTCTCTTGGCAGATTTGTTGTAGGAAGCATTGACCCCGGTTTTTACGTAATCAACGTGGTCCTCGTTGCGGACCACGTGAACAAGTGCATGGTAGTTGAGCGTCTTCCAGGGGTGTTCTGTCTTCAGCTTCCTACCTTTCCTTGTGTTCGCCTCGGTGGTGTATAAGTTACGGTGCTCGGCTGCTGACACGAAGGTCGCGGGTTCGATCCCGGCCACGGCGGTCGCATTTCGATGGATGCAAAATGCTAGATGCCCGTGTACTGTGCGATCGTGGCGCACGGTAAAGTATTCCAAATGGTCAAAATTAAAGGCCCAACAATTATTATTATTATTATCACTTTTCTTGCGTGTCAATGTGTGTGTACGCGTTTACTGTGTTGGCTGAGACTTCGTATCACCGGTGGCACATACCCGCATAACATAAACTCTGGTATGCTCGTATGTGCCACACGTGACTGAGCGAAAGGAATTCATGACGTGCGCGACAGGCATTTTGCGTTATTGATGTCACGATCAATGAATCGTGTTCACCATACACTGATCCCCTGCTATGCCAATTTTGGCATATTAGAATTTATGGAGACGACCAGGAGAACGCCCAGACGTAGGCGGCTAAATAGATAGATAGATAGATAGATAGATAGATAGATAGATAGATAGATAGATAGATAGATAGATAGATAGATAGATAGATAGATAGATAGATAGATAGAAACGCCCAAAGTGTCTGAGGTTCGCTAAGAAATGCTTCGCATTTAAAAAGACGTAGAAGAGTATGTCAAGTCGTGCCACTTCTGCGAAGTGAACAAAGCCAAATACCAGCCTCGACCCGTCGAACTCGTATATCCAAATCACTCGGACAAACCCTTTTATGTTGCGGCCGTGAATATTGCGGATTTAAAAAAGACGAGTCCTGGAGGTTTTAAGACACAGTTTTTCTGGCTGCGATAGATCAGAGCACCAAAATAATAGGGGCGCGTCCTGAACGAGAAGACGCTAACCGCGTTATGCATGCCTGGGGTTGACCGAAAGATATTCTCGCCGCTGTAAGTTGTGATATCAAACGACGGACCCTCATCCTTAAGCAAGAAGATTCAGCAGAGGGCAGATAGCCACGGTATTGCGCTACGCCGCTGCGCTCCATTTCAACCGCAGGCAAATGGAATGGCCACCCGTTCAATCCTTGTTCATGTATCATCATGTATCTTGTTGATATTCATGCGGTGTTAGTTGTTCATCAGTTGTTAATTGTTGCACGCATGCGTTTCCCTGTGGCAGCTACCTTTTCATTTACAGTAAAACCTGGCCGCTCTTTAAATAAACTTTAGTTTGGAGTGAGCGCTCGTCTTGTTTAGTTGTTCTTGTGTATTTTGTCTGTTTTGCGCTTCCAAGTGCCTTCATGTATCTAACCTTTAAAGGCGGGTCGAAATGCTGCCTAAAAGCGACCGTCACACAGCACAAGAGAACACATACGACACGTCCTGGCTGCTGTCCACATTTTGCTGTTTATGGCGAAATTTCACTATTGCAAACTGACAAAACACTTTGAATCGATGATAAACTGCAGCTGTTTGAACATATGCTGCGGAGTTCTGCGCTAGAAGGGCGTTACACAGGAAACACTTACGAGGGCACAGAAAAACACAACCAGAGCAGGGGGGCCAATCGGGTACCGCCCATGCAGCGGAAAGCTCCGAAACCATTGTTCAACTTGTACCGAATAGCCCAAAGGAGTGCTTTATTGAACTGTTTGAACGCCGCCAAACCAGCCAGGCTGAACGTGTGCGCCTAGCAGACGAAATGTTAGCTGAGCAGCTGAGCCTCACGTCACTCCTTTCTGTAGAGAGGTGGTCAGCTGGGGCGCGGTCTCGAGGTGGCGCTGCCGGCGTTAAAATATGGCGGGCTTGCCGGCCGCTTTGAGTCGTGCTAGATACCGGTGATCTAAATCAATAAAACAGATAGTTATTCGTACATCAGTGGCATTTCGGGTCGCGAATCGCTACTAGGGGGTCGAAAACTACTCGTGGATGCAAAACTCTTGGCTGTGTAAATTTGATGTCAGTGCTCCTTTAAATGATCGCCAATATGATGGACCTGTACGGTGACATGCCATGCCAGAGCGCCTCCGCTCGACAGCGGGCAGCTGCTTGCAGACAAACCGGAAGTCCAAGGTTCTTCTTCGGCCATTCGCAGCATCGACTGTCGATAACATCACAGATTCAACATGTTGACGTAGCACATGTCACCGGGGAAGCCCGAAATTACCGGAGATGAGAAGGGATTGTTGCTTGGAACTTGTGGCCCGGCCGCTGCTTGTAGCGCTGCCACGTGTGGAATCGTTGATCATTATGACATTCGGCACACCATGAGCGTGTTTTCTTGAAATGTTTGAAAAAATATGGGAGGTGACTTGGGGCCCTTTAAAGCTGTGTCGGCCCCTTCTTAGAGCAGTCACCCGAACTGACTCTGTTGAACTTAACAACGTAGCTGACTGCGCTACATTGTTAACTGGGCTACAAGGGCTACACTGCTGACAGGGCTACACTGGGCTCTGTTGTACGGGCAGGCTATGTACAGGGACACCCACTACTTGCTATAAATTGCCAACACTGTTGTGAACTTGTGATGTCGCGAGCATAGCGTGTCGTAGTGCGAGCCGCAAGGCTGACTAGCCGACGTAGCCGCGTTCGTCGTACTTTCGCTTAGAAGCTGAACAGGATGACAAGCGTTTTGGGAAACGATAAGGAGTTACTACTGTTCGTCGCCAGCTGGCACGGCACAGTCTAAGGACCTGTATCAACGGGACCCCGACCCATGCGGAGACGATGCTTCGCCGAAATTCTGTAGACTGACTAATCCCTCCGTGAGAAGAAGGGTTGCACGAGGGCAGAAAATGTGGTATAACACCAGTGAAATGACAAACTGGCGACGATCGGCCGGTATTAAGGCGGAGCGATGGGGGTAATAAAAAGCGGTCCTCGTATTCCTTCCGGTGTCTAAACGTGCTCAGATGTTAGTCCTGTACCATGTGTTGTACATATAAATCGCGTTAACTTGAAGTTAAACGGAGCACTTTTATTTGACATTCGACAGTCTGATATCCAACCATATGATATCTTTTTTGCCATCTGGATTCTGTCGCTTCGGTGCTCAAGCGCTTCGGTGGAACGGCCATTGAACATTGCCATCGAAGTGCTCACATAAAAAAACGGGTACGTCTGTGGGACAACAACATCGAAATGCAACTCCTGCTGAGTTCGAACAAGAGACACGATGCAGTTTCTAGTGCAATAAATTCAATTATATTGATGCTTGTGAGTACCTTTCTATTTGCACTACTGAAACACAGTCTCCTGAACGCGCATTTTAATATTGAAGTGGAAAGTTTCATACTTGTTGCATTTGCAATAGACAAGGACTAAAGTTGCAGTTAAGCATGTCGGGAGTATGTGCGGTGCTACTTGACAAGCATACACCTTGGATCGTCTTTTCGTCTCTAAATATTATGCTGTCGGCGATTCAAATTCGCACAGTATGCGCAATTATATGTGAGGCTTAAACTGCCAACTTTATTTGGGCGCAGGATTGTCCGACACTATATTTCATTTAGAAAAAACAGATGTAACGTTAATGTGAACACACGTTCAAATTTTTAATTTTAACTGGAATGCGTTCTTTTCGCGTTAACGTAACTTGTAACGGGAACTCGTTTGAAAATTCGGAAGGAACAAGTAATGAGCTTTAGAAGAAGGCGTGCAACACTATCCCTTAGGGAGTTTGAACCCGAGGCAATTTGTTCGAGTGAAATACTTCACTTCGACAAGAAATTTAGATAATCTTTCTGTTATGGGCATGTCTGTCCCATACGAAGCTCGGTGCTTTCACGACAACACTGTGCCTAATGGCGGAATTATTGCGATCGGTTTGATTTAACAATGCACGCCGAGATACCCTAAGGTTCTTTAGAAAAGAATAATATTGGTTTGACTTATGTGATGCTTTTCTGAGTTTTCTTCTCAAAAAGTAACGTACACGGTCCTTTCGTACGGTTCAGAATTAGGTTACCTGAAAATTCAAGCTTCCAGAACGTCTCAGTAGTGGCGCAAGTCCTGAAGTTTACGCCAAACAAGAATGACATAACAATTACTCGGCATCCGTTTCGATGTTCCGCCAATTCCGCAAATAAAATAACCCACAAGTTAATCAGTCAATAATAAAGGGTCCCTGCAACACTCAACCCCTTTTCCAGGGATTATTATCTTTTCAAATAATTATCGAACCACAACAATCTCGGAGTGTATTGCATCACTAATTTCTTTTAGCTAAATTGTTTTGAATTCGTCAAGCAAAGGCGGAGTCACAGGGGTGTGTCGCGTGTTCCGAGCGCTTTCCCTCTTCTTTATTCCCGATGACCGCACAGGAAGCTACGCAGGGAGGTATGACAAGGAGGCACGAAGCTACGTCAGCGCGCGTCATGAGATTGAGCACTTCAGACACGCGATATTTGGCTGACATATTCAAGGGAGCACCGAGCACAGGTCGACACCCTTTTACGTGTACTGAGTTCCCAAGTGTTTCAGGGTTCCTTAATTGCGAACCATTTCATTATGAAACAAAAGTGCAGAGTCATTCCACGCCAAACGTCCCAGACATTGCGCTCGACCCTCTCCAATTGTATTGTAAAAAATTGTGGACGTTCATATCAGTGCACGAATTGCCCTCGGAAAGTATTTTTTGGAAAAAAAATTTTTTCTTTTCTGTTACAGTGATTTGAATTTTGCCGTAGTGGGTGAAACATAGGTTGCGAAAAAATACTCTAAAAAATACAATACTTTACTGAACGCTTTAACTATCTGCTGTTTACTTGAAAAGGAATGGCACTATCTTATTATCGATTGACGACCACTACTTTGTCTCACGATGTGCTTTGTGGTGAAGCAATGCTGCAATTCTGCGCCCATTTTGATTATTTTTTAAAAATTCTACAAATACTACAGACAAAATAGGACTATATCACATGGCTGGATAGTTGGCAGTAAGCGTGTAAAAAAAAGTATTAAAGTCGATGACTGAGTAGTTTCGAAGTGGAAGGGGCGCAAACATTGAAAAATGTGTGAAATGCTCCAGGTTCAGGCACTTGTAGAGTGGTGATGCAGTCTAAGTAAAAATGCGCGCTTGGTCTCGTTGGGAAGAGTAAACAAAGGAGATTTATTTGTGAAAGTTTCATCGGAGTGTTTTTTGTTTTTGGCGAGAAACAAAATTTTATGTTGAGCACTCGCGGCGTGCCTGGGTGCGGGCCCGTAAGTCCGCTTCACTGCGCGGCCACTTATCCTTGGGGCAACGGAAGTATGCAGCGCCCACGCGGGTGGCACGATCGTGTACTGCTGTGAGTTTTCACATTGCTAAAAACTTGCAAACAGTCTATATGGCTGGCAGAATGTTTCGGAAGGGCACTAAAGGTTGCCGGTTAGTAGTCGGAGCAGAGCACGATTTCATTGCCACGTCACTGCATGCACGCGTACGACAGGCGCAGAGCTTGGGTTGTGTTTTCGATCTCCGCGGAGGTTGCAGTTCTTACTGCCGTTGCCGACGTATGGTCTTCGCCACTTGAAATGCCTGTGTTGCTGGGTAGGTGGTGAGCCCGGCATAAAGAGTGGTCAGTGATGACGGCACGAAAAGGTGAAACGTGCGCGTACCTTTGAGGGAGATTAATAATATCTGGGGTTTAACGTTCCAAAACCACCATATGATTATGAAAGACGCCGTAGTGGAGGGCTCCGGAAATTTCGACCACCTGGGGTTCTTTAACGTGCACCTAAATCTAAGTACACGGGCCTCAAACATTTTCGCCTCCATCGAAAATGCAGCCGCCGTGGCCGGGATTCGATCCCACGACCTTGGGGTCAGCAGTCGAGCGCCATAACCACTAGACCACCGCGGCGGGGCCTTTGAGGGAGATTGTAGACTCAAACCTTTCTGAGAGCTCAACTTTCTGCCACGCTGCATGCGATGCTTTCATCTTAGTAATCGCCTTGCGATTACTAAGCGGAGGCGATAGACATTTAAAAGGACGAAGCCGCCTTTAAGGCGGCTTCGTCCTTTTGTATATTTATCGCTTTCGGTTTTCATTGTACAGGCTCTCCGTCTAAAATATGACACGATAGCAGTATACTCAGCATTCGCAATGCTTATCTTACGCGCTGCCAAGGGATGCGGCCGAAAGACGAACCTTCGAGTGCCGCGTGCTCGCTCGGCGACGCGATCACCGGAGCAAAGTTCACCTCTGCCGAAGATCCGAGCGTAAGAATACGTAGCACCATTCGGCTCCGAAGCACGAATTGCGCGAGTCACATTCAAGCGAGCTGCCCATAAAAAAGAATTATAAGTGTATTCCTGGTGCCTGTTAGCCACTTTTATTATATAATAATATATTTTAAACGAACCATCACTCGTCTTCACTGACACTTCGTAGGCGGCACTGAGGAGAGCCGAAGAATCCGTGTCGAAATGTGAAAAATCACAGCAGCACACGATCGTGCCACCCGCGTGGGTGCTGTATACTTCCGTTGCTCCAAGGAACAGTGGCGGCGCAGTGAAGCGGGCTTACGGACCCGCGCCCAGGCACGCCGCGAATGCTCAACATAAAATTTTGTTTCTCGCCAAAAACAAAAAACACTCCGATGAAACTTTCACAAATAAATCTCCTTTGTTTATTCGTCCCAACAAGACCAAGCGTGCATTTTTACTTGGACTGCATCACCACTCTACATGTGCCTGAACCTGGAGCATTTCACACATTTTTCAATGTTTGCGCCCCTTCCACTTCGAAACTACTCAGTCATCGACTTCAATACTTTTTTTACACGCTTACTGCCAACTATCCAGCCATGTGATATAGTCCCTTTTTGTCTGTAATATTCGTAGAATTTTTAAAAAATAATCAAAATGGGCGCAGAATTGCAGCATTGCTTCACCACAAAGCACATCGTGAGACAAAGTAGTGGTCGTCAATTGGTGATAATAAGATAGTGCCATTCCTTTTCAAGTAAACAGCAGATAGTTAAAGCGTTCCGTAAAGTTTTGTATTTTTTAGAGTATTTTTTCTCAACCTATGTTTCACCCACTAGGGCAAAATTCAAATCACTGTAACAGACAAGAAAAATTTTTTTCCAAGAAATACTTTCCGAGCGCAATTAGTGCACTGATATGAACGTCCACAATTTTTTACAATACAATTGGAGAGGGTCGAGCGCAATGTCTGGGACGTTTGGCGTGGAATGACCCTGCACTGATTATAGTTATCATAAAATTATTATCATAATAAGTGCTGGCAGCGAGCGTGCCGGCTCGCTGCCAGGCGATGGGACCATGGGCGATGGGGGACAAGAGGACGATGGCCACAGGAACGCTCGTAGCTCGCTCGCGCCCGTCGCCAACAGCCAGTAGCGGTCGAGCTTTGCACCAGTGAAGGCGTCTTGCTGGGCGTCTGGCCCTCGTCGCTAGAGTTCTGGGAGGCGGCTGACCTAGAACCCTACACCTATCTATCTATCTATCTATCTATCTATCTATCTATCTATCTATCTATCTATCTATCTATCTATCTATCTATCTATCTATCTATCTATCTATCTATCTATCTATCTATCTATCTATCTATCCATCTATCTATCTATCTATCTATCTATCTATCTATCTATCTATCTATCTATCTATCTATATATCTATCTATCTATCTATCTATCTATCTATCTATCTATCTATCTATCTATCTATCTATCTATCTATCTATATTTCTATCTATCTATCTATCTATCTATCTATCTATCTATCTATCTATCTATCTATCTATCTATCTATCTATGATAGAATAAAAGCAGGACACCGACCATGAAATAAAATGCGGAAAAAGACGTTTCGACTCCCCTGACGGGACCCTTGTTCACAATGAAATCTATCTATCTATCTATCTATCTATCTATCTATCTATCTATCTATCTATCTATCTATCTATCTATCTATCTATCTATCTATCTATCTATCTATCTATCTATCTATCTATCTATCTAGTTGCGCCCGTTTTGCTGCAGTCGTCATTTCCTTGACTCTCTCTATACAAGAAGGCATGGCATGACATGAGTATACCACGAACATGAACGATAGATCATGACACGCGTTTCATGTGTACTACGTCATTACATACATGACAAGCAGCTGTCTTGATGCCATGCTGGCTTTTTTGTTAACTTGCTACCTACCACTACATTGAGTACAGGCGACGTCTCGTGGTCTCTCCTTGCATCCCCAAAATTTTCATAGGTTTTGTAGAAGTGCCTTGGCACAGAAGAGGTGCACGACTTGGAGTACTACATCATGTACAAGGCGGTCAATGTATGCAGCCGTCCTTGAACTAACAGTGCTGCGCAGCTCGGGGCAGCCGAGAACTCAGCGACTAAGGTTGTGTCTAGTGCGAAATGGGAATAATGTGAATAATGCTTTGAAGTAGTCCTTGCTCCATTACGGGATAGGTGTGGGCAGCTGTCCTCTGCATTCTGTGCACATGGGATTGCGGCCAACTTGACCTTTCATTGGAGCCACTTACAGGAAACGGTATACTTATTTCTCATACCTTTCTACCGCCATAGTATCACAGCTCAATCATGCGGCTTCCCGCTAACTACATCGTTGATACATGTCTAAAACTTGATATCGACAACGGATGAATAAACATTCCGGCAATGCATTGCCTCCTTTAGCTAAGTGCCTTACTGGATCCCCTGAAAGTAAATTTTTCATCCTTTCTTCATGCTCAGAACTATGGACTACAGCAAAAAGCGGACCTCGATAGCATTGCAAATCACACTGTCCTCTACTGGTGGTTATTCGTGGAGGAAGGAAAAACTGAGCAGGGGCTCTGCCGTCATTCTCTGTGAAGCCTCGGTGAAGCCAGAAGCCGGCCATATTGACTGGGAATATTCTCCACCCATGTTTGCATGCGAACAGCGCTGTAGAAGGCGCGCCAATCTCTCCAGCTCCAACGGCACTTGGGCTGGGCGGCGCCGTGACGATCCGGAACCAATGGAACGGAACTCAACACGCTGGGCCACCGTGATACCGTTGGCGAAATAATTTCGTTTAAGTATTCTGTTCTTGAGCTGGAAGTTGATGTGAGCATTGCAATTCATATGGTAAGATCAGAGCGTACTTTTATTAGCTTATGTGAAAATAAAGACGCTTTATCAGACCACCGAAGTTACTGTTCCGACGACCGAGCGCCTGCAATTTCCATAGTTTTTTAAAGACGATAGTCTTTAAATTTTGGTGTATCTTTCTGTCTGTCTTTCTGTTTGTCGGCACGTCACTCGATTCAGCCACCCGGCCACAGTTGAACCACTTGCCCAGGGGCCAACCACCTTGAACTGGTGTGTAGGTTCGTACTTTTGTACATTGTTGATCAAAAAGCAAACATTACACATATCTGAGGCGCAGCATCACTAGGTAAGTATTAGGTGGTGTGTTCCTTTAATAGAAAATACATAGATACGTAATTCTAGAGACCCTAGTTTCTTCAGCTGCGCTGAAACTTGCCTTCCTCCGTGCCCTCTGCACGAGCTCATTGTTGTGTTTCGGTTTCGGTTCAGTATTGCACTGTACGAATGCCATGGGGCGCCGCTCTGGAATTCCTGTTTTACCCAAGCGACGTGTAAATAAAAGAGTGTGTGAAGAGTACTTGCTGAGTGCGGACGTTTCTTCTGCTTCGGCGCTTCGCGCCAAACCGCGTGTTCGGGCCGGCTGGCGTCCCCGCCGGTCGCGTTGGTCACCGCCGGTCTTCGCCTGCTCCTGCGCCGGGACTACCAGCCCACAACACAGCACTCATATTTCCCGACGTATTGCCAGATGGCGTCCATATCTCACGCAGCGCCTCTTCTATCGGCTTTAGACGACATTTTTGGTCTGTCTTTCTATCTTTCTGTTTGTCGGCACGTCACTCGATTCAGCCACCCGGCCAAAGTTGAACGACTTGCCGAAGGGCCAGCCTCTTGAACGGCAGACTAGGTTCATATTTGTGTCCATTGTTGATCAAAAAGCAAACATTACGCATATATGAGGCGTAACATCCCTAGGTAAGTATTAGGTAGTGTGTTCCTTTAGTAGAAAATACATAGATACGTAATTCTAGAGACCCTAGTTTCTAAAGCTGCGCTGAAAATGCGACTGCGCTGAAACTTGTCTTCCTCCGTGCCCTCTGCACGAGCTCATTGTTGTGTTTCGGTTTCTGTTCCGTATTGCACTGTACGAATGCCACGAGGCGCCGCTCTGCATTCCTGTTTTACCCAGGCGACGTGTAAATAAAAGGATGTGTGGAGAGTACTCGTTGAGTGCGGACGTTTCTTCTGCTACGGTGCTTCGCGCCGAACCGCGTGTTCGGGCTGGCTGGCGTCTCCGCCGGTCGCGTTGGTCACCGCCGGTCTTCGCCTGCTGCTGCGCCGGGACTACCAGCCCGCAACACAGCACTCATGTTTCCCGACGTATTGCCAGATGGCGTCCATATCTCACGCAGCGCCTCTTCTATCGTCTTTAGACGACATTTGCAGCGAAGCACGCAGATACGCGGCCAAATTTCTAAACACTTTAGTTTTATGCTGCTGCTTTCTTTTCATCTGCTCGATCTTTCAGCCAGCCTGCGAGCTAGACGCGGCAATAACAATAAAAATCGGCGCAATCTCCCGGTATTAAAGAAGACTTGGCGATGACTGGCAGCACCCGTACTTCACGTAAGCACGTACATTACGACATAAATACTCAGGGCTAACCGATCAGTTGGTGAAGAGCACAAATGCGTATTTTGGACGTGGTTGGATGAGTCGTTCTAACATACTCAACAAGTTTTAACGTACTGAACCGGGGAAATGCGGCGAGCAGCAGCGCGCCGACAAGGAGGCAAGCCCAAGAGAACGCCGCGGACCGTAGGATAAACATGTGGCATACCTACATGTGACTCCGTTCTCTGTTTGCGAAGTGTAACCCATTTAACCACTCACGTCTTTATGAGGGCCTAATCTGAAGGGAAGCCTTGTTTTACCTCCTGCCGCATGCTTTGCGCATCCAGGGACGAAGCAAAATCAGTTGCCGTTCTTCATTTTTTTGCCAACTTGACGAACCCAGAGCATAACGCTAGTATCGATACCACTCAGAACGTTTCAATAAGGCTACAAGCAAGACAAAGCGAACAGAAACACCCGCTCTCTTTGAGCAGGTTTGACCTGACAGCAATCTCGACGGAGCTACCGTCGGCAATCGCTCGGTGGTGTCACGGTACGTGAAAGCTGTGAATAGAGTACTACGTTCACTATCATAAGCGTGCGCTTTGTTCCGCATTAGGGGGATGGAGGTGCTGAGTTTTATTGCCAGCCCCCCCTCCCCCTTTGGTCGACTCTAAAGAACAATAGAAGAAGAGAAAATTAAGTCAAGTGATGCCGTGCTTCTCACAATGGCAACGCAGGCTTTCCTGAAGTACAGATGGGAGGTAAACAGTTCTTTCGACGCAACAACAGGGCCCCCCAGGGACTGTCAAAAATCGGTGTCGTCAAAAGTGATTAAACGCTCGCCCCCCCCCCCCCCCCGCCTCTGTCGTGCGCACACCTATATACAGCATTATGCGAGAGCATATGCAGCAGTCCCTATACTTACAGTGCACAGCCGCTAGGCTTGGCTTAAAACAAAATGTGGATGCCTTGTAGTACTAAGTACTCTACTTTCGGAGAGCCTTATGTGGCTGTCCTTAATGGTTGGTGTACTGCAGAAAGACGAAAACAATACAAGACGGCTGCGGTTGGACCCGCATAGAAGGACATGTTACACTGAGTCCTTACCCTGTCCTACCACCATATCATGCGGCTTCCCGCTAAATACGCCGTTGCTATTTATCTAAAACGCGTTACAGATGCTTCTTTTAGATAATGCCTTAATAGCTACCCATGAAGGTAAACCTTTCTTTCTTTCTTGCACAGATCTGTGGACTACAACACCAGGGGACTTCGTTCTGATGGAGAATCGTAATGTCCGCTGGAGATGGCTAATTAAATATATTTGGACGAATCAGCGACAACGTATACGACTGCAGACGCAAACGCGTCGCTATCTTACTTAACTATAGTCGGTGACAAGCTAAGAATAAAAAGTAAACTGTACCGCTGTCCATTTGTATTATGCGCGTCCAACTACGGCCGTTCTTTACCATGACGTAACGGTTAAGACGAACCAATGAAAAATGCAACATGGCGCCGTTCGCGACATGAGGCGAGGTACTGCTGCACCGAGACTGAGATCCGTCATTTCGAATTTCCTGCGGTGTTTGTTTCTTCCAGAAGATAATTCCTACTGTTATCCGCACGTGCTCAGCATCATCCTCGCCGGTCGTCATCCGATGCAGTAGAAGCTTGTGACTGTGCCGCGTTTGTAGTGCACCGAAGTGGCAGCAGTTCGGAGTACAACGCTTAGCGCGTTCCGTCGCTTCGGCAGCGTCAAGTTGCAACACGGCGTGTGTTCCCTCCATCGCTCGGATACACCAAGCATATCGCCTGAGGGTCACCACATCGGCGATTGTCGTCGCGTTCATTCGTGTGCAGTGAGGTGAAAGTGATGTCGGAATGTGCGCGTCTGTGTACGATTTACCGCCCGCAAAAGCCATGGCATTAGCGTTGCCACAAGTGCGTGTGTGTGTTACTTGGAGCTCGCAACGTGGGAATCTTGGTGATCTATTGTGATATGCGCCGTGCTGTGTGCCTATATGAGTGAGGTATGTGCGGACGAAGCGTGAGAGAAAGAAAGCGACCAACCTAACCCGTTAGCGCAACACAACGAGAAAGTAAACAAACCAGGTGTGGAGAATATGTAGTGGTGTGTGCATTATAGGAAGATAATTGCGGTCGTCATCCGGTGTGTGTGTCGTTATGTGACGTGTGCCTATTGGCGCAGTTGCGTCGTCTTAACGGAATTCAGTTCCACCAGCCCCGAATGATGTGCTAGCTTGAAGTGCCCGTCGCTTAAGTATCGCGCTCGATGCACGAACGCCTTGCAATGAGAAATGCCGAGCGAGGTAATCGTTGTCTGCAAACCGTTAAATGATGCGCTCGCTGTGACACGTCGATTGCATGGATTGTGATCGTAACTGAAGTGAAGCCGCTAAAACTATTATTGAGTAAAAAAAAAGCTTTTGTTTTTAATGGCATTGCATCATACTTCACGATATCATATTTGGAATTCTTGTTTTTGTCTAACGTGCGTTTTTTAGCATATCGCGTGTATTGTGTGCATGTATTACGCAATGATAATTTGTTTATATTAAACTAGTGAACCTTATAGTGCATAGACCCTTTTTTAAGCGCTTATCCCTTCTTGTGAAGCCTCACTCCCTCACTATGCTTCACGAACAAATGAGGAGGGGGAGCCGGAAAGGTGGGGCTTGAGAATGTACGAAAAGAATGTACTTTCTGATTGTGTCCACCGAGATTATTTATAGAGACATCTGTATGTTTTCCTTTTTTTTTCTTCGAAGATGCACGTGTTTTTTCTATGTCCGAATGTATACGTATGGTCTTTTGGCTACTGATTTTTTCATTTCTACATTTTTTTCGCTCTACCTGCACGGTGGATGGTGCTAGAAAAGTGCATGGAAGCCTCGTAAATCTTGCCTTGATAAAGATCGGTCTCCGATCGAAACGTTGACAAATAAACTGTCTTTTGAGAAGCGTGTATCCTTTTCCTATTTATCTTACGGCAACCGATGACAGCCTCTTCACTACCTACGTAAATAAATATATATATATATATATATATATATATATATATATATATATATATATATATATATATATATATATATATCTTTGGGTATGAAGATCGATAGATCCGGTACGATAGATGAGTGAGAAGAAGGACTCACCTACGAAATGTAGTTTTATTAACGTTTCGGCTGGTGGGCCAGCCTTCGTCAGAATGAAGGCTGACGAAGGCTGGCCCACCAACCGAAAACTTAATAAAACTACATTTCGTACGTGAGTCCTTCTTCTCACTCATCTCTTATATATATATATTAGAGCTGTGCGAATAGCAAAATTTTGAGTGCGAAGCGAATTCGAATATTGAAGTGTGAGTGCGAATCGAATCGAATATTTTTCGAATATTTCTCGAATATTTCTAGAATATTTTTCGAATACTTCGAAGCGAAATTGCAGAAAAAGAAGTTACAGAGGATTCCTAAGCATACTCTTATGAGATAGCAACATGAAAGTGTTTCTTTTCGCTAGGTTGATGAAGCACTGGCAGGGTGGTGTTTCATAGTTGTCTTATCAAGAATGAGGCAATGTAGAGGCCGAATTCTATTTATGTAAATGATTTGATGCAACCAAAGTGTTGCCAACAACACTTTACATGTGATAGGCTAAGATGCCATTTCCTCAGCCTCTCATCCTCTTTCAACTTCTGTAGAAGCCCAACTGATGTGGCAGACAAGGGTGTGCTCCCTTTAAGTCCGGAGTTCCAAATCTGCCTCATAGACGTCGATATATAAGAACATCTGAAATTTTGGATGCTAAAAAGTTTCGGCGTCCGATCTTTCAGACTTCCTGCCCAAATTTCAGGCCCAAAACAGCATTAATTGAGCCCCCAACTCTGCCAGATCTTTCATCTCCATGTTGGAACCAACGTTTTCTCGAGTTAATACATTTAAGACCGAAGCGGAGCTCGAAAGGCAGCTTTGCCGCAATACCGGGGTGTGATGAGGTGAAGCATATCAAAACTCTAGGGACCACTTCCAATCGGATGTTGACTGTGTCTTGGCAAAGTTCGACCGTAACGGAGCTTGAAAGGCAGCTTTGCTGCAATACCGGGGTGTGATGAGGTGAAGCATATTGAAAAATCTAGGGACCACTTCTAATCGGACGTTGACTGTGTCTTGGCTATGTTCGACCGTAACGGACAGCTACGGACCGTAACGGACCGTAACGAGCAGTAACGTACAGCATAAAGGCAGCTTTGCCGCAATACGAGAGTGTAATGAGGTGAAGCATATTGAAAATCTGAAGGGGGCACTTTCAGTTGGACGTTGACTGTATTTGTTTTTGGGAAGTTCGAATAGTTCGAATAAGAAAATTCCAGTGCGAATCGAATCGAATAGCAAACACTATTCGAAAAATATTCGAAATTTCGAATATTCGCACACCCCTAATATATATATATATATATATATATATACGCACAGACACACACATGTATAGAAGGTAGGGGTCTTTTTTTTTCTAGCAAAAGTGGGCCCTCCCGCTGTAATGCCCACTGGGGCGAGGCAGGTATGTAATAAATAAATAATAAATTAATTAGAAACTTGAACGTTTAAGGGCTTAAGGAGTAATGGCAGTGCCAGTGCAAGTTGTCGAAGCGAGAAACAATCCCACGTAAAACTTTTAGTCAATGCCAATTTAGCCGCGTACATCTCCTTGGCTCGTGAACGTAACGGCCACGCATGCAATGGCCCCCAAAGTTAAACGCCGTGTGTGCTACACGCTTTTATTTCGTTGAAACAAGACGTCAAATGAAGCCTTGACGTTTTCCTCAAACACGATGACAAGCACGGTGACTAGAGACGCAAATGCGGTATTTGCGGCAACACAAGAGTCGAAATTCACAAAGGCAATCTCAGACCACTTCGTCATACTTCGCTTTGAGTCACAGTTGCCATGGTTACAGCAGACGGTGAAGAAAACTGGCGGCGAGAGTTGCGCAAAAGAATTACAAACGACCTTATAAATGTGATTAATGTCCGTATTTTGTTCTGCGAAACCGTAAAATAACGAATACATTCTTTACGTTTCATGTTAAATCTGGCAGTCTTTGTTTTATTACCATAATAGCTACTGCTCGGAAACATCACCTTTGAGATGTACATTACTTCTTCGTATAGACTCCGAGATGAGCGCGCGGGGGGGTGCGATTTAAACAACACATATATTATTATGCTGACACTGGACTTCGCGCCATCCCAATTTATTTTATCTAACTTTGCTTTCTTCATTTCAATATCAGTGCAGTATTGCAAATTAAGGTTTATATGCGTGAAAATTATTGCCATTGTTTAGGAACTATTTCGTTTGTAGCGCGGAGGCATGCAAAATATGAGCAATGCGGCCTCGTGGGCGGAGCTTATATTTATTCTTAGGCTGTCACCGACTATAGAATACTTATGCGCTGACAGAAAATTTAATAATAACTAGGCGTACATACAACATTGGCACACACATCAGAAGCTCACAGTGTCCCTTGTTCCTGAGATGACTCGATGACGTATGCCCCCTTTTTCCTTTTTCTATTCAGTCTTTGTATCTATCGCCCCGGCTCCCAACGCTTTCTGTGCGTACAGTGGTTTTGCGCTACATCCGGAATAAGAGGCCTTGCAAGCTTTCTGCACCTCAGGTGCCTCCGTGCTCGGCCCACATGTGACCAAGCGAGACGTCGTGTGATGATGTAATCATATAATATTATGTGGCATCACGGTAACATCACAAATTTTCTCGACTTATGGCATCATGATGAGGTCATATGGCGAAGTCATCATGTCGTGATTATTTCTTGCATGAGTCGTGTTGACACAGACGCCGACGGCCACTTTTCGTGTTTCGTGAGACTTAAATGTCTCGTCACACATGAAAGGCTCTCGCCTTATACAGACGCTTACAACAACAACGCGTTGTGCAGAACGAAAACAAAGCAAATAAAAGAACTAGAAGGTATAAGTGCTTAAAGGGGTACTGACACAAAATTTCGCAGCCGAGATAGCCTGCTGGATCGATTCCCGTGTACGTGCGTGTACCATCTGCAAAATATCGACAGCGAATAAAGCTTAGAAGGTATTTTATATGAAGTTTGAAGTTCGCGAGCGCGATCTAGCATTATAGGCCGTACCTAGTGCATTGACACCCTCGGAGGTGACCCGAGGTGACCCCCCTACTTCCCCTACCTAACCATTGCAGCCGGTACAAGTTATAATGACGTCATAGCCGCCATTTCTGTTTTGACGCGCTTCCCGACGAATCGCTCCTCGCCAGCGGGTCAAACCCGAAGTGATTCGCCACGTCGAAAGTTCCTTCCATCCCCGCCGCAAGAAAATCGACGCCATCAGACGACGATGAGCCCGACGACGACAGACCGCGCGGATATGCGTCACTGTTCTGTGTGCTCACGTGAGCGAGCGTTTCACTTGCTAGGTGGTGATAGTTGCACCCGGCGGCTTGTCGTTTTTGGAGCTCTGTCAAACCGAAACTGAGGCTGTGTCGGTAAAGAGGAGCTTGTAATTAATTATCTGTCGCGCGCTGCAGCAAATGATGTGCCATGTTATGAATAACAGGCCCCCAGCAACACACTGTAGCAAAAAAACGCGGGGCGAAAATTTTTGTGTTATGACTCCTTTAACTCAACATAATGAAATGATCTGAAAAGCCGCTCATAAATACCAGTTTCTGGTGCAGGCTGCTATCTAGAAAACCTTATCTATGCATAAATTCATTGTTTATATACGCCTTCGCAGCTTGTGACTACTGTGGCAGTGATGAAGCAATTGGACAGGTGCAACAGACCGCAGTAAAGTGCACAGACACTATCCCTTCGCAACACGCTCTGTAATTTCGACTATACACCGGTGTAGGACACACCGGTGACCGTAGGAGAGGCGAAACATCTGGGGTCTTTCGTTATGCAGCTGGCGTCTTTTCGTTTTGCTTTAGAAACATATGGCGTCTTTTCGTTTTGCTTTTAGAAAACATCTGGCGTCTTTCGTTGGTTTATTTCATCAATCAACGGCGTTTTTGAACAAAATTTTTATTGTTTAATCACGCACAGGAGAAATCTCACCAGGCACTACCTTGGAGGTAAACAATGGCTGCTACTGGGAATGAGAGACAGAAGAATTCGGCTTTTAGTTAACGCGCACGCTGCGAATTTTTTATTGTTCAAGAACGCACAGGAGAAATCTCCCACCGGCACCACCTTGGAGGTCAAGATCTGGTACTAGCGTTAAGACTGGTTACGCACGACGACGGGGACGAACGGGTGCCGCCTTAAGGAGCTTCGTATTAATTGTTTCTTTGTTGCAGGACCCTTTGCCGCCAGAACCTCAGCTTTTTTCCAGCAAGTACCCGCGCGAGGGCGGCACGCGGGTTGCGACCATGCCGCCACCGAAGGAACACTTCTTCAATGTTCGTACTCCGCCGGGGACGTCGGTGGACGAAGTAATTGATGCCTTGAAAGGCCTGGTCGGCATTTAGGATATATACAGTGTCCAGCACCATGGAGGCTTTGACTTTCAAGTCGGCGTCAACTCGGTTGCAGCAGTCCAGGTTTTATTGGAAACCGGCGGTCTTCGCCTCGGAACCAGAACAGTCCCCCTAGTACCGGTGGCACGACAGGTGGCAAGTGTCACCTGTCTGTACCTGCCTTGCTACGTACCAGACAACGAGGTCGTCACAGGCCTGAAGTCTTATGGAATCACGTTGAGAATCGAGGAGGCCCGATACAAAGACCGTCCCAGCATCCGCACAGGAACAAGGTACATTAAAATGGACATGTGACTGGAAAACCCACTTCCGAATTTCGCGCGAGTGGGGGGTCATCGTGCGACTTTCGAGTACCGCGGCGTACGTCGTCTTTGCCGCCGCTGCAACCAGGAGGGCCACTTCAAGGCGCAATGCGACACCCCGCACTGCGCCAGGTGCGGCGTCTTCGGGCACCGCACAGATACCTGCACCGAACCGTGCCGACGCTGTGGCGGCGCTCACGCGAGCGTCGACTGTACCGCGAGGAAGTCGTACAGCATGGCGGCGGCAATGGACGTTGACGAATTCCCGGCACTCGGTACGGCGACCGCTGCAGGCCAAACGCAAAGGCGTATGACTACCCTGCGCCCGGCGAAACGACCGAAGCCAAACGAGGACGGCCCGGAACCGCAAGTTATCCCAGAAAAAACGCTCGCGCAAGCTGTGGCCATTACGGCACCAACGGAACCGGCGCAGCAGCAGGAAGGCAGACAGACAGATGCGCCGACGCTAGCGAGCATGCGCAGCGGCGAGAGGCAGGAGGAGGAAGGCAGCCATGGCCATGCTGAGCCCAACCAAGCTGCCGCCGCCACCGAGGCAGAGAGGGCCGCAGACAGCGGCGAGGGAGAGAAGCGCGGTGTACACGGCGCACGAAGCGCGAGCGGCGACGACGAAGGAGAAGACGACGCCGTAAGCGCAGTCAGTTGGGCCAGCGTTGACGAAACGGCCGCCGAGGAGAGCGGCCACGAGGACGGTCAAGGCGTCGGGAAGGAAGACCGCCCCGAGGCGCGCAAAGGGTCACAGGGAGAGCGGAAGCTGAGCCTTAAGGGGAGGACCGGGCCGGCAGCCAGTACCGCTGCGCACAGCCCTTGGTGGAACAAGACAGGAGACGACGACGTGCCGCGCGGCCGGGAGGCCCCGCAGTCCGCAGACGACCAGTCCGTCAGCGGCTCAGTCGAGCAAGAGAAGTCCAGAAAAGCGCCAGGAGAAGGAGACGCGCCGAAACCCACCGAACCGTCCATTTCCAGTCGGAAGCAACCGCGACCCGAGCCGGCGCCGCAACATGGCGGCGCCGCGCAACAAAATAGCCGGGAGGGAGCTCAACATGGCGTCCAACATGGCGAAGCAGGAGGGAAGACAAGCCGAGGAGAGGAGACGGCGGCGGCTGTGTTGGAGGCCCAGAAACCTGCAGGGACGCCGTCGTCGGACGAGCTTGAGCCCGGTGAGCTCGTTATCGACGAGAGCGCACCGACATCTCCAGAATCCCCGAAGCGTACTCAGCAGCAACCGTTGTCGATGCCGGCAGGCGTCGGCCGAGGGCGGAACAGCCGGAGCCGAGAGACTGAGGCCGCCCGCGGTGGAACTCTCTTCCAGTCGCTCAGGCCCTCGGGCCCGGGCGCGCACAAGGCTGACGGGGGGCGCCCTCAACGCAGCGTCAAAAAGGTGCGACGTGACTCCGCGGGGCGCCTGCGAAGCCGCACGTCGGGCAGTGAGCACGAGGAGGCGACGTCAAAACAGCGTCCAAGCCAGCGGCCGGCGGCCGACGACCTGGACACAGACAGCGACTTCTTCTGATAGGTGGGTGCGTTCCATGTTTTCCCCCAACGCCCTGTGTCTTCAAGGCTGTCCTCGCCAACGAGGCGCCGAAGACTGACTGAACATTTCCAGCAATATGCCTATGAAACTTTCGAATAATTGTCACGCGGGGTTTTCGCCCCGGCAGAAATGTTAGGTCGCGCAATGCCTGTGAACGTCTCTAGGACGTGCAAGAGGCGAGTGGTAACAAGGTTAAGCGCTGTCAATGCACTATGCATCATACTCTGTGAACATGTGTCCGCCGCCCCCCCCCCCCCCCCCCTTTTTTTTAAATAGTACTGATGTCTTGTGCGGTTCAGATGCCGAACAAATGTACCTCATTTTCCGCGCCGTGAGTGTGCCGCTGTTTCATCGCTGTTTGCATCTTACATCTGTCCTGTCAAGGCGCGGAACGTGTTTATTGCACTTTGGTATTTATTACCATTAGATATGCCATTATTTAGTTATCAAGGAGCATGAAGGGCTTCATGCGCCCACCTTTCCGAGAATGTGTCCTGTGCTATGAGTGCACAGCTGAGCAATGCTACCGCAAGCGATCTGTCAGAATTGGCACGGTAGCGTGCCCGCGATACCAAGCAACGTGAAGTCCGCGCCAAATGGGCACCAGGTTGTTGTTTTTTTCTTTTTTTTAAATCAGAAACAATTTGTCACACAGGGCATTGCTCAGTCGTGCACAAAGATCAATCAATGGAATTATTCTTGTGTCGCGTGAAAGTGAAAATATCATGTATCCCACGTGTCATGCGCCGGAGCGGTCACCTGCCTTTTAGGTGGTGACGATAGGCAGTTGGCCGATTCTGCTGCGCACAAGTTTGTGCATTTCGCAGTGCAAGCTGTATTTGACTACGCCATAAGGTTAACGTCATGTTAGCAGTGATGGAGTGGACGAGTTCCCGATACCGGGCACGTGTTTTTATTTGTTTGTTTGTTTCATCTCGAGGGACTTATGATAGCGATATATTCGCTCGGGAACGACATATATCAAGTTGGGCATACAGCTCGAGACACCTGGCAAGAGTACATGGCCACGGTTTTTTTTTTGTTTGTTTTGTTTTTTTTTTCTCTACGGGGATCAAATAGTAGTGAAGTGCAAGCGCAATATGCGCGTTTCTGACCTTATGTCCACAGTTGGGCTGCCATACAGTGAAGTGGCATACTGCCCAAACATGAGTGACTCTTGCATTATGTCCTGTTTTTACTTTCTGAGAATCGAGTATTCTCGCCAGTATAATGGTATCTCATGCACGACGGCCCCACAAGACGCGTGTCTAGTCCCGCCCCTACAAGGTGTTGACGGGGGCCTACCATAAACTGAGTGAGATACTTGTTGCATTTCGTTTGCCTAGGTTCCACTCCTAGTCCAACCAATTCGTGTTCTCGCATCGCTTAGTAAAGGATCTGTCACTCGGCAATCTTCTTGTGTTTACATGGTTTCTAGAATAGCATAGGCACATAAATTAGGGGCAGCAGGAAAAAAAAACCGCCACGTCCTTTTCTGTTGCTCGATAAATGTAAATGTCTCTAAAAATAGTCACATGGAATGTCCGGGGCTTGCGCACCCCACAGAAACAAGTTAGTAGTTAGAACGGCCAGAAAGTTGCAGTGCGACGTTTTATGCCTGCAGGACACGAACATAGATATTTTAAGCAAAGCCAGGGAACTCGAAAAGCAGTTCTCAGCCCGCGGGTTTTTTTCATTTCCCACACACCAAGCGTGTGGCACAGCCATAATAGTCTTCATTTGGTCTCTCCTTAACGGGGGCCATTTCACCTTCGACCCAGATGGTCGAATGGTAGCGTTCGACTTTGAGTTTCAGGCGGAGCAGTTTAGACTCATTAGCATATACGCGCCGGTAAAAAGTCATGCCATGGCAGGCTTTTACAGGCAACTGAACCCGATGCTCCTGGAAAGGAAGCACTTAACCTTAATAGGGGACTTCAATTGCGTTTTGAATAATTTAAATGATAGAATAGGCCCGGGTAGAGAAAAAAAAGACAAGTATAGTCTAGAACTAAGGAAAATAGTAGAACAATTCAACCTCGCAGACGCTTATGTACTTCGCCACGGGCAGACTTTCCAGCATACTTGGTCGCGTACCGGTACGCAGGCGCGCCTGGACCGCGCATATGTGACACCGTCACTACACTCAGCAGTCGTGGACTGTCAGGCGGTTGATCCACCCTCGTACGCTCTGGGCATCTCTGACCACAGGCCAGTGGTAGTGACTTTAGAGGTTAAAGACAGGTCGCCATACCGCCATCCGTGGCGAGTCGACAATAGACTCTTTAGTGACGAGACGGCGAGGGCCAGTCTACGCAACCGTCTGGCAGCCTCTATAGGCGGCCATAGTTGGGACGCTCTCAAGCAGGCGTGGCGTGACATCTGTACCGACGAGGGAAAAAAGTTGAAACATCGTTACTCTGGTCTGGTGAGAGCAACGCTTCAGCGCATCCGGATAGTCAAAAGAGGGGAACCCACCTCTCTACTTATGAAGACCTACGCTAATGACTTAAAGTTAAGATTAGCACGACTAAGGACGCTGACGTCCACCACGGCTAGCTCTTACCAGGCCAGACGTCTATCCAGTTCTCACCCAGAGGTGCTTAATTATGTCAACAGCACCCGAGTCGGTCGGATGGAAGACCGTGGCAACTTGAGCAAACAGGACATACCTAGGTTTTGTGCACATTTTGAAAGCATGGGGATGAGTGAATTACATCTCGACTTGGATTCGCTCTTAAATCATCCGTTTCTAAGCAATCTCCCACAGCTCTCCCCCGAGGAGTATTGCAGTTTAGTTGCCCCCATAACCCTGGAAGAATTAACAATAGCAATGCGTCACCTCCACAGAGGTTCCGCACCGGGAAACGATGGTTTAACTGTTGAATTTTACAGTGCATTCTGGGATGTCATAGGACCCACCCTGTGTGAGGTCTTTAATATATTCACGAGTAGGCACACGCTGCCACAGTCATTTAAGAGCGGCAGGATCATCCTGCTTCCAAAGACGCAAGAACGTCTCGAGGACCCCCGTAACTGGCGTCCGATTACTTTACTAGGTACAGATTACAAAATGTTAACCACCGTTTTAACCCTGCGTCTACAGGGAGTCATGCCCTCGCTTATCACGTCTTGGCAGTCGTGCTCAGTGGTGGGCCGTAATGTCCAGACCCTGAACATGCTCAACAGGGATATCATAGATTACACGAGACAGAGACAAGCGAGGGGATGGCTCACCTCCCTGGACCAGGCACAGGCCTTTGATAGGGTAGAGCATAAGTTTATATTCGCCACCCTGCAGGCATTCGGTTTTCCTAGACAATTTGTATATCTCATAATAGAACTGTACAATGACATAAATAGTGACCTGTCCATAAATAATGAAACCGTAGCCTCTTTTCCAGTGACGAGAGGCGTGAGACAGGGATGTCCCCTTTCCCCCCTGTTGTTCGCGCTGACGATAGAACCCTTCCTGATCCAAGTAGAAAAACACCCAAGTGTCCTTGGGTTGCAGACTCCAGGCAGCGGTACAGTTAAAGTAGCAGCTTACGCAGATGATATGACGATATACCATAGAGAAGAGGACAGCCTCGCTGCCGTCCTCAAGGTTTTTTCTCTGTACGCTGAGCTCTCCGGAGCAAAACTTAATTTACACAAGTGTAAATCCTTATGTCTTCATAGGTCTCCGTTAACAAGTCTTCACGGCATCGCTGTGGTAGATAGCGTGTGCATTCTAGGGATCAGCTACAGGGCCAGTGGTGCGACCAGCGAGAGCTGGGAGGCGGAGGTGAAGGAGCTAAAACAGCAGATCACCAGGGCCCTAGAGTTTAACTTCCCGTATTATGTACGCCGGTACTTACTCATGGGCGTCTTTACAGGTCGCCTCTGGTTCTTGTCAAATTCATTAGTTATGCCCTACCAGGTCGCACGTAAGGTAAAGTCTCAGTTTATAAAGTTTTTCTGGAACTCAAAGACCCCTCTGGTCAAATACGAACAGTTAGGCTTGCCTCGCGAGAGGGGCGGATGGAATATCCCTTCGGCCGTCGTCTTGGCAGACACCTACGCTCTGAAAACGACCCTCAGGGTTTTGCAGTTACCTGAGGAGCACCCCGCCAGGAAACTGGCAACGTACTTCCTAGGAGTCCAGAGCCGTCTGTTTTTACAGACGCAGCCATCGGGGCCGAAGGCGATAAACCCGACGCCCTTCTACAGGCATGTGATCGGAATATACAAGCGCATTGCCCAACTGAACCTGGACACTCCTCTCCTGGAGTGCCGAAATACAGAACTAGCACAGGAGTTATTGGTCAATTCTGGTTGCGAGGCTAAAAACCCCGGGTTCCCGTGGGTCTTGCTGACCCCCAGCTGGCTGCCAGGCAGCATTCAGGATGTGGTGTGGCGTTTCGGGTGGTCCGTCTTGCCTACGGCGGACCGGATGTACAAGTGGCATTACGTTCGTTCGGAGCAGTGCGTGCACTGCAAGAAACACGAAAATAACAAACACGCGTTGATAACGTGCCGCGTTGCCAAGATTTTCTGGTCCCTCGTGGACAAGGCGTACCACCCATTGGGTATAGAAAGGTTCGTTAAAAGAGACAGGTGCCCCAACGGCGCACTGGCACGACTAGTGTTGGCCGCCGGGATGTTTACACTGTGGGAAAACAGGGGATTAGCAGTCAAGCAAACAAAGGCTCGCCAAAATCAGTGGCCGCTGCTGATGCGAATGTACAATATTGTTTTGGATCACTTGGACACACAATTTTTCCTCTTGGGCGAGGAAGAATTCTTGAAACGCTGGTCATGTACATTTGTTAAAATTGTCAACAACAGAGTTACGCTCACTTGTGGCCCCATACAGGGTCTACGAACAACATAAATCCCACTGCCATGTCTTGTGGTGTGATGAGTGCTAAAACATTGACTGTGACAATGTGAAATATTGTGTGTGACTTTATTGTGGAACCTGTGCCGATGTAACCCAGTGTCAAATCGATTGTGGAACCGTACTTTGTGTGGAACCAGTGCCTTGTACTTTATTGTGGAACCTGTGCCGATGTAACCCAGTGTCAAATCGATTGTGGAACCGTACTTTGTGTGGAACCAGTGCCTTGTACTTATAGAGGAAAAATAAAAATTCCCTTTTCGCCCCTAAAATGGGATACTAACGAGCTGAGCACGGTTAGTATAGACCATCCGATTGTGAATATTTTCCAATATAAACAGCTATTCGTACTCTGCGCGAACGCGGTACGAGGGCTTGCCCAGTCTGCGCGCTCGGAGAAAAGTATGGAGGAAATGACGTCTTAGCGGCCATATGCATTGTTCACAGTGGTGGCGTTTCTGTAGTTACAAGACGCACCGTGTTGCGTAGAGGCGACGGCATGTGGCGCTTCCGTAGCTCTCGTACCGAACCGTGGCGGACAGTAGCCATTTTGATGCCGCGTTCCTAGCTCCGCAATGTTCTCCCGCGGTTATTGTACTCGGCCCGTTTAAAAATATATTGGCAGCCACCGGGTCTGCACAGCGCGTGGAATGAGCGCGTATCCACGTAACGTGCAGAGGGTGAAGCAGATGAAGAACTTGAAGTGCTCAGCGAAATCATGCTCAGGCAACATGACAGAACGTAGCCACTGTGCATGATGAACGCCTTGCACATCAGTGAAGGTAGCGCAGTGTTCCTGCTTCTGACAGCGGACCAAATATTTGTGCACAGCAACATGGAATGAGCACTAGAAGTACACGTTGCTCGGCTGTCTCTTCATGTTCAAGTACAAGCGCAGCAAACTAGGGACTCAGCAAGCGCGTACCACCCTAATCACAACCTGTGATATATGAACTTGCTCTCTGCCTGCGAGACAGACAACGAAATATCACAGATACACATTGAACCTCGTGATTTTTGTTGAAAAGCCTCCAACAGTTCTCGAGCCGTGGTGTTCCCGCTTCTACCCAGAATGTGAATCTTATTCAAGCACGGCTCATACTTATGTGAATTGCAGTGGGCCGGCCAGTCTGCCCCATCTTCACATTTCAGTGAACGCTCGTGTTCCCGCGCACGGTCATTCACGCTCCTTCCCGTCTGGCCGACATATGTCTTGCCGCAGGATAGCGGAAATTCATAAACAACACCGGTGGCACAGTTTGTGTACGACTTGGCGTGCTTCTTGCCGCAACCACCTTTCTTGCTCCAATCAGACAGGAATAGCTGAGACAGATTCCGCGGCGCAGAACAAGCAATCGGCACGCCATGTCTGTTGCAACTTTTTTAGGTTGTGTGCCACCCGGTGCATATACGGCACGACATCACGTCTCACCGTTCCCCGCTCTACCCCAGAACCGTGGTGTTCACTCTTGAACTTCTGGAGGAGCGATTCGGCGACGGCGATAAGGAGAGTGTGAGGGAAACCAGCCAAGGACAAACGATCCAATTGGTTTTGAAAACCCTTCTGCATAACGTGTGAGCACGAACTTGCAGGTGCAGACTCTAGGTAATGCTTAGACATAGCCCTTTTCACAGTTTTGGAGTACGCCGACACTTATGGCAGCAATTCTTTTGTAGACCTAGACGAATATAGCCAACAGGCGCGACACCTCTGCAGGGTAATGTTGAAGTCTAAAAACTGCGATGAGCCACGAGCCGGCAACTCGTGTGTAAACACCAATCCCTTCCCCAGTCGGCAAGAGGCCACTAACACATTCTTAACAATGGGCCCATATGTAGCGGTGGTTAGTTGCTTTAATGTAATCAGAAAATCATCAAAGTATCTAAAAACTTTCAAAACCTCCCCGACCCCCCAATAAAATGCTGGTGCAAGGCACGGTCAATAGAACATAAAAAAAGCTGCACAACACCTGTTGGCCTTTTACCGAGTACTTAAGACCCAGTACTTAAGATATCTTTTATCTTATTTACGGCAATTGCAAACTCCGAAATAGATGCGCAGTAAAAGTTAAGTGATGGTTCCATTGCGTAAATTGCAGGACTTGCGCAGCTTTTTATATATCTGGGAAGCGAAATACCGAGGCTTTTTATGTACAACAAGCCTAATTTCGAAGAGTTTTCTAAACTACCTAACCGTAAACAATAGCCGTGATGTTAAACGCTCGACAGGACATTTCAGGAAGACGTCGCGGGAATTCAAAGTTTTAAATGCGAAGGATTTCTTAGCGAACCAAAGGCACTGTGACCTTTCCATTCTTTCTTCCTTTCTTTCTTTTTTTTCCTTTCTTCCTTTCCTTCTTTCTTTCCTCCTTTCTTTCTTTCTTTATATCCATCGATCATCCATCTATCTATCTATCTATCTATCTATCTATCTATCTATCTATCTATCTATCTATCTATCTATCTATCTATCTATCTATCTATCTATCTATCTATCTATCTATCTATCTATCTATCTATCTATCTATCTATCTATCTATCTATCTATCTATCTATCTATCTATCTATCTATCTATCTATCTATCTATCTATCTAACTTAGCCGCCTACCTCCGGGCTCTTTCATAGTCGTCTCTTAACTTGGCAAGGACTGAAATTGGCATAGGGGGACGTGAGTTTATGACAGAAACGACTAGCAGGTCATGACGTGAACATCACTTCTCTGTCGTGTACGTCATCAAACCCTTTTCGCTAGTCATGTGTGGCACATACCCACCTAACCCCTCCCCCTGGTATGCAGGAATGCGCCACAGGTGATACCCAAGGACAGCGAAAATAGACGTTAAATATCTTAACGCAGAAGCGTTAAGGGGCCAGTGTGGCAGAAAATCCGGTGTTGGCTCTGGCGGCGTTCCCTATGGGTAAACTACCCTAGGCAAGCAAAGTAAATAAAGAATTCATTAAGTTTCCACTAAGTCGTGCAGAGCTTGGCACAGCGAAGCACGGGCCAGTCGCCACTCGTACTCCCCGTCGACCGACACGTCTAGCTTCGAGATGCGCGTCTTCCTTTTCCGGAGTACGCGATTTCTTAGGACGCCCCATGGTTGCCTCGGCACGATCGGGCACCGCCAGGCTGTGAAATGTAGAGCGGAGGTTTGCGCGCGATGTCTCCGTCGGTGGGCGTGGCTTGGCGAGGTGGTGCGGTATCTGGTCGCTATGTTTGCTTGCTCTTTCTTTCTATCTTATTTTCTGTCTCTTTGAGCCCATGGTTTTAAACCGCCATGGGGCGCTATCTGCGTCGTCTCAATCGGTCGCTATGCGCGGTGGTCTCCATCGCAGAGCGCGTGCTGTGCTCAGCGGTTGATAGGCAACGACGCGGCGAGTTTTTTGCAACACCACTGCCGTCGTACGGTTTCAACGACAGTTTCGCTGTTAAAATCGGCAAACCCCACGAATTGTGAGAATCGGTATCACGCGAAGCAGTCAGCGAGTAGCCGTGTATACTGGATATTATGGCTTTGAGCCACGGTGTAAGAAAGAGTTAGGTGCTGAGACTCGCCGCTCCGCTTGAGGAGAGGGCGCGGGCAGATTGTGTTCGCCGATGACCTTGAGGCACGCGTAGTTTTCGCGGCGCGCGTTGAGATGGCGCTACGGTCAGGGGTCTCAGGGGCTCGCGCGGCGCTCATTCTGAAATTCGCGCTCAAAGAAAGATCTTCCTGGACGCTTTGTGTGCATGACATTCTGTGATTTATAAACGCGCTGCCCTATGCCTGTGAGCCATGTCAGTGCATTTGTTTTGCTAATTCGTGTATTGTGATTGAGTGCACGTATACCTCGATGCTGTGTATGATGCCGAGTACCCTTTAGCGGCCTTTTCGCTGGCTGCGCCTCGAAATGGGCAAAAAATGTGTTGTCCCGAATTGCAAGTCGGTGTATAGGACTTGTGCGGAGCGTGTGTCGCTTTTCAAGGCTCCGCGTGAACCAAAGCGCTTAGATAAGTGGCGACGGGCGATTCCGAGAGCAGACAGAGTATTGAGCCGACTGACCATGTGTGCGCGAAGCATTTCCTGGAAGAAGCGATCTCTGCAACATATCATGCAGAGTACAAGGGAAACGTCCTGTTGCACGCCCGAAAGAGACCTACGCTCTCTTCGGATGCTGTGCCTAGCATTTTCGACGGCTGCGCAAAATACCTGACCGTGCTAGATGCAGCTCATTTCAGGGGGCTGGTTGAGTGCATACTATATTATGTGGTTGTATTCTTGAGCCGGAAGTTAATGAAAGGCACCAGTTGCCCTTGCTGCCGATCGGCTTTTACAATACCAGAAAACAACTCTGCTGAGGCATCCCTGACTAACACAAAAACGAGAGGTGGACTGCTGCACCCCAACTCGAAGCTCGTTGAGCTGTTGAGAGCGGCTGAAGAATATTTTGCAAAAAATGCAGAAAGCCAGTCTGTATACTGGGAAACGGTGGAGCATGTGCTAGATACAAAGAGCATAACTTTTCCATGTGCTGAGCACAAAGAAGAGGTCATTGCACACATTCTCCACTATTATATAACAATGAGAATGCGGCAGCACTGCAAAGCCGTAAGTACGAACTTGGAAATACAAGCTCAAGAGAAAAAAAAAGCAAGCAAAGCTTTATTCGTCCTGAATTTTATTGTCAAGTTTGCAGAATATATAAATTTTTCTCAATTGTGAATTTATATTGCAAAATTTTATCGTGCATTATAGCATATAGTACCATGCAATAGTTTTTACTTAGTCACATAGCTTTTTGGCAGAATAAAGTACACGTTCAGCCCTTGTTTCAGCACATCATTCTTCACATTCCAGCACGCCCCACTCGACCTGCTTATTGTAGAGGATTATATTCTATAATATTTCTTTTTGGTGTCTTGAAATGGCAGAAGAGGATAAAAAATGTGCATATTCGTGGACAAGAGCTGCACAAAATACAATGCTTTAGGTAGTGCGCTCGCTTTCACTGTCTGATAAGTACTTCATCAAGTTGAAGTCGGCGCGGCTTACTAAAGTGGCGCAAAGTATGGCTGACGGGATTAGCCCGGATTAGCCCGACAGTCCCAGCATGGGTGCGGTCCGTGTTAACCAAGGGTTGACTTTCGGGACCCAATGAAGTTTTTCACACCATATCATGCAGCCGACATTGGCAGAGGCCAAATTGCAGCAAATGCGAGACGCTAACCGCAAAACTGGCAGGGGTCGCGTGTCGATTGAAGTTCTTAATAGAACGCGTATAAGTTTCGTTCAGTTTGCTAAGCAACTAGAGCGCAACAGCGATATTCACACGCAGACACTCACACATAAACACAAACACACACACACACACAAATGCACACACATACGCACGCACACGCGCACATGCCCTCACACGCACGCACGCACTCACACACACATGCGCGTACGCACACACACACGCCATACACACACACATGCACGCGCACGCACACAAACGCACACACGCGCATGCATACAGACAGGCACACATACGCACGCACGCAAATGCGCACAAATGCACACACGCGCACGCACATGTCCTGACACACGCGCACGCACACATGCACTCACACACACGCAGACACACGCGCACGCACACAAACGCACATGTATACAGACACGCACACATACGCATGCACGCACGCAAATGCACACACACGCACGCACACATGCACTCACACACACGCAGACACACGCGCGCGCACGCACATACGCGATACACACAAACACGCACACACATGCACGTGCACGCACACAAATGCACACACGCACATGCACACAGACGCACACACATACGCACGCACGCACGCAAATGCACACACACGCGCGCACTAATGCACACATGCGCAGTCACATGCGCTTACACACGCGCACGCACTCACATACACGCAGACACGCGCGCGCGCATGCACACGCGCAATACACGCACACACATACATGCACGCTCACGCACACAAATGCACCGACGCACATGCACAAACGCGCACACATACGCACGCACGCAAATGCACACACACGCTCGCACGCACATGCACACACGCGCACGCACACATGTACTCACACACACGCAGGCACACTTGCACGCACACACACACACACACCTACGCAGGCTCACACACACACGCGCGCAAGCACACACTCGCAATACACACACGCACGCACACACACGAGCACGCACGCACACTATCAAGCTTCCTTATCGCTAGCGTGCCTTCGCTCTTCGGTGGAGACTGCCTCAAGGTAAGCCAAACCGCAAACGCCCTCGAGCTGCTATCCTTCGAGTTGCTATCCTTATAGCAACTACCTCGAATTTTCACTCACTGCCAACGCTCCTTTTTTGCTCAGAACCAAAGACGCCGACGCCGCCAACGCCGACGCCGCCGACACCGGAATTTAAGCGAAACGAGCGAGCTCATTAACGCGGTCGCGTCAAAATGCGACCGCTCTCCAGACCAACGTTTGCTGCTGTCGGAACATTTATATGACAAGAACTCTCTTGGGAAGATACAATTAAAAATCAATTTCTTTACTGCAGAATCTCAGTTTACTAATTTATTCACATCTATGTGCATAAGTATATCGAACGTAATAAACAAGCGAGGCTCCGCAGCAATAACGTACTACGCGCGGATCGGCGCCTTTCCCCAATGAGCCCCCGTCTGTTAGCGCCACCTGTCGCAGCCAAAGGAAACAGCCAAGGCGGCGAACACAATCTGGACGCGGCGCCGGCGGCAGAGTCATCACCTAGCATATTCTTACACCGTGCTTTGAGCCAAGCGCTTCCGAGGTGGATCGACGTGTTTTTGTAATTGGAGTATGCACATCGTGGGCTTACCGAACGCTCGTCGACAACACGGTCGTTTGACTCGCACGGCCTTACATAACGTCTGACACACGCTCTGACGTAACGCCAGCGCTCACGTTAGAACACAGGCGTCAGTTTTATCGAAACGAAGTGTATGCTGTGGTGCGATGATGTGAATAGACAGTAATAGGTGCCGGGTTTGCGAGCCAGCGCCCAGCGGACGAGCGGGGAGACGAAGTGCGCATGCGCGGTACGCTGCAAAATCCGCTATCTTAAATGAACGCGCCGCTCGCCCGCTCATTTAGTCTCCTCGGCGAAGCGTGCGCAGCGGGCCAGCGTGCGAGCGTTTTCCAAGATGGCAGCCCCAACACAAGTGGCCTCTGCATGACGTCGGCGGCAACGCCACTGAGTCTAATACAATCTAGGAAACATATCTTTTGCAATATTCTTTAACACAGTAGCTTCAATTTTATTCGGCAGGCGATGAAGCAAAGCCTCTGCTAGATCGACAGTTACTTCAACCTCGTTCAACAGGTGGCGCAGCAGTGCACTCCGCTGTAAATCTTATCTTATTCAGGGGCTTTGCTCCGCTCAAACAAGCAGGGCGTCGCTGATTTATCGCTCTTCCTTTCGTACTGCGCTCCGCTGCCCTCTGCGCTCGCCCACTCGCACGTGCGCTTATACTATTTAATTCTCAGTGCTGTTTTCCTAGACCCGGCGCCGACGCTCATGCTCGTTCATCTTTATATTTTATTTGAAAGCATGACTTAGTTTCTAAAGAATTAAAAATAGCATCTTTATAGAAATAAATGTCTGCCACCATAGGAAGGTGTGTACCATTCTTTATAATTTTGGGGCATTTACGCCACTGACAACCTCGCTGATGATTGAAGCCACAATAGTAAACCTTTTACTTTACCTTCGTCCTGTTCTACCGCCTTGATTTCTCTCTATCTAACTGGGCTTATGCATACAGTGCTCAGCACTTACCAAACGCTTCTGAGCACTGAGTAACTAAAGGTGTGTTTAGTACACTATGTGAATGGATTAAAGTACTATGTACCCTGCTATGGGAGAGCTCCTTTCAGTTCTTAAAGGGCCCCTCACCAGGCCATATAGCAAATTTTAGTTAGACGCTGGAAGTTGTTGTGTGCCGAATGAAGAGCAGTATGCCGCAAGAATTTTTCAAATCGGTTCATTACGAGCTGAGAAAAACAATAATTTGTAGCGGCGCGAAACCATGATGCGAGGAGGCGAGTTTCAAACCCTTGCCACTCGCCCCGTGTAGCCTTAGCAAGCCAAATCCCTTCCCTGCCCTCTTCACTTGACACATACGCATGGACACGTCATGCGCATGCATGGTCACGTACGCATGACGTGCCCGACCCATCCCGAGCACGCGAGCGGCGTTGCACGGCCGCTACCTTTTTTTAGGGGCGAAGCTCCTTATAGCGGCACCCGTTCGTCCCTCGTAGCGTAGTATGTAACCAGTCTTACGCTTTGACCTGCAAGGTGGTGCCGGTGGGAGATTTTTCCTGTGCGTTGTTGAACAATAAAAAATTCGCAGCGTTAGCTAAAAGCCGACTTCTTCTGTCTCTCATTCCCATTAGCAGCCATTCTTTACCTCCAAGGTAGTGCCTGGTGAGATTTCTCCTGTGCGTGAATAAACAATAAAAATTTTGTTCAAAACGCCGTTGATTGATGAAATAAACCAACAAAAGACGCCACAGGTTTTGTAAAAGCAAAACGAAATAACGCCAGATCTTTCTCAAGCAAAACGAAAAGACGCCAGCTGCATAACGAAAGACGCCAGATGTTTTCTAAGCAATGGTTTTCTAAACAATGAAAATTCACAGCGTACATGTAAAATTAAAGTGCGCTGCAAGTCGTCATAACTCATCGAACCTTTAGTATAAACGCGCCCGATCTCACGTCGGTGATGATGTACTGCGCAGAATTCACGGAAGATTCACGGTTTACCGATGAACCTCCGCAGCTTCGCCCACTCATCATCATTCACTCCGTGGATAAGCTGTGATTTTTTTTTTTTATTTAGCGGCCGTGCGCGTTTTGTCGGCGTTCTCTGTGGTGTAGTGCCTATTTCTGCGGGACGGGCATGAAAGTTGAGACATTTGTACGGGCACGAGAGTGGCGGTATCATGAGCCAGTGCCGCATCAACGTTTACTTGGACGCGGTAGAATAAATGAGCATAATCAGTGCTCGAACGCGCCAGAGCATTACTTTCGTTTCCAGGGCTGGCGTCTGCTCGATGCGCTAACCGCGGGGACACGAACGCACGGGAAAGGGAGGCACATTAGCCCCGCATCACGCTGCGATTCACGAAAAAAAAATGAAAAAGACGCACACATTCCCTTTGCGTGTCTCTTTATTTCTCTCAAGTTTTATTAATCTATTCAAGCAATAAATTACACAAACTACACATGTCGTGTCAAATAATTATCGCAGTGTCACGTGCTACTGTTGGCGACGTCAGAGCACAGTCGCCTACGCAGAGGAGCGACGTCACAGCACTACCATCTACGTAGGGCCATTTTCTCATGTACGTCATCCCCTCATTCTCTAAAGCGCGCGCCCGCGAGAGCAAGGGCAAGCAGCGTTTAGCTTGAAATTTGACCCAATTCCGCGGCGTGGAGCGTTGCAAATTTTGGCAGACGTGATCGTGAACGCCCAGTGTATGCATTGCGCTCGTTAGCTCAAAATTGTCAAACCTGGTGAGGGGACCTTTAACAATATGTATATGCAAGATTTCTTATATTGCTACCATGCGAGGACCCACTGCTCATTGGAGCCACAATGCTAAGCGCTATATTTTATGTTTATGCGGTTTTACCGCCATAGTTTCTCAACCAAATCATGCGGCATCTCCCTATCTACGCCGTTGACATTTTTGTACAACGCGACACCGATGCTGGATGAAGAACCCTTCTGTCAAAACATTGTCTCTTTTAGCAAAGTGTTTTATTAGGTTCCCCTCGCAGTAAATATTTCTTCTTTTTTTCATGAACAGAGCTACAGCTTACAGCAAGCGGTAGACCACTTTCATTGAGTGTCATAAGGTCCGCTGCAGATGGCTAATTAAATGTATTCTCAAAAATCGCCGACAACGTATACAGCTGCAGACGCAAAGGGGTCGTATACCTACTTAACCAGAATGTTTATACAATGAAAGATAATTTAATAACCCGTAGGCGCACGTACCGCTGTGGCACAAGCATTCTTGCGGACACAAATTACTAGAACGTGTCGCTCGTTCCATACAACACGATCAGTATAAATAAAATGAAAGACACGACAGAACCAGATGTCATGCCTAGTTAAGCCTATATATGGGACTTTCGTGAAAAGGTGGACATCCGTTATGGTGCCCGGAGCAGGTGGCGATTTGCGGTGCTGCTGACATCGGTAAACCATTGCCTCGAACACCGACGTAGCTTGCCAGCGCCCATAACTCAAGATATCAAAGTAGTGCAAGACTTGAAATTCACGCTATGCAAGCATGACTTAACTATTATTAGGACCATCTCGAAGTTGGCATGGGCCGTAAAGAGAGCAATTGATAGAGTTATTAGTGAGATTTGTCTGAGAAGGGTTGAGTACCGGAAGAAAGCCTTGTTAACTCTATCTATCTATCTATCTATCTATCTATCTATCTATCTATCTATCTATCTATCTATCTATCTATCTATCTATCTATCTGTCTGTCTGTCTGTCTGTCTGTCTGTCTGTCTGTCTGTCTGTCTGTCTGTCTGTCTGTCTGTCTGTCTGTCTGTCTGTCTTAACGCCGACCGCATAGCAGTTACGTTGCGCGAAATCGCTTTATGCTTCCACGTAGCAGGGCACGCTGAACGCGAATAGTGACCGTCGGCGTCGGCGGCGTCAATGTGAGCGAAATGTATCACGACGTGATGACGTCCCGATGGGACGTTGTCATGACTTCAAACATCCCGAAAATGTACCACGTGATCATGACCCCTCTGTTACATCACATCATTACGCCATCACGCGGGATCGTCACTTGGTCAAACGTGCGCTGATCACAGAGGCAGTGCAAAATCAGGTGAGGGGCAGAAACCTTGCAATGCCTCTGATTTTGGACGCGCTGCAAAATCACGTTAGGTGCAGAAAGTTTTCGTGGAGGGGACTGAGAAGGCCGATCACACACTAGAATTGACTGATAACATCGAGGTCATCTAATCTGTACTCTCACAGTGCGGCTGGTTATGCCTTGCAACAACTCTGGTTCCTGATTTAACAAATTATGCAATAATAATTATTAAAGTTTACCGTCCTAAAACTACGACATGACTATGAGGGACGCCGTATCGGAGGGCTCCGGAAATTTTGACCACCGGAGGTTCTTTAACGTGCATCTAAATGTAGCTTCACAGGTTTCAGGCATTTTCGCCTCCATCGAAAATGCGGCCGCCGCGGCCGGGATACGCTCCCGCGAACTTGGGGTCAGCAGTCGAGCACCACAACCACTAGACTCATTGTTCCTTTCCACGTCATCAATCATGTTGCTTGCAGGGCCTTCCCCCTTTCCAAATTCTCGATCAGACGTAACAAGTTCGGTTGTACTGACGTCACCCTCGGCACTCTTTGTTCTGTTGTTGTTCTTGTTTTTGTTGTTCAAAACCAACAAAACACTTACAAGAACTAGTGGGCACGAGCGAAACGCTGGCTTTCAAATTAAATTTTATTACAACGGTACTCATCTTAGATGCATAGAGAAAAAACCATAAAACGCCTTAATATATCCGCCGTCGTTACAGAACGCTCCCGCGTTCTTCGTGGAGATAAGCAATCTGCATTTTGGTTAGCGAGACAGATGCTACAGTGACACAGTCACTGCGGGATCGCGCCACTTCCTCAGCTGATAATTTGGGCTGTACTCTTAATCACGTTTACCCACCTGGCACAAGCTGCAACCTTACTAAGTTGTTGTTTGTTGCTCTTGAGGTGGTTCTCCCCGTCTCCCTTAACGTCGCAAAGGTACCTCATAGAGCTCGACGCAGTGTCCGAACTGTCGGCACGCGCACTCCTGCTTCCCCAGTGGAGGAGAGGCGCGTCGAAAGACTCTCCTGACTTGATGCCAGTGTTGCTTCGCAGACATTCGCCTCCTACTACCAGAATCAGGCAGACTTCAGTGTTCCGTTTCCGGGTCACTACGTCTTCAGCGCGCACAGCGAGACGCAAGCCCTGGGAGACAGCGTCGCATACCGAGTCGTCAAGGTTCGCCGCACTGCAGGTGGTCGCAGAGCACTGCTGCACCGCAGGAACTATGATGTAATATCAGGATAATGGCGCTGCAAAATACAAACAGTTGAAAATCGATCTAACGATCTAAAGCTCCAATTATCTTACTAAATTAGAAAACTCCCAAAATCGAGAAACGAATTTCTCGGTTCGCCGAAATTTAAAATTGTAATGTAACGACACCAGAAAGCCACCGCGGCATGGTATTTGCGAATAATCCACGCGTGTGAAAAATCTCTGAAAGTGGCCTGGACCTACAGCATCCCATGTCCGGGCGATACAGGCTACATTGACGGTTGCGTATGTAAAGCTATGACAATCTGCCGAAATCAAAGAGGCGGAGAACGAATTCAGTGGTTGTACGAGGAGGCCGAGCAAACAAATTGCGTGGAGGCGATCACTGTCATGTGTCACATAAAGCATCAAATAGCGTAAGCAATCGATAGGGGCAACATTTACAGGAACAATAATTAAACCACCGCAGTCCCAAAGCCATCTGGTACGTACGAGCGCTGCCGACTGTTGAGTCCGTTCTTCCGTGCATGGAGGAGGCATGCAGACTCGTCAAAGTAAAGCTAGGGCCGTAACTGTGGCGAATAAATTATTTAACGCGATATCATAAGAGCATACGCTCGAAGAAAAACCCGTCTGTGTTCGGAAGAAATCGCACCTTTTTAAATTGAAGGAAAACGATTCGAAAGAAATCATCCCTCTTTTACAAATGTATTGCAGGAAAACTTCGTAAATCAGTTTCGATTCCAAGTTAGTTTCGTTAATTCGGGTTGATGACAACATTCAGCCGGCACAAGCCGGACAATTGAAATTTCTTCGTTAGATCGAGAACTTCATGAAACTGGATTGCTTTAGATCGAGTTTTCACTGTACATGTCGTGAACATTTTAATAACGCCGGTGTTCGACGCGGGTGAAAGTATTAACCGGTCAGTGGTCAAGAGGAAGAGATTTCCAAAACGTGGGTGTTGCAGTCTCTTATTCAGCCTAGTAAGCTGTCAAGGTGAACACATGCCAACCAGTCAATTTATTTATCTTGCCGCGCTAGAAGAAATGTATAGAGTATTTGGTGGAAGAGAGGAAGGGAAGGAACCTTATTAAAACCGAAGTCATAGGAGGCACAGGATGTGAAGCCGTATGGTGCAACACCATGGCGTGAAGTGATGTGTATGTAGTGGAGTGCGAGAAGGATGCGCATGCGCAGCAGAGGCAAGCAGGATCAGAGAAAGTGAAATACCTAAATTCGTTCAGGGAAAGAAAAGGAGTAAACGAAATTTATTAGATTGTGCCAGCCACAGAGAGCGCCTCATCCTGCTCCGTGATTCCCATGTGGTCATTCGTTTCGCATTATGCGCAGCACGGTAGCTATATTCACTTGCGAATGGTGAGCCCTTCTATTACACTAACGTACGGCGAGGTCAGTATTCTTATAGTGATTTATGACTTACTGATACTCGCAACCTCACAATGTGTCGTTACATACGTGGAATGAATACAGTCCAAAACAACAGAAAGCGTCACAATGTGTTGAAATGATGTGGAAATAAAACACTACAAACGGTATAAGAGATATAACACAGTCTATAATTTGACGATTTGCTCAATCGATTGCATGTTTTTATATTCACTAGTATATACATTCTGTTATAATAATAAAAAGATACCATCACGCATGTGCGATAGAGCAACGGTATAAACCTCCCGAGCGGGGGAAAATGGAAAGGGAATGCGTTTTCCTTTCCCCGGAATGCGTGCACGGCATCATTATCACAAAAACCGTAGCCTGTTTCTTTTTTTGCAGTGCTCTGCTATAAAAATGCGCACTTCATCGATTTCGAGCGTCTCTCCGGTCGTGTCGACGAGACCCCAGAACCCCAAGCGCCCTCTACGAATCAGTGCTGTATTTTAAACCATTAAACTGGAACCCCTGGCGCCCTCTGCGTGGTGGCGGAAGAAACTAATCTATCAGAGAGGACGCCAAAGGATAAAAAAAATAAATTATTACAACAAGGTATTTTTTTATTAGCGGAGCAGTACTATGTCGAGCCTGCGCCATCTTCTCGAAGTTATGGCAATGATTACGATGATGATAACTGATGGTTATGCTCGAAGTGACGATAATGACAATAAATAAAGATGATGATCGATATGGCGAGGATGATGATGATGACTATACTCGAAAAGAGACGCCTGTCGGTCATTTGCTTCAAGAAATTCACCAAAGCATCAACGACTACGTTTCACACGCGGTCATCCTGCACAAGGATTCACGCGTCATCGAGTTCACTTGCTTAGTTGGACCTGCGTCTGCCACGTAAGCGACACGTGTCTTTGCAAAGCGCTCAACAAGTAGGACGACCGACCTCTTCGAAGAAATAATTCTACTCGATCTATAATGGACAACACAATCGCCAGTACACTTCTTGCAATCGCGCGGCCTTCTTGAACCCGGGTAATGAGAACGTCCTTCCTGTGAGTTTTTGCGACAGCAATTATCTCGACAGAGGTTTTTGCTGTCGCCATTGCCGTCATGTTCCATATATAGTCAATATTGGTAACATCGCCCCGCGCATCATATGTTCTACCCGCGGGTAAAAGGCCTCGAGCGGGTGCGACGGACGCGGCTGTACAGAGATGGCACGAATACCCCATTTCTGTCACACGAAGGGCGCATACGATAACACCAAACCGCGTGCGAGGCCTGCCGTCGATTGCTCCTCAAGCAGAGATGAAACGCCCCACCTGTTGTTCCTCGGGCGAAGGAGCATCCATGACAAAAGAGGTGGATGGGAAGGTTGCATCGCTTGAAGCAGCAAGCGTGAATTGACCAAAAAGTGTGGTCCGTTCGGCAGACATTGCGAAACAGATCGTATGCCTTTCTACGCGCTGTACTCTCACGGCTTCGAGCTGAGACAACAAACGGCACGTGTACCGCCTCTCTCCTTCGGGTTCAAACGAGTTCAAGCCGAGTTCAAACGGGCGAGGTACTGTCCGGCCGACAAATTGGCGCGGAGATATCACTTTAGAACATAGACACATGAGCACACGGAGCCTAGTAGTAGATGTTGTTAAGGCTAATTGGTACATAGAATGAACAGGAAAGTTTAAACTGAGCGATGAAATATGTAAGGACATAGAAGCACGCAAACACACGAGCCGCAGCGTTGTCGGCTAGTTGGTTCATACATTCAGCAGAATGTTTTAAACTCTGCGAAGAAGACAACACGTAAGAACATAGAAACATGCACAATATCATACATAACATAGCTATGTATTGGACAATATGGCAAGGGGTGTAAAAAAGAAGGGAGGGTGAGGAGAAGGGAATAGAGGGGGGAGAATATAGCATAGTATAGCGGAGGCTAGCGGAGGAGGCAGACAAGTTGGAGGTTGGAGACATGCAGGTGGTCAAATGGAGAGGAGGTTCCTCCAGTGCTAAATACGCCCATGCTCGCCTAGTTTAGCATCACTTTTCATTTTAACGCTGAGGCCTCGCCTTAGCTCCTCTGTACAATGGCCTTTACGATGTTTAGTCATTTAAAGCCACCCATAAATTGTAGAGTTACGCGACATCGGATCCAAAAGAGTTAGCAGCTAGCCTTCCTTCGTATAACATTACAATCTGTTGCTATCGCATTCATTGCATCGCATTTGCGGCGAAACTGATTTTTCGCCTTGTTCTTGTCTCATGTCTGCCGTTGGGGTCACGCAGGTCCCGCGTTTGATACACATAAACCTAGCAGGCAGCACGCTTGGAACGTCAGCGTCACCGAAGAGCGAATTCATTTTAGATGCGAAGTATCTTAAGGCGGAGCTCAATCCGGTGGTGGTGGTGGTGGTGGTGGTGGTGTGCGTTCTGACCACCCTTACTGCGCATGCGCATACCCTCTCCACACACCCCCTCTCCCCTCCCCTCTCCACACCTCCTCTCCACTTTCCCTCTCCACACCTCCTCTCCACTTTCCCTCTCCCCTTCCTCTCTCCACTTTCCCTCTCCCCCTCTCCCCTCCCCCTTTCCACTCTTCCTCTGAAACGCGGGCTAGACATGCCGAAATTCTCTCCTGCTCAACGCCGCGATGAGCTCGAGCGCATGCGCGTCCCCTCCCCTTCTTTCTCCTCTCCTACGCTGCCCCCCTCTCGCCCGCCTGTAGGCCGCGTTCCCCGCTCGCCCTGTGAGAATTAACGGCCAGGCTAGATGGAAGATACGACGCGCGTAGCGTCCCTCTTCGCGTTCCACGACGCGAGGTCGGTAGCATGCCCAACGAACGCCAACGGAATGCGATCGTGCAAGTGCTCCGGCTTCGCATCGCCTCATGGTCCCCTTTAGCGGGAGATGGTGTAATTTTTCTCTGAGCCAGCGAAGCGACAGCGAAACGCAAGCGTCCAGTGTTAGACACAGACGTCACTCTGAGCCCTCGTTCCAACCCCTTATATCCCACCACATAGCTGGGTACTGTAACTGAAAAATTTCGGGGGAATTATGCTGGACCCCCGCCAAGCCTCTTCCGCCCCCCAGATACGCCTGTGCCTTAGCACCACCACACCATCATTTTTTTAGTCTGAGATATCAGTCCCGAAAATCGGCTAAGCTAGTAATTCCAGAAGAAACTGGCTGGTCTGTGCTATCGTCTTCAACGCGAATAGCTTAACGGTGACTATCCCACGTTTTCGTGCTCTCATCATTCCGTTGGCTCAGTCTATACATAAATAAGGCATGACGCGGTGATAAGAGTGTACCAATAACATGAATGATAGATCATGACGTGCATGCCATTTCCTACCTCAGCACACACATGATAAGGAAGCTGTGGGATGCCTTGTTGACCATTTCATTACAATGCTACATTTTTCACCCGTTCCCCACGTGCCCAGCTGAACATCGTGTTCCGTCATGTCATCCGTGAGTTTTGCATATATTTAGTAGAAGAGATTTCGCACTGAAGAGGTGAATGATTATAATATTACATCTTCCACTATGTCAGAACCCTAGGCTGCTGTCGGTATATTTTCAGTGCTCAGCAGATGTACAGTTCTGAGCATTCCACAACTAAGCCTCTGTTTAGCACAATACGTGAATGAATTGGAGTACTATTTTACTGTGCTATATGATAACTGTGTTCAGCTGTCCTTAACAATACGTCTCTCCAAGACTTCTTACCGAGGCATAGGTGAAGTGCTCATTGGAGCCACACTCGTAAACTACCAACTAGCCGTACCAACTAGCCCAACTTTCAATACTGTTGTAGTTAGGTTTCCCTGGCAGTAAATATTTCTTCCTTTTTTATGCACAGAAATAAGGAATACGGCAAGCGATCGACTTTACAAACATTAAGAATCGTAACGTTCGCGGCAGATGGCTGAATAAATATATTCGCAAGAATTAGCCACAACGTACACGAGCGTAGACGCAATCGCGTCGCATTCCTACTTAATTAGAACGTTAATATAATGAAAGAAAATTTATTAACCCGTGGGCACGCATACCACAGTGACACGTACATCGATACAGACACAATACTGCAACGTGTCGTTCATTCACTACAACACGCTCTGTATAAAGAAAACAAAATAAACAACAGAACTCGATGCCATGCCTGGTTGAGTCTTTAAGGGCGTCCCAGCTATCACGCAGCACGAATGAAAAATTACGTTACGCAAAGCAAACCTGGTTTGCATTGTTCTCTTTCGATCTTTCGCACCCCCTTTCCCCTTCTCCAGTACAGGGTGGCCAACCGGAGTTGTTCTTGTGTAAACTCCTTCTCTTTCCTCCACCTTTCTCTATCTTTCTCATAGTACCCTGACGCAGCCACTACTATATTTTTTGTACATGAAGTCTGATTGTTTAGTGATAATTATATTTGTTGCTCCACAAGTACACACCTAATTATCAGAATGTCGATGAGGCATATGAAGGCAGGTTCAAGTGACATGTAAATGCGGTATTTTCCACAACGTACTAATTGCGCGCATCAAAAAGCTGCGCCCTCATACAGGCTCACTGTGCGGTAGCCAGTATGAAGTAGAAATAGTAGTAGTAGTAGTAGTAGTAGTAGTAGTAGTAGTAAAAGTTTATTGTCTACAGAAACTAGACAAGCTAGAACCCCAGTATTCCGCAGGGAATATGGGGGTGAAAAGCGTAGTCTGTCCGGCAGGGTGGTACCGCTATTCCAAGGCCCCATTCGCACGAGCCATCCGTTCAGCTCTTCGGAACAGTCGTAGCTGATCTTTCACGGCCGGGCTAGACAGCAGCACCTCCCATTCGTCCCATGTGTCATTTGTGTCATGCTCACTCCGTGCTCTGCACACTCTCACGTGATGTGAAAAAGTGTTGGTGTTGCTCCACACCACGGACATATGTCTCTATACGCCGTGGGGAGATAACGTGAAGAGTGTTGCAGATTTTTGTAAGTGTTCGTCTGTAGTCTTCGTAGCACGGTCCTGTCAGCAGCACTGAGTTTGCCATGTGGAGGTGAATAGATCTGTCAATTTTCTCTATAGTATCTTAGAATCGTAGCGTAGCAAAGTCTAGGTCGCTAGGGTGTTCTATTGCAGAGTAGGTGGTGGCTTGGTGATGTGTAAAGCCGCGAGCCGCCTCGTATGCATGTCGGTTCCCAGTCACGCCCTCATGCCCCGGTGCCCAGGTCACATTTCTCATTGGGGTCCCATCTAGTCCCAATAAATATTCCGAGCGCCTGTGCCCCAATTTTGCCCTTTACATAGCTTCTGCAAGAATTTTGTGAGTCGGGAATGATGGTTAATGGAGCGTTTCGCGTCCATCCCTCTTTTATTGCAAGAGCTGTGGTGACCTCTTCCGCTTGTGTTGTCGACATTCGATCTATTGAAGCACAGGCTGTAATTTTCGCTCTACGGTCTGTGACTACAGACACAGCCTTCCTTGCATCGGTCTGATAAGGCGCAGCGTCAGTGAATCGCGCCTTGTTCATATATTTTTTTCATTTTGTGAATGTATTCCGCCCTGGCGTTTCATCTCCCAGCATGCAGAGTAGGATCCATGTTATTTGGTATTGGTGATACTGTGTACCATTGTCTAAGTTCCTTTGGTACCTCTTTAGCTTCTTGATGGTTTGTATTAATGCGTCGCGCCCTAGTTTCGTTACGACTGCTCTGTCAGTTGGAGTCTGGAGAAGGCGATTTTCTTGTGCTTGTAGCTCTGCCTAAATTTGTTCTTCAATTGTGTTATGAAGACCAAGCGCCTATAGCTCGTCGTTTGAAGTATTCCGCAGTAACCATGGCAGTGATGCTACCAAGGACTTCTGATTTGGAGCAATTTTTGGAGCAGCAAAATTTCCATTTTGGAGCACTTTGGAGCAGCAAAATTTTCATCTTGGAGCACTTTGGAGCAGATAATTTTGCATCTGGGAGCACTTTGGAGCAGCGAATTTTACATCCTGGAGTGCAATACAGAAGCATATTGCATTAACATTCAAGCATCCGAGTATTATTATGGGGCTCTTATGAAGGCTAGAAATATTTCGATTCATTGCAAATCTCATGGAAAAAAATCAACTCAGGAGCATCGGCGTGCGCACAGGGGGGGGGGGGGGGCAGGGGGGGACGCCCCCCCCCAATCACCTAAGAGGGGGGGCGCAAAATCTGCCCCGTACATTGACCCTTGCGACAGCAATTATATGGACACTCTCCGCGGATTTTTGCCGTCGCCGTTGCCGTAATTTTCCGTATAAAGTCCAAATTAATAACACCACCACGCGCATTCTAGCCGCGGGTAAAAGCTCGCGAGCACTGGCGACGAACGCGGCTGAAGCGGAGATTAAACTAGCCGGCCGTCTGTCTCCGCCGCACGGACAGCGCATGAGGTAACAACTTCCCGCGTGCGGGCCTGCCGTCGACTGCTCATCAAACAGAGAGGAAACGCCCTGCCCGTCTTTCGTAAGAAGCATGAAGGGACGCCAGGGGAGCGGAAGGGGGGGGGGGGAGCGCATCGTTCGAAGGGCGCAGTCGCTTGCGCGCGCGCTATCTCGAGGCATAAGGAGACGGCTCGTAAAATTGCTGTGCTCTCAACGCTTACTTCGCGTTTAGAGAACTCAGAGCAAGAAAACGCTTCGGTTCCTGGAGGGGCCATATTCGCGTAAACCAGCGTTTTGTCGAGCTCGCGAGATCGGATCCAAAAGAGTTAGCTGCTAGTCTTACTTCGTTTCACAATACAATTTTTTTGGTATTGCATTCATTGCTCCGCTCTTAAGCGAAACTGAGTTTTTTTAACCGTTAGCTATTGACCCCCGCAAGCGAGAGGCGGACGTGTAACATGGCGTAGCCGCTTCACTGTGGGCCGTCAGCGACGGGCCCGCTACTACCGCTACTGACAGCTGCGCATTTGCGGCTGCTCCCACCAGGAGATATGATTTTCCTAATGAGATGACATTTTAAAAAAAGCAAGCAAAAAATTCGAATTGGAACCCTAGCACGTGAGCTCGAAAGGGCAGGGCCTTTTAGGGGGTATTTACCGCAGAGTGATTAGAAACTCGGACGCGTGCTGGCGGAAGGAATTACGAAAAAGCTGTTCTGGATGAAGATCCATGGATAAAGCATATCTGAGGAAAAGTGTCAACGCGTTTCCACCGTTCGAGTGCTCTCCATAAACGCGAAGCAAGGAAAATTCGATATTGTCCCATATATCTACTGCGAGCGATCCCAGATTTCATTCCGCGATGTCCGACAACAGAAGTGACAGACATTTTAGCGGCACTAATGTAGTTATTACTGAACATTGCTTTCCTTACGTGCCGTGCGACGCTTGAAACGAGCTATCAGCAGCGTTTCTGGAACAGACGACGTCCGCCGATGAATCGCCGCCGCACTTTCTCGCTACCGATAGGCCTAGACGTCACGAGCCTCTGCGGAGAGCGCGTTTTGCTGTCCAGCCGACTTGCAGAACAGAAGCTGCGTCGGCACCGTGCATGGCATCGTGGCTTACTCGGAACGCACGCGCGAGCGCTATTTATTCAGCGGAATAATTCTTGGTCCATGATTGCGACTTTATTGGCAGCCCCAAGATCGAGCTGCACATGTTCTAACGCGCCGGCGGTGCGATTGCCGGTGATAGACGCCCCCAAACCCGAGACTTTGGCGCAGTTTGGCGCAAATTTCGTCGATATTATCAGGATGGCGCAGTAAATAAAATGGCGCAGGAGTGGAATCACTGAACCTTAGGGCTGTCATGTAGACCATTCTTATTATTTGTTTTGCTTTCTCTTTCTCTTCCCTGTTCATATTATGATACGGACGTGAGCATGCAATACGACTGATGACGATACTTTTGACCACTCTTTGCGAAGCAGTTGTTTATCAAACGGAACCGCACTGATCTATCTATCCATCTATCCATCCATCCATCCATCCATCTATCCATCTGTCCATCGATCCATCTGTCCATCTATCTATCTGTCTATCTATCCATATGTCCATCTATCCATATGTCCATCTATCCATATGTCCATATATCCATCTGTCCATCCATCTGTCCATCGATCCATCTGTCCATTCATCTGTCCATCCACCTGTCCAACCATTCATACATCGGTCCATCATCCATATGTCCATCTATCCATCGATCTATCTGTCAATCGATCCATCTGTCCATATATCCATCTGTCCATCGATCCATCTGTCCATCTATCCATCTGTCCATCGATCCATCTGTCCATCTATCCATATGTCCATCTGTCCATCTATCCATCTGTCCATCCATCTGTCCATCCATCTGTCCATCCATCTGTCTATCCATCTGTCCATCCATCGATCCATCGGTCCATCCATCCATCGGTCCATCTATCCATCTAACCATCGATCCATCTGTCCATCTCTCCATATGTCCATCTATCCATCCATCCGTCCCTCGATCCATCCATCGGTCCATCCATCCATCCATCGGTCCATCCATCCATCTATCCATCCATACGTCCATCTATCAATCTATCCATATGTCCATCTATCCATACGTCCATATGTCCATCTATCCATATGTCCATCCATTCATCGGTCCATCCATCCGTCCGTCTGTCTGTCTGTCTCTCCGTCCGTCCGTCTGTCTGTCTGTCTGTCTGTCTGTCCGTCTGTCTGCCTCTCCGTCTGTCTGTCCGTCTTATCTATCTATCTATCTATCTATCTATCTATCTATCTATCTATCTATCTATCTATCTATCTATCTATCTATCTATTTATCTATCTATCTATCTATCTCTCTATCTATCTATCTATCTATCTATCTTGCCACTAACCGTTTTGCTACTTTCATCATTTCGCTGACTCTGTCTATACCAAAACATGAGTACACCACGAACATGAATGGTAGATTATGACACGCGTGTCATATGTACTACGTCTGCACATACATGAGAAGCAGCTGTCTTGATGTCATGCTGGCCCTTTAATTATCTTCCTACATACCACCCCTTAAGTCCAGCCGAAGCCTCGTGCTCTTTCCTTACACCCGCGAAATTTTCATGAGTTGGGTAGAAGCGCCTTCACGCAGAAATACGCATGCACAAGAGGGCCGTTGTATGCAGTGCTCCTTACACTGACGATGCTGCGCAGCTCAAAACTCAGCAACCAAACGTGTGCTTAGAGGCAAGTGTGAATATTCTTTTGAAGTAGTATTTACTCTTTTATGAAAGAGCTGTGCGCAGCTCTCCTTTACATTCAGGCTAGCATTTCCTCCTGTTAGCACTCTCATTGAAGCCACTTTACGGGAAACGGCATTGTTAATCCTTATCCTCTACAACCGCCATAGTTTCACAGCTCAATCATGCGGCTTCCCGCAGACTACAGTGTTGGTAAATGTATACAACGCGATACCGATAACGCATGAACAAATTTCACAGCAAAGCATTGTCTCTTTTAGCAAAGTCCCTTACTGGGTTCCCTGAAAGTAAATATTTCGTCATTTCTTCTTACTCAGCATTATGGATTACAGCAACAAGCGGACCTCTCTCTCGCATTGAGAATCCCACGGTCCGCTACTGGTGGCTAATAATGGAAGAAGCAAAGACTAAGGGGGCCCCTGACGTCATTCTCTGTAAATCCACGGTGAAGCAGGAAGCCGGTCATATTGACTGAGCATATTCTCCACTCTTGTTTACGTGCGAACAGCGGTGTAGAAGGCACGTCTCTCTCTCCGTATCGAAAACCACTTGGGCTGCGCGGCGCCGTCGCAATCCGAAACCAATGGTATGGAACTCAACACGCTGTGCCACCGTGATGTTACGTCATTTTAGATGTGAAGCATGTTATACGGGAGTTCAATCCGGTGGTGGTGTGCGGCGTGACCACCTTTACTGCGCATGCGAAAACCCTCTCCACTTCCCCCTCCTCCTCTCTCCTTGAATTACTCACGCGAGTAGTTCATGATGTTACATGATTTTAGTCAATTGAGAAGTTATTTATTTACTTTTATAATTTTGTCAGTATACTGTGAACCCCTAATGGGGTTTTACATGGGGGCACAATTAAAGCCGAGGGACAACAAAACACGATACAGAAAACACGATACAGAAATTTTACAGTGCAAATGTAGGTACAGTTTATGCATAGGTGACTAGACGTAGATTAGTAGCTAGTAACATACATGTCAAACGTAGAAAATTTGCATAGGCTACACACATAGTTGAAATGAAAGAAGCCGTAAATTATTTTGAAATCAGTCTTACAAAGGAAAGCACCTAGCACCCGTGTGTCATCCATTCGTCAGGTAGATGTTCTAATGTAAATCTCGGCAAGCTCTAAAAATATTTGTACTATCGTTTGCAACGCAGTTGAGCCGTCTAGAGCGTTCCACTCACGCATTGATAACGGAAAAAAGGAATAGTATGAAGTGCTGTCCATGCAAAAGAACTATCAAGAGTGAGTGGGTGTCTATGTCGGATGATCCTAGATTGACGTATGTTGGTATGGTCTGAGGCTTTAATCCCTGAATGAATTGTGCAAGAGTAAGCAAAGAAACTTAAGGCGGCGAAGCTTCGATCTGCTGGATGAAGGGTCGAGCCCTGCGCGTCGCAATAGTGCAGTAGGTGAATATGTGCGTCGGTGTCCGTTGTAAATAAATTGAACAGCTTTACGATGCACACTTTTCAGTGTAGATACGCAGGTATATGTGTACCGGAAGCAGACAATGTTTGCACACTCTAATATTGGACGTATATCTGAAACATAAGCCAGAAACTTTATCTCTGGGACGAGTTATTCAAGGCAAGTTTAAGAAAGAAGACCTTCTTGGTGGCTTTTTTTTGCTCTATGCTGAACGTGCATTTTCCAATTCAAATCGGATGTGACATTGATACCCAGATATCAGTATTCGTTAACAGAATGCAATGCAGCGCTGTCGGAAGCATAAGTGAATTCGAGTGGAAATTTTTTCTTGGTAACGGACATAGAATCTATTTTCTTTGTTAACGACCATGTTCTAATTGTGACACCACTGAAACACATTGTTTAAGGCGCTGTTGAGTTTAGTTTGGTCTGAGTGGTGTTTGACTTCGTGGCAGAGCGAGCATTCATCTGAGAATAATCTCATTTTGAGTTCACATTGGTTAGCTATATCATTAACAATGAGCAAAAAAATTGGCCGCGTATCTGCGTGCTTCGCTGCAAATGTCGTGTAAAGACGATAGAAGAGGCGCTGTGTGAGATATGGACGCCATCTGGCAATACCTCGGGAAACATGAGTGCTGTGTTGCGTGCTGGTAGTCCCGGCGCAGCAGCAGGCGAAGACCGGCGGTGACCAACGCGACCGGCGGGGACGCCAGCCAGCCCGAAAACACGGTTTGGCGCGAAGCGCTGAAGCAGAGAAACGTCCGCACTCAACGAGTACTCTCCACACACTCTTTTATTTACACGTCGCCTGGGTAAAACAGGAACGCCAGAGCGGCGCCCACAACCGGCAGCCTGAAGGCCGCCCACAACGCTGCTTTTTCATTTTTTAAATATCTTTTTTCACCTTCTTGGTCTTCTCAAAACTAAACTTTTTCAACACCAACCCATGGCATTCGTACAGTGCAATACAGAACCGAAACCGAAACACAACAATGAGCTCGTGCGAAGGGCACGGAGGAAGGCAAATTTCAGCGCAGTCGCATTTTCAGCTTTGTTGAAACAGCGCTCACTAGACGACGACGAAGTAAAAGAAGGCACAGGACAGGCAGCGCCTGTCCTGTGCCTTCTTTTACTTCGTCGTCGTCTAGTGAGCGCTGTTTCAACAAAGATGAACGCATACCAACTCGCTCAAGCTTCCATTCTTATGCATTTTCAGCGCAGCTTAAGAAACTAGGGTTCTTAAAATTACGTAGGTATGCATTTTTTATTAAAGGAACAAGCCACCTAATACTTACCTAGTGATGTTGCACCTCAGATATGCATGATATTTACTTTTTGATCGACAACGTTCACAAGTATGAACAGCCGTACCAGTTCAAGACGGCTGGCCCTTGGGCAAGTGGTTCAACTTTGGCCGAGTGGCTGAATCGAGGGACGTGCCGACAAACAGAAAGACAGACAGACCAAAATTTCTGCGTTTAAGTTCCCCAAGAAAGACTATCGTCTTTTAAAAAAATTGGCCGCGTATCTGCGTGCTTCGCTGCAAATGTAGTCTAAAGACGATAGAAGAGGCGCTGCGTGAGATATGAACGCCATCTGGCAATACGTCGGGAAACGTGAATGCTGTGTTGCGGGCTGGTAGTCCCGGCGCAGCAGCAGGCAAGACCGGCGGTGACCAACGCGATCGGCGGGGACGCCAGCCAGCCCGAACACGCGGTTTGGCGCGAAGCGCCGAAGCAGAAGCAACGTCCGCACTCAACGAGTACTCCCACACACTCTTTTATATTCACGTCGCCTGGGTAAAGCAGGATTGCCAGAGCGGCGCCCCATGGCACTCGTACAGTGCAATACTGAACTGAAACCGAAACACAACAATGAGCTCACGCAGTGGGCACGGAGGAAGCCAAGTTTCAGCGCAGTCGCATTTTCAGCGCAGCTTAAGAAACTAGGGTCTCTAGAATTACGTATCTATGTATTTTCTATTAAAGGAACACACCACCTAATACTTACCTAGTGATGTTGCGCCTCAGATATGCGTAATGTTTGCTTTTTGATCAACCATGTACACAAGTATGAACCTAGTGAGCCGTTCACGATGGCTGGCCCTTGTGCAAGTGGTTCAACTTTGGCCGAGTGGCTGAATCGAGGGACGTGCCGACAAACAGAAAGACAGACCAAAATTTCTGCGTTTAAGTTCCCCAAGAAAGACTATCGTCTTTAATAAGAGTGGTGCCAGCACGGATGCCTCGGGAACACCTGATAGTACGGGAATAATATCGGAGGTGTGTCCATCAAGTTGGACAATTGGTAGCGATCCATCCAAATATTTCGCGATCCATTTCGTGACAGGTCCATCGTAAATAAATGCTCAAGTTTGTAGATCAATTTCCAGTGTGATACGCCGTCTAACCCTCTGGAAAGGTCAAGGAAAATTATGTCAGGTTGAGACTGATTGCTGATACCCTGCGAAAGATCATGTACAAACTCAACAAGCTGCGTTACAGTGGATAATCCGTTTCTAAAGCTGTGCTGCCAAGGATGGATTAGTTCATTATCATCAACATACTGAGTTAGAAAATAAGCCCAAGAATTTTACCGCATGTGCATGTTAGAGAGATTGGCGGCTAGTTGTTCGGGGATTGTTTATCCCCTCATTTGTGTACGGGAATTATCTTGGCAATTTTCCAATCAGATAGAATTTGACATTATTCGATCGATTTCTGGTATATGAGAGAAATATATTTACTACAAGGCTCAGCGTAACGTTTCAAAAATCATTAAGAATGTCATCCGGACCTCTGTTCTTCTTTCCGTCAAAATTTAGAAGCAAAGATTGCACTCCCGCCTCAAAAATAAATCACGTTACGCGATTTTAGTCACGTGAGTGCTGTGTGATTTTAGTCACGTGACTAGGTGTTACGTGATCCTTGTCACGTGACTGTTATTACGTGATGCTTCGCACTAGTGGTGCCAAGCCTGAAGGGAGTGCGGAGCTCGACGGCCCTATTTGTTTCTGTTTTGTTCCTTTTCTCTTTCTGTTTTATTCATCTCTCTGTCTGTTCTACGTCTTTTTGGCGCTGTATATTTCTGTTATTTTTCTTTCTCTATATACTTCTTTGTCTTTTTCGCTCTTTCTATCTTTCTTCTTTTTGCCCTTGTTTCTTTCTCTTTCTCTCTATTTGTCACTTCCCTTTTCTTTCTCTCAGCTCCTCTCTCTTTATATCTGTCTCTATGTCACTTTCTCTTTCTCTTTTTTCCCTTTGTCTATCTCTCTTTCTCTCTTTCTCTTTATGCTATGCTTCCCTCTCTCCCCTCCTCCTTTCTCTCCTCATCACCCTCCCATCTATCCTCCTCAGACATACTTCCCTTTCCCGCGACCTTGCTATACTGTATTATACATGTCTATGCTATGCTCTGCTATCGTGCGCGGAAAGCCGAGTTGTTATCCGCCCGGAAAGCCGCGTACCCACTCTCCTTCGGATCGTGGGTACGCGGGTACGAATGCCGCCACCTGATCAGAATTTTTTTTTCGCCATTAATTTTCTCTTCTCTCTCTCTCTCTCTCTCTCTCTCTCTCTCTCTCTATATATATATATATATATATATATATATATATATATAGATATATATATATATAGATCAGTCACCGCCCTCACCGGGCGGGCCCCCTCTTCAGTGAAGGGAGGCTTTAAGCCCTGCCACTGTCGGTGGTAAAGGGGTATGTGCCATACCTGTCTGGAGGAAAGGGTTTCACGACGTAGGCGACAGGATTTTCGCGCTATTCATGTCATGACAAGACCACCAGATTCTTGAAGTCCACTTACCATCCATGCTAATCTTGGTGCACACCAAGTTAAAAAGACGATCATGAGAGCACCCAGACGTTGGCGGCTAGATAGATAGATAGATAGTTACGTCGATAGAAACGCTCAAATTGGCAAAGGTTCGCTACGAAATGTTTCTCATTTAAAATTATGTACGTGCACAAGTTGTGACGAACAAGTGGTAGTATTTTATTGCGAGAGCAATTATATGGACACTGTCGGCAGGTTTTTATTTTTAAAGATTTAGAAATAGCATACTTGTAGAAATTATATGCCTGCCACCGCTGCAAGATGTGTAACCTCCCTTACAATTTTATGGGATTTACGCCACTGGCAACCTCACTGCCGATTGGAGCCACAATAGTAAACCTTTTACCTTATCTTCGCCCTGTTCTACCGCCATAATGTTTCTGTATCCAGCTGTGCGTATACTTAGAGTGCTCAGCCCTACTAAACGCTTCTGAGCATTCAGAAGCTAAGCCTGCGTTTAGTACAATACGTGAAGGAATTAAAGTACTGTGTAACCTGCTATGATAGCGCTGTTTTCAGCTGTCTTTAACAGTATGTGTATCCGATATTGAGTCTATCCAACAAGCAGTTCGAGGGCTGCTCATTGGCGCCGGAATAGCAAACGTTCTAGTTTATGTTTATCCTGTTCTACCACCATAGTTTCTCCAATAAATCATGCAGCATCCTGCTAACTATGCCGTTGACATTTTTGTAAAACGCTACACCGATGCTGGATAAGCAACGCTTCTGTCAAACATTCGCCTCTTTTAGCAAAGTGTCTTGTTTGGTTTCCCTGGCAGTAAATATTTCTCCTTTTTTTGATGCACAGAACTACGGAATACAGCAAGCGGTAGACTTCACTTTCATTGAGTGTCATAACGTCCGCTGCAGATGTCTAATTAAATGTATTCTCAAGAATCGCCGACAACGTACATGGCTGCAGACGGAAACGCGTCGCATTCCGATTTAGGTAGAATGTTTATACAATGTACTAAAATGTATTAACCCGTATGCTCACGTACGTCTGTGTCACACGTATTAGTACGGACTCATATAATACTACAACGTGTCGCTCGTTTATTACAACTCGCTTGGTACAAAGAAAACAAAGCAAATAACAGAAGTCGATGTCATGCCTCGTTAAGCCTATATAGGGGGATTTCCTGGAAAGGTGGACATCAGCTATTCTCTGATGAGCATTCCTTGCTGAAAGAAAGCCTCCTTGCCCCGCCACGGTGGTCTAGTGGTTATGGCACTCGACTGCTGACCCGAAGGTCGCGGGATCGAATCCCGGCCGCGGCGGCAGCATTTTCGATGGAGGCGAAAGTGTCTGAGGCCCGTGTACTTAGATTTAGGTGCACGTTAAAGAACCCCAGGTGGTCAAAATTTCCGGAGCCCTCCACTACGGCGTCTCTCATAATCATATCGTGGTTTTGGGACGTTAATCCCCAGATATTATTATTATTAAAGAAAGCCTCCTTAACACTATCTATCTATCTATCTATCTATCTATCTATCTATCTCATTATTGATCAGCTTACAGCGCAAGAAAAAAACCAGGACGCAGACCAGGGATGTGGCGACACGAGCGCTGACTCTCAACTAAAGTTTATTTTAAGGTAGGGCACGAATAAGTACATGCAGAGGCCAGCCGGCTATCGACAGAGCAACTGCGCGTGTGCAGCAGAGTCATCCAGGTGATAACTAAATTACTCAGGGCACGTGGAACATCTACGTGCTGCAAAAAAAAAATACATGCAAAACAAGACCAACTCACAAACAAACGTGTGACGCAACCTAATCCGGCTCCAGTCAAGGCACGTTACAATTAAGAAATTACACCTCCTTTTCGCTAAGGGCCACACACGGATGGATTATACACATTTCACCTTCAACAAAAAATCTGTTTCCCCCGCCAGCGGTTGGCAACCACATTCTCCGGAATGTGAAGGCAGGTGCAAGCGCCTGCAGCCCTTATTGATGACAAACGCTCCCTCAATCTAATATTTACACATCGTCCTGTCTGGCCTATAAAAACACGCCTGCATGACAACGGCAATCTGTATACGACGCCTGACTTGCATCTAATATATCTATCTTTCTGCTTCTCGGGACATGAATTACAAGCCGTACCAACACCCGATAGTTTCTTATGCAAACGTGAGCAGATAGGCGCAAATTTATTAGGGGCGGACAAGGCCACGTGCGCCCCATATCTCTTTCCTACATCCTTCAGGCAATGCGAATACTCATGTACATAAGGTACAACCACCAGCCCATTTTCCTTGCGCAATTGCTGTCGCGTCTTTTTTGCCTTATTGGCAGCCTTAACCCACTTGATCAGAATATGGCAGGCTCTCACGATTTCCGTATCCGGATAGCCGGCCATTTGCATTTTTAACACGAAAGTGTTTTATGCCGGGGTCACGGATATGACGGGGTCACGGATTTCCGTCACGGATATGACGCTCTTAAAATGTACACGAACATAACACAAAGAAAAAAATCAGAAGTTCCACGAACATAGAAAATTTGGGAATCGAACCCACGACCTCTCGGTCCGCGACGATAGATCGCCGAGCGTTTAACCCATTGCGCCACAAACGCATTCGCGGAGATTAACACAGACGCGCCTTATACATCTAACACTCCTCCGTGTACCTGCGCTCTTGCTCGGGGCGGTGCCGCCGCCTACGAGCAGGAGAGAGAAGTACTGCATTATGACACTAACGCGCACCGACAGTGAACGCTTCGGTGGTCTCAGCACTATGACGCCTCGATGCCAGCATTCGAAGGGACGCTGGCATCAAGACGCACTACCAACGCCACCTAGGTGGCTTTCGCCCTACTCAGCACAGCGGAGCGTGGCCTCCACAATTAGCTCTGAAAATGTTTCTGAAGTTAATCGCGGAGGCTGCAATTGCGACTCGCTATACGCGCTGGTTTGTCTCGGTGACGATTCAGTTACGTGCTTTGTCTTTCGCGTTGTATTAGTGTGTCAGTTATGTGCTTTGCCTTTCGCGTTGTGCTAGCGTGTGCAGCGTAGTGCAGCTTCCATATGCACCAACGGTGTTTCTCGGCTATTTTAAATTGTGATCACAGCGCAAAGTAAGACACGAGACAGAGAGCAACGAAGACGAGCGCTCGTCTTCGTTGCTCTCTGTCTCGTGCCTTACTTTGCGCTGTGATCACAATTTAAAAGAATGGACTACCAACTAGCCCCTACCCAGACCTTGTTTCTCGGCTGTCTACTAATACGAGTGTGATGGCACCGACAACGAGAACTGCGGCATTAAGCGCGTCGAACGACAACGACGTCGGCGAGCTAACGTCGCGCAAGTGAGTTTGGTGCAGCGATGGACACGCCAGGGGGGAGCGGGAGGCCTTCGCGCGTTCACGGCTCAAGCTGAGAACTCTGCCTCTCGCTTTCCAGAAGTTGACCGCATCGCGACCCAACTGGCTGCCATACACACACCGAACCAAGACGGAAATGATTGTACGTTGGCCGAAGCGACCCGCCAGCGGGACGCCGCTCGACAATATACGACGCAGGATGCCCAGCACACCCACAGGATGGTCCACGACCCGCAAATCATGCACCCTTCGCTGCAGTGGACCGCGAGTTCACCAAACGATTCAGTGACAACCCGTTCGGTTTCGCCTGCACGGTTTGCGAACGCCTGTGGTTCACGTGTGATTTGCGCGATGCTCCGGCGCGTGCAATGCAGTGTCTCCGGACAATGTATCCCGGTCGCGAGTCTTTCCAAGACTTCCGCTTATGTGCCAACTGTTTCACTTTCGTGTTCTATACCGATTCCTATATCATAGGGATCAACCACATTTTTTTTATCTGGCTCAGGAAACTTTCCTTTGGGGTCTGATTAAACGTGTTTTGGAGCACGGCGCGCAGTGCCAATTACACGATACCGGATTTCACCGTCTTAGAATGGCCAGTCGAGAAATTCAAAATCGCCTTTACAGAGCGCGGCTTATATAACCAGCACAAGTGGTCCTTCTTAAATCTTAGCTTAATGTCCAGGAACTGGAGTTCTGCATCAGCGGGTACCTCACAAGTAAACTTCAATCCCATACCGTATGCCTCAAAATTCTTTAATATTATCTACCGTGTTATGCTGCCTGAGCGTTAAATGACCAAAAAATTGTCAACATATCGAAAGACCCGCACGGCAAAAATACCTCAGCTGTGGGCGATTGCTCTATCAACGTGGCTGAGGAAAATATGGCTTAGGACGGGGGCCACCCTCGACCCAATACAGATTCCTGATTTTTGAGCAGAAATGTTCGCTTTCCATTCCACAAACATGGATCGCAAATAAAACAAAAACATTTCCAAAACATTTCCTACAGAAGTAGCACATTTGTCAATAATGATAACTTTGTCATTACCATCAACAATACAAGACTTAACCCCCGCATGATTTCACTGTGAGGTATCGAATAAAAGATATCTTAAATATATATGCTAAAAGCAGCGCAGTAACCAGCATTACGATCCTTGAGAAAGTTAACGATTCATTCTGAACTCTTCACCGAAAACGGATCGCGGACATTCAACGACTCAAGTAGTGTTTGCAGGTAACCCGACACTTCGTGCTGCCATATTCCTCTTTCTGAAATAAACGACCTCAACGGGAAATCTTGTTTTTCGTTTTGTGGGACCAGGACCCCTTACAAATGGGCGGCAGAGGCAACATGTTTATTACGATGAAAATGTACAAACTGAGCAAACAATATTCGTGAATCTTTCGACAAGTCTAATAAAGCATGATGATGAAAAATAATTAATTCAAAATATCAAATTGAATAAGAGACACAAATGATCTTAATTATTCCCTTATTCAAACGAGGACATTGCGAGTGTGTAACGATGCAAGAAATACAAGATTAGCACCAAAGTCAGATTGGCCCAAGCATGTGCCCATACGCTTACTACACTTGCAACCAAAAAACGTAGAATCAAATGTGAAAGAAACAAAAATGCTTTAGGAACAAAGTTCGTAAACAAATTACAGCTATAAGTCGAAGTAACAGCACATTGAATATAGTCAGGCAGCAAAAAAATAATAATACTCATACGTATGTGTAATTTCACTCAGATGGCAAATCAAACGGCATTAAAGTGTAATGGCAAGAGAAAGCGCAGCATTTCTTTACAAAAATGCTTTAGGAACAAAGTTCGTAAACAAATTACAGCTATAAGTCGAAGTAACAGCACATTGAATATAGTCAGGCAGCAAAAAAAAATAATACTCATACGTATGTGTAATTTCACTCAGATGGCAAATCAAACGGCATTAAAGTGTAATGGCAAGAGAAAGCGCAGCATTTCTTTACCGTAGTTAGTGCGCGTCCGAGGAATAAACCACGTGTGAATGAAACGAGTGTTTTGAAGAACGTTGCGGTGGTTTAGTTCACCAATTGTTCCTAAAAAGTTGTTTTTATCCTGCCTGGTGGCGTTTCACAAGCATTGCACGGTAGTATACTGGTGGAGTTAGTAGATCCATATCGTGAAGTATGGGGGTGGCGTGACTGCGATAAGGGACGTTTGCAATGGCACGAACAGCCCTTTTCTGTATGACGTGCAATTTACGGATATTTGTTAATGTTGTCGTACCCCAAACCAGATGACAGTAGTTAACGTGAGATGATAACAAGCATTTATAGATGAGAAGTTTCACTGCCTTAAGTAGCGAGAAACGCCCAAGGAAAAAATGCCCGAATGCCTTGATACCCTGCCAGATAGCTTTTCACTATGTGCGTTCCAAGACATGTGTTCATCGAAAATTTTTCCCAGACACTTAATATCTCTGTCAGAAGAGAAAATTCTATAAGCCATCGCTAGTATTTGACGTCGCCGAAGAATGCCGTGTAAGCGCGCGCTGCTGGCTTTTTGCATTCCACAGGCCTTTTTGAACGACTCTACTTAGAACACCCTTCCTGTGTGTGCTTTCTGTCTTTTTTTTTCGCTCTCTCTCGCCCTTCTTACACCCTCTTTGCGACCCCTATTTCCCCACAGCAGTCCAGGGTAGCCAACCGTATGATATATCTCGTTTACCTCACTATCCTTCCTTTTCCTTTCTCTGTCTCCCTTTATACAAAGCAAATATTAAGTTACTACCCCTAATTATGTTAGAGCACATGTATCAGACTTAAATCGGCTTAGCAGGAAGTCACATCAAAAGTTGTCTCTTAGGGGAAACAGCGCAAAGACCAGGACAGAAAAAGCACACATACAACCACACGTAGCGCAGCCACACAACCGCACGTAGCACGACCACACGTGTCCTTGTCTTTACGCTGTTTCCCCTACGATATGATCAACCGACAAGCCGACAAGTTCACCCATCAAAAGTTGGGTGGTGTCAGTGTTCAGTGTCACCGAGAACAGCGCCACGCCGACTAGACGACAATCCGTCGGCGCTATTGGAATACGCGCCAAGCTTCTGGAACACGCTTGCTTGCACGTGGGACATTTTTGAAAGCGTTTTATTCAGTGTGATCACGCATTCGGAAGCGGCGCATTGCTAAGAGCATCGGGTCAGGGCTGACCGCTCAATATTTGTGGCGCGGATGCTCATGTTCATCGGTGTTAAACGCTGCGCTGATGTCAACCGTATTGTGTGCTTGCGTGCTTGCGCGAATGCTCCTGTCGTCCCTCAGACATGTCGCCGATGCGGAGCCTATCTTGGACGAGATATAAATACTCTCGGCATTTCAATGTGCTAGGATATTGCAGTCAATATTCTCCCGAAATTCGTATTACACAGGTCTTTAAGGGGCGCTAATTTGAATGGGAGGCTTACTTTACCTCCCACCGTACGGTTTTGCGCATCGTGACATCGTCATGATGTCGTGATGCCGCCATAGATTGTGGCGATGAGTCACGTCATGATACAGTCAATACGTAATGAAAACCTTTAGCACCACTCCTGTTGACACTGGCGTCGCGGGACGCTCGTCAATTTTCGCGCTTAATGAGGCATCCACGGCTTTCACAATAAAAAAAAATTACACCATTTCCCGCTAAAGGGGAGCATGAGGCGATGCGAAGCCGGAGCACTTGCGCGATCGCGTTCCGTTGGCGTTCTTTGGGCATGCTACCGACCTCGCGTCGTGGAACGGGAAGAGGAACGCTACGCGCGTCTTGTCTTCACACTAGCCTGGCCGTTAATTCTCACAGGGCGAGCGGGGATCGCGGTCGGCAGGCGTACGAGAGTGGGGGGGGGCAGCGTAGGGAAGGAGAGAGAGGGGGAGGGGACGCGCATGCGCTGGTGCTCATCGCGACGTTGCGCAGGAGAGAATTTCGACATGTCTAGCCCGCGTTTCAGAGGAAGAGTGGAGAGGGGGAGGGGAAGTGGAGAGGGGGAAGAGGAGACGGGAAGTGGAGAGGGTATGCGCATTCGCAGTAAGGGTGGTCACGCAGCACACCACCACCACCACCGGATTGAACTCCGCCTTAAGATACTCCGCTTCTAAAATAAGAGGTGAATCAGTATTAAGAACTCCGTTTCGTAAGAACCATGTTCAGCTGACCTCAACAATCAGTGCATTGCAGCACACTTCGGTCCAACTGCCGCTGGAGCCAATTAGTTCGAAAGTGATACTTAATCTTTATCCTGCTCGACCAGCATAATTTCTCAACTCAGTCATGCGGCTTCCCGATAACTACGACTCCGGATTTTGCCTGAAACGCGACACAGGTGACGAATGAAAAACATTTCCTGTGGAACATTGCGTCCTTTAGCGAAGTGTCTCACTAGATTCCCCCGAAATTAAAATTGTCCTGCCTTTTTCTTGCACAGAGCTATGCATTGCACCAACAGGCTGACGTCACAGGCATTGAGAATCACAATGTCCGCTGCTGGCGGCAAATTAGATATATTCGCACTGTCACCGACGAAATATAGGAGGGCAGAAATAAGTGCGTCGTCCGCTATTCTACATAAACATAAAGTTTAGAGATTGAAAGAATTTTTCTGAACCCAACAGTATACACATAACAGTGTGCAGTCAGTGCAGTCGTATACAACAATATCAAGTCGTGCATTCCGTGCATGAAGCGCGTCCAATATACACAAAACAAAAGATACAACAAAGTTACAATCTCCGCGTGGTTAAGCCTGTTCGCGGGTATTGCTTTAAAAGGCAGACGTCAATCACGAATTACGGTGCAGGTGGCTACTTTGGTATCTTTGTAACATAAACTATTTGTTACTGGATTTTATTATTTCAAGCCAAGTGTTTTATCGCTTAAATCATTATGAGAAGTAAAAATAAGAACCCTAACACTACCAACCCCCGTCCCTCGCTCTTTATAGAATATGTGTGCCCTCTAAGCAAAGTAATAATAATCAATCAATCAATCACTCAATCAATCATTTATTTAACGTGCCCAGGAACAACCGTGAGGTCTTTGTGCAGGCGCATGCAAAAATAAAATCAATAAAAATAAACAATACAATACAGACAGTCTTCAGAAATAAAAAGAGCAAAAACACGTAGACAAAGAGAAATGAACACTAAAGGGGAGGAGTAAAATAAGACAATATGAGAAATATTGAAGGGGAATAAAAAATTAGATTGCACTAATAATAATAATAATAATAATAATAATAATAATAAATAACATTATTATTATTATTATTATTATTATTATTATTATTATTATTATTATTATTATTATTATTATTATTATTATTATTATTATTATTATTATTAACAACAACAACAACAGCAACAAACAGGCAGATTCCTCTTATTCTGGGAGTAGATGTCATTCGAAGCAGTAGGCGATTGGTGGCCTATAACGAATTGTTTCTAGGGGCGAAGCTCCTTAAGGCGGCACCTGCTCGTCCCTCGTAGTCGTAGTGCGTAACCAGTCGTAACGCTAGTACCAGATCTTGACCTCCAAGGTGGTGCCGGTGGGAGATATTTCCTGTGCGTTGTTGAACAATAAAAAATTCGCAGCGTGCGCGTTAACTAAAAGCCGAATTCTTCTGTCTCTCATTCCCCATTAGCAGCTATTGGCATGTTCCAGTAGGAAACGTTAGTAGAAGTAGAAGTGTAAGTGTTAGCTAAAAGGCGACTTCTTCTGTCTCTCATTCCCATTAGCAGCCATTGTTTACCTCCAAGGTAGTGCGTGGTGAGATTTCTCCTGTGCGTGATTAAACAATAAAAAGTTTGTTCAAAACGCCGTTGATTGATGAAATAAACCAACGAAAGACGCCAGATGTTTTCTAAAAGCAAAACGAAAGAACGCCAGATGTTTCTAAAGCAAAACGAAAAGACGCCAGCTGCTTAACGAAAGACGCCAGAAGTTTTCTAAAGCAATGGTTTTCTAAACAATGAAAATTCACAGCGTACATGTAAAATTAAAGTGAGCTGCAAGTCGTCATAAGTCTCATCGAACCTTTAGTATAAACGCGCCCGATCTCACGTCGGGGATAATGTACTGGACAGAATTCACGGTAGATTCACGGTTTACCGATGAACCTCCGCAGCTTCGCCCACTCATCATCATTCACTCGGTGGATATGCTGTGATTTTTTATTGCTTTGAATCAAGCGTTGGGAGTTCGAGTGACTTCTTTGTGAGTTTTGAGTAGATGTGCGTATATCGTGGGCAGGTCTGTGGCGAAAAACTTTTTCGGCGTGGTGGAGGGAGCATTTGCTGAAGGCCTTCACGATTTAAAGAAAGCGCCTATTTTGAGTAAAGTACGTATTTGAGGACGGAACATTTTGGGGAGGCGGGGAAGGGGAGGGTCTCCGGCGGCCCTCCCCTCCCTCCCCCGCCCACTCTGACTACGGGATTAACCGTGCGCTTACCAGGCACGTCGACTACACTGACGCCCAAAGGGCACCCTATGTAGCGATTGACGCCGGTACTCACCTTAGAGCACAGATATCTGTCATATTGAAATGGAATACACGCTATACGGAGTGATCAGTTGTTTCTCCATTGCCTTCATGGCCACGCGCTGTGGTGTTGGCCATCCCAAAGCTTAATGCATAGGCGTTGGTAAGCGAAACACCCATAGTCTCCGTAGACGGGTAGCGTCTATTCGGTGAAGCGTCGATGGGACACGACTTCCTAAGGGTGGGTCACGTGAGTGAAATCAGGCATTCTTCAAATGCGACCCGCAGTACAGTGCGCAGAGACTATCCCTTGCAGGCATTTTACAAGTGTACCGACCGACCTATCTGTGGATAAAATAGTTTTATAGGCCATCGATATTTTTTAATGTCGCAGAAGAAGGTCACGCAAGCGATACTGCGCTTCTTGAGATTCCCACTCCTTTCTGAATGACTGCATTTTGAACGCCCTTCCTTTGAATGCTTCTTGCAGTGGAGCTGTCAGTGGGACACCTGCGCCGTCCGTCCGAGTCCGTCCACGTACAGAAAAACCATGTGATCTCTTTCGAGAGAGCAATGACATCACACAGTGAACACATATCATGACGCATGACCTCACATATCACCAAAATTTGTTAGTCCTGATCACGTCATTATGACGTCACTACATGGCGTCGCACGATGACGTCAAGAGTGGAGATCATGCATGCCTCAATGTGTGCTGATCCCGGAGGCTGTGCAGAAAACAAGGGCAGCGGTACGCCTTTCATACGCGTTTCATCGCCTATGCGGGGTCTATGTGACGCGTCGGCATGGTAATGTATGGGAAGCATAAGTCGACCCCTCATTAGAGAGCTTTAGTGGTCTAGCCGTCGGGTCCCCGCGTTCTTGTGTTCGTTTGTGCGCTTCTTTTGTTTTTGTTCGCCAGCCGCCCCCAAAAAGAGTACAAAAGAACTCAAGGCCTCGCATACGCAAGCATCGTCGAGGCCCCGGGGCTAAAACTCTCTTCAAGTGAGAACGTCTGAGCAGCAGCTCTCTTATGAATAACGCCGACGAAAGCAGAGACGGGAGTGCGCCCGTCAGCTGAGCTGTTCATCCACCTTCACTGAGTGAAACTGCTCCAGTATTTTATCTTTTTTTTCAACTGTATGTGTCTGGTTCTTCTCGTCTATATCTCATTCTTTCTTTTCCTCTCCCAATCACTACACCCTCTTTCCAATCCCGGTTTTCCCACAGCAGGGCAAGTACGTGCGTGTGTGTCGCCGCCGAGGCACATCGCATAACCGAAACCGATCTTGCAAGCTACAGAAATGCTCTTCGCAATTGCAGATGTTCGGGCATTGTAGTTATAATCACCCCACAATTCCTGATACACGACGTTGACAAGCTGTTGGCTCGAACCCTGATGTAACATCCAAACGCACACTTCGTATTTATTTGCGAATTTGTTTATTAATTTATGATTTACAAAACTGCCCCAACGCAATGCTGACGGGAGGACGTTACAAAGTGGCAAGAAGCAAAGACTTATTGCAAGGTGAACACATGAGCTTGCAGCATAATTGTTGCAAGCTCAACTATTACTCGTGCCGAAATTATTAGTGCCGAAAGCAAATTAGTGAGAACATTATTAGCGAATAATAGAGGGCCGCTGCAATACTTTGCCAAGTAATCACCAGATGGCCACAATCTAGGAGCCTTTTGAATCACACATCTTTTTTCCTGAAAAATGTTTCGAATCCGTCAACTACAAGCGGAGATACAGGCACTTGTTTCATATTCCCAGCGTTTATTTCTTCCGTCCCGATGAGCCTGCTGGAAACTACAGTGGGAGGATTGACAAGCAAGCAGGAAGCTACGTCAACGTGCATCATGACATTGAGTATTTCAGACAAGCGTAGTTGACTCACAGGTTCACGGGAGTTTATGCCACAGATCGGCAGCCTTTTTTAAATGCGAAGCATTTCTTAGCGAACTTCTGCGAATTAGAGCGTATCTATCTGCCTATCTATCTATCTAGCCGCCTACGACTTTGTGCTCTCCTGGCCGTTTCGTTGATAGGATGTGCACCAAAATTGGTATGGCGTAACATGAGTTTATGACGAACATAAATGACAGGTCATAACATGAAAATCATGATATCCATGTCATGAGCGACATGATTTACATTCCACTGTTTTGGTGTTCTTCAGGCCATTTCGTTAGTTTGATATATACCAAAATTGGTATGGCGTGACAAGAGTGTATGACGAACAAAATGACGGGTCCTAACGTGCAAATCATGACACGCATGTCATGTACAGCATGACTTACGTGCCACGCTCATTGTGCGCTGGCGGCCGTTTCGCTAGCCTGATATACACTAAAATAGGTATCTCGCGACGTAACTGTGCGACGAACATAAATAACACGAGTTAAAATGAAAATAATGACGCGCATGCGATGCACAGCATGACTTACGTGCCACGCTCCTGGTGCGCTAGCGGCCGTTTCGCCAGCTTGATATACACCAAAATTGGTATCGCGTGACGTGACTGTGTGACGACGAACACAAATACAGGAGATAACATGAAAATCATGACACGCATGTCAGGCACAGCATGACTTATGTGCCACGCTCATGGTGCGCTGGCGGCCACGCTCATGTGCCACGCTCATGGTGCGCTGAACTGTTGTCAAAAAAATCTACCGATTTTTTTTGGCAACAGTTCAAACGCAATTCAGAAAAGCGATGACCACGCTAGAACAGTTCGTAAAATCGAGAAAGGTATCATTTGGTTAGTCGACAGCAGAAATTGTACAGTAATGACCCACAATACCTTTCGTGGCACTGTAGTTGCCGTCAACCACGCCTGTTCGCGTCAACGTCCGGAAGGGCTGCCCCGACATGGAGCATCCCGTCTCCGGGCGAGGCATGCCAGGTAGGCGAAAACGTGAAGCTATGATAGACTACCGATATGCAAACGTGTTGAGAACTAATGCAGTCATCGCACGAGGAGGCCGAACAAGTAACTGGCGAGGAGATGAACACATCCACCTGTCGCAAAAACCACGAGATAATGAAAGCAGCCACAGTAGTGTTCCTGCGGGAGCACTTACAGAAACTCCAAAGCCTGCGCCCTCCAATAAGGCTGGGGTCGTGACTAGTGCAATTAGATGTTTTAACGTTTTAGCGTTAGAGCGCACGCTCCAAGAAGACCGCTTTGGGCCATAATTGTATAAAAAGAATCCCGCCTCTCAAACTCTTCAGGAAAAATACCCATGAATCAGGTTTAATGCAAAGACAGCTGACTTAATTTGGATTGATGACAATATTGTACCCTATGGTTACCTGTCAAGGAATGGAAATTTCTTCTTTAGATCGAGGAAGTTTTAAAATTGGGTGTAGTTAGATCAAGTTTGAATTCCATGTTCAATAACTGCTGCGTGGCTCTGTTGAATGCGAAGCATTTCATTACGAAACAAAGGAACTTTGACCGAACCTATCTATCTATCTATCTATCTATCTATCTATCTATCTATCTATCTATCTATCTATCTATCTATCTATCTATCTATCTATCTATCTATCTATCTATCTATCTATCTATCTATCTATACAGCCGGTCACGTTTTGCTGCTCTTATCATTTCGTTGACTCTGTCTGTTATTCTGAAACAAGCCATGACATTACATGAATACACCACGAACATGAATGTAGCTCAGGGCATGCATGTGATATGTACTACGTAATCACATATATGATAAGCCGCTGCCTTGATGTCATAGTCATCACTTGATTGCTTTGCTACATAACAAATGCAACAGACAAAATAGAGCTGGCGGAGCTTTCGAAGTTAATCAATAGGCGTAAAGTAGCCGACATAAGAAAGTATAATATGGAGAGAATTGAGCATGCTCTAAAGAACGGAAGAAGCCTCAAAGCTATGAAGACAAAACTGTGCATAGGCAAAAATCAGATGTATGCATTAAGGGACAAGGAAGGCAAGGTCACAAACAATATGGATAGAATACTTGAGGTAGCGGAAGAGTTCTACAGAGATCTGTACAGCAGCCGAGGCATTCAGGATGATAACGTAAGCAGGAGTAATAGCGCAGAGGAATCTGACATCCCACCAGTATTGACAGGAGAAGTAAAGAAAGCCCTAAAGGGAATGCAAAGAGGCAAAGCAGCTGGTGAGGATCAGGTAACATCAGACCTGTTGAAAGATGGTGGAGAGATCATGTTAGAGAAACTGGCCACCCCTGTATACGAAGTGCCTCTCGACGGGGAGGATACCAGAATCTTGGAAGAATGCCAACATCATCTTAATCCGTAAGAAAGGGGACGTCAAGGACCTGAAAAATTACAGGCCCATAAGCTTACTGTCCGTTGTCTACAAGCTGTTTACAAAAGTAATTGCTAACAGAATTAATACGACATTAGAGTTCAATCAACCAAGGGACCAGGCAGGATTTCGCACAGGATTCTCAACAATAGACCATATTCATACTGTCAATCAGGTGATAGAGAAATGCGCGGAATACAACCAAACCCCGATACATAGCCTTCATAGATTACGAGAAGGCATTTGATTCGGTGGAGACATCAGCAGTCATGCAGGCACTGGGGAATCAAGGCATCGACGAAGCCTATATAAACATAATGGAAGAAATCTACAGCGGATCCACAGCCACTATAGTCCTCCATAAAGAAAGCGACAGAATCCCAATAAAGAAGGGCGTACGGCAGGGAGACACGATCTCTCCAATGTTATTCACCGCGTGTTTACAGGAGGTTTTCAGGGCCCTAGATTGGGAAGAGTTAGGGATAAGAGTTAATGGAGAGTATCTCAGTAACCTACGATTCGCTGATGACATTGCATTGACGAGTAACGCGGGAGACGAATTACAGCTCATGATTACTGAACTGGATACCGAAATTAGAAGAGTAGGTCTGAAAATTAATATGCATAAAACTAAAGTAATGTGGAACAATCTTGGCAGAGAACAGCGCTTTGCGATAGGTGGCGAGACACTGGAAGTTGTAAAGGAGTACGTCTACTTAGGACAGGTAGTAACCGCGGAGCCGAACCATGAGAGTGAAATAACTAGAAGAATAAGGATGGGTTGGGGCTCATTCGGCAAGCATTTTCAAATCATGAATGGTAATCTACCACTATCCCTCAAGAGGAAGGTATATAACAGCTGCATCTTACCGGTACTTACCTACGGAGCAGAAACCTGGAGACTTACAAAGAGGGTTCAACTTAAACTGAGGACGACGCAGCGAGCGATGGAAAGGAAAATGATAGGTGTAACCATAAGAGACAGGAAGAGAGCAGAGTGGGTCAGGGAACAAACGGGGGTTAAGGACATCATAGCTGAAATCAAGAAGAAGAAATGGATATGGGCCGGGCACGTAGCACGTCGGCAGGATAACTGGTGGTCATTAAGGGTAAATTGACTAGATCCCAAGAGACGGCAAACGCGTGAGGGGGAGACAGAAAATTAGGTGGGTAGATGAGATTAAGAAGTTTTGCAGGTATAACGTGGCAGCAGAAAGCACAGGACCGGGTTGATTGGCGGAACATGGGAGAGGCCTTTGCCCTGCAGTGGGCGTAGACAGGATGATGATGACCCCAGTGAATCCAGCTGAAGCCTCGTGTTATTTCCTGATAACTGCGAAGTTTCCATGGGTTGAGTTGAAGTGTCTTGGCACAGAAGACTTTAAACTTTTACAGTACTACATCCGGTACTATGCGAGGGCTGCATGCAACTCTCCTTGCACTGGCAGTGCTCGGCAACTAAGCCTGAGGATAGAAGGAAGCGCGAATGGTTTACAGTAATATACACTCAACTATCGGACAGCTGTGCGTAGCTGACCTTAATAATAGGCCTATCGGAGGTTTGTTGACGACAGCGAAGTGCTAGGGATTGCTAATGGAGCCACTCAATTGGAAACGCTATACTTTGCCTTTAATCTGTTCTACCGCCACATTTTCTCAACTCAATCACGTAGCTTCCCGCTGTGCTACGCCGTTGATATTCGTCTAAAACGCTATGCCGATGATGCGTCATTAAACGTTCCAACAAAGCTTTTTATCTTTTATCAAAGTGTCATACCAGGTTCCCGAGACAGAAATCTTTTCTTCTTTTTTTCTTGCACCGAGCTACGGAATACAGCAAGAGGGGCACCTCACTCGCGTTTAGAATAAACATGTCCGCTGTAGGTGGTTAATTAAATATATCTGTAGCGAAGCGTTGGAAGCCTGTAATGGGTCGCCCTCTCGAGCGCTTACTAGTGGGTCGTCCTCTTCCGCTCTTCTGGGACAGCACGCTCCTCGCGCTCAGAGTCGGCACCCCGCCTTGACTGTCGCAGTCGTTTATCGTCGCCGAGTGCCCGCTAATAAACGTCTTTATAATTTGGTGGAGGGTGCTGGGCTTTCACAACAACTTCGGCCCTCATTCGATGCCCCTGGCTCTTCGATCCCGTACCCTGCCGCCTACGATGCCTCAAGACGCCTCCCAGCAAACGGCCCCGCCTACACCG